>NC_069078.1:19902014-20214244 GCF_025698485.1 Gossypium arboreum | reverse complement strand
CAAAAGTGTAAATATGCAAAAGTTTAGGGGCAAAATTGTAATTTTTCCAAAATATGATTTTGGGTCAATTTGAATAATGTGAGTCCTAATTAGACTATATTTTAAATGATAGAGCAAGGAAAACTGAAATTCGGGCTAAAATGGGGAAAATACCAAGTGGTGGGCGAAATGGTAAAAATAGCCATTTTAGCATCGAGGTAAGTTCATGTGTAAATAATGTAGCATAATGGTTATTTTTAAGTTATTGATATTAATTATATGTTATGCTGAATTTTATTATGAAATGTATGCTTTGTGGTTAATTTCAAATAATATGTAAATTATGTGAACTACTTGTTAAATATAATTGTTACCGAGTATTGATTTGGCATTCTACGGAAGGCGGCAAGGATAAGTGTTCGAGGAAAAGCCCGTTTGAACCTTAGGAATAGATTAGGATACAAGTGACATGTCACTAGGATGGTTGAGCATCCGAACTCGTTGAGTTGAGTCAGAGTTCACTTATGGATGCGAGCGTCCGAACTCGTTGAGTTGAGTCCGAGTTCGTGAGATGTAACTAGGCATCCGAACTCGTTGAGTTGAGTCCGAGTTCACTTATGGATGCGAACGCTTGAGCTCGTTGAGTTGAGTCCGAGTTCACTTATGGGCGGGTTACATGGTAGCTTGGCTACATATGTGGCACTTATGTGCAAGTTATCCATGTATCCGAATTATATTAGATGTGTTCAGCGGTAAAGTTGTACTCAAATGGAGGAATACTCAAGATGAAAGGGGCGTATTGGTAAGTGTTGTGAAATGGATAATTTGAACAGGTATGTACTTAACCCTCGGGTTGAAAACTCGATATAACAACAATATGGTAAGATGATAAATGAAAAGGTGATATGAATGTCTTGGTGATGATTATGCAAATGATGTTTTATGTTTGCTTATATGGTTATGTTACTTGCTATTTGCATGTGAGCTTACTAAGCATTTATGCTTACTCCTCCTTTTCATTCCTTGTAGTGTTGACAAGCCAGCTCGGAAATCGGAAGCGGTCGGAGGCACGCTCACACTATCCGTATACCATCTTGGCATAATGGCTTGTATATTTTGAGTATGGCATGTATAGCATTATAATCATTTTATATGTATGGTCTTATGATATGGTTATTGAGTGGTATGGAAATAGAAATGCTTGGTAATGATTAGCCATTGGAATGGCTAATCATGATCATATTTGGTATTATGTATGTCAAATTGCTAGCTAATCCATGGAAACCATGAAATAGGTAAAATTTACCATAAAATAGATTCAGACAAGCTGACAATGACGTGAGTTTAAAAATCACTAAAAATAGTAGAAATGGAATTAAATAATGAATAAGTTATGGAATCGAAGCTTGATGAGTCTATTTTCATATCGAATAAGCAAAACAGTATATGAGCTATATTTTATGAGATGTTTAAATTTTTGTGAAATAGGGCGGGCGATTTCGGATCCCTGCTCGACTTTGGAAATTCACCATAAATTTTACAAAGATAATTAGAAGTCACGCTTTATATGTACGGAGAGACAAAGCGGCATAGTCATTGAAGCTCATGCGGGGAGATATCGATTAAGTAATACACAGAGGTCGAGTAGTTGAACCACGAAGCAGGGAGACTTTAACTAATAAACTGTACTAATTGGCCCAACCAAAAATTCTAGAAAAAATTAGTAGATATATATATGAGTCTAGTTTTAGGAAAAATTTACGAATTGGATTTGAGTTTAAGTAACTCGAGATATGATTTTTAAAGCGGTGTGATGCGATTAGCCGACTTGTGTGGAAATTTTAAAATGAATTGTATGAGCTGTTTAATTAATGAATTAAGTCCGTTAACACCTCGTGTTCGACTCAGGAAGCGGTCTCGAGTGCAGGGTGTTACATTTTGTGGTATCGAGCGAGTTTAGTCGGTTCTCGGACTAACCTAGCATGTGTAAAAGTTTAGCTATACATGCCAGCGATGCGTGATAGTGTGATGTCTTCCAAGCGCGTATAAGTACCGTCTTATTTAGGCAGGTACTCTCCAACCGAAGCTGCGCCAACCATGTTCAATGTTAAGTAAAGGTATTTGAGTAAAAATATGATTATGATAAGTTTGGTTCGAGAAAAGTATGAATAAAGGTTTATGATACATATGTGATAATATGTGAGATGAAAGTTCATGTTGTGATAAATATTCATATTTGCTTAATGCTCATATGATGTAGTGTATGTGGCTTACTTGATAAGATGAACGGAATAAATAAAAAGTAGTAGAGGTATGAATAAAGGTCATAATATCATATCTGAATGAAAATGTCCTTGTCTTGATTGGACGTTGAATGTTGATGAATGTTAATGATATACAATTTTTTTATGAGGTAAAGGATTATAATGAAATGAACTTATCTATGTTAAATTGTTGGACTGAATTGTATGTGTAACACCCCAAACCTGAGACCATCGCCGGTGTCGGACCCGAGGGTTAACAAACCAAGTTCACATGTTTTTGCCCACCAATTTGACATTTCCAGTCAGGCTGGAAAACTGCGTCACTGTCTCCTTAAAAATCATATCTCGAGTTTCAAAACTCGGAAACTGGTTTCGTAAATTTTCCATGAATTTAGACTCATATATACATCCATGGATTTATTTCTAGGATTTTGGTCGGGCCAATTGGTACAGTTTATTAGTTAAAGTTACCCAAGTTACAGGGATCGACTGCTCTGACCTTCGCGCGGTATAACTTGAATATCTCTCTGCACAGGGCTTTAATGCTGGTGTCGTTTGTTTCTAATGAAACTAGACTCAAAATGGAATCTGTACATATAAGGTATATCTCCTAATTCTTTTGGATAATTTATAGTGAATTTTAAAGTTGCGACAGGGAACCCAGAAACCATTCTGGCCCTGTCTCACAATAGCTTTAATATCTCTTAACCTGTAACTCCTATGACCGTTTCGTTTCTTCCATATGAAAATAGACTCATCAAGGTTCATTTACATAGCTTATTCACTATTTGATTCCATTCCTATGAATTATGGTGATTTTCACATTCACGCCACTGCAGCTGGCAGCATCTGTTTTAAGGTAGGACTTACCTATTTGGTAGTCTCCATGATTCAACTAATCTTGCCATACATAGGTTCATATATGATCATTTTAACCATGCCAATGGCTGATCATATGACCAACATTCCCATTTCCAAACCATAGCCACATCATGACCCCAAATATATATACATACAACCCACAATAAGTCTAAGTTCATGCTCCCTTTTGAGCCATTTTAGCATGGCCATACAAACTTACATTACAACGTATTTAACAAACAAGAGGTAGTCCTATACATGCCATCTCAAGTTCAACCAAAATTTATACCAAAATGGAGGCTTGATAGTGTGGATGACTTGACTTCAACGATCCCAAATCCGATTGCCTCGGCGAAATCTAGAAAACTAAGAGCCAAAGCAGCGGGGTAAGCATTTTTATGCTTAGTAAGTCTCAAGGAATATAATGAACTATAATTTACAGCAATACATTCACATAGCCAAATGCATCATTTCATTAATACACATTCTTACTTCATACTTCATCATTGTATAAGTTATAAAGCATCAATCAATTCAATAACTGAAATTCATTAGTCGATTGAGCGAATGTTGCTCAAACACGTCGACTTTCAATGCACATATAACGTACCTTATCCTTTGGGCTGTCCGAGTGTACTAATTAAATTCATTTCAGCAACCAACACTCACCTCCAGCCCAAGATTCTTGAATATAACCGGATATAATCACGTGCACAAATGCCTTGGTCTTAGCCGGATAGAATAACTTCATACGAATGCCTTGGGCCTTAGCGGATATAACCACTAGCACAATTGCCTTGGTCTTAACCGGATATAATTTCAACATAATTGTCTTGGGCTTAGCCCGATATCATTCAATTTCTCATGCACACATACATCAATAATCATTGGACATACATATTTCATTTTCGTTACTAAGGCTCAAACACAATTAATATCATTAGCATATTCGCCTTGGGACTTAGCCGGGTGGAATTCAAATACTCATACACACATAATCAATAATCATACACATCCATATTTCATCTCACATAATTCAAGTAAGGTCACTTCTTGAGGACTTACCTCGGATGTTGTCGAGCGGCTTTTTGGCTATTCGATCACCTTTTCCTTCCCTTGTCCAATTGTGGCCCTCTTAGCTCTTGAGCTAATTCAAACAAATTCAATTTATTAAAACCTCATTGTGCTTGCTTATGGCGAATATGACAAGGATTTTAAATGGTCATATGGCCACTCTTTAGCTTGAATACACAATGGTCATGCACATTTTATACTACATCAAGCAATTCAATACAATTTATTTGAGCATCAAGGAAATGCTAAGGCCTTCAATAGGCTACCCAAGGCGAATATTCATGTACATGTTGAGGTCAATTTTGCACTTAATACCTCACAAAAACAGCATGCAATCTACTAATTTATGCTTTGCACATTGTGGCCCAAAACTTATAATATAGCATCAAGCACTTATATGTGTGCTAGGCGAATTGTGCTTGCAATTTCACAAGCATTCTTCCACATTTTCTTCTTTAAATCAATATATTCATCACTTAGTTCATAACCAAACATAATGTGCAATCATATATATGCATATATGAGCATGGCGAATTTTCAAGGTGTCCATAGCCATCCAAAACACAAACTTTTAACTAACATGCAAGAAGCATGAATCATGCTCAAGAATGCATCATGGCCAAGTATGACAATCATGCTCCTTTTCAACTTTAATCATGATAAAACAAAGAAAACTCAAAATCTTACTCATGAGTAGAAAATCCATCATTGCATGCATCATCATCAAGCTTCACACTTAGCATGCAATGGCTTTATCACTATAACAACTTTGGCCAAATACCATTTCCATGGCATACCAAAGATTTGAGCCATGGCTAACATGCACATCAAGTTAGCAACCAAAACATGCATGAAACTCCCAACACAACCTCATACATACCTTAATCTTGATGCAAACTTAGCCAAATCTCCTTCTAGATCTCTTCCAAACCAAGCATGAAGCAAAAATCCTCCTTCTTCCTTAGTTTTGGCTCAAAGAAAGGATGAACAAAATTTTTTCTTTCCTTCTCTACAACTCACGGCAATGGGGTATGCCACTCTCTCACACACATTTTTTTTTCATTCTTTTCTTACCCATGCTTATTTGTTTACTATTTCTCCCTAATGCCCAACAAAACATGTTTCATGACATGTTTGACCCATATTCTTTGTCATGGCGGCCATTACTTGTAGAAAGGGGAATTTGACATGCAAGTCCATTATTTTGCATGCATGCTTTAATTAGTCATCACCTATTTCCTATCGTACTTTCAAAGTTCACTACTAAGTCCTTTCTTATAATTTAGCACCTAATTAATAAAAATCGAGACACGAAATATTTACGCATACCAATTCCACATACAATAAGTACGGAATATAACACTTAATTATTCTTGTGACTCGGTTTCGTGGTCCCGAAACCACTCTCCGACTAGGGTCACATTCGGGTGTCACAACTCTCCCCACTCAAGAGATTTTCGTCCCGAAAAGCTTACCGTAAATAGGTTCGGATATCGCTCTCTCATTGAGTTCTCGGTCTCCCAAGTAGCTTCTTCTATCCCGTGCTTGAGCCATAACACTTTCACTAGCGGAACCCGCTTGTTTCATAACTCTTTCACTTCTCGTGATAGGATCTGAATTGGTTCTTCCTCATAACTCATATTAGCTTGAATTTCAATTTCGATGGACTAATCACGTGCGATGGATCGGATCTATAACGTCGAAGCATCGAAGCGTGGAAGACATCGTGAACCTTTTGAGTTAGGGGCAAAATCAAGCGATATGCCTTTGGACCGACTCGCTCGATATCTCATATGGCCCAATGAACCTCGGGCTCAACTTGCCCTTACGGCCAAACACGAGTATTTTTTCCAAAGCGATACCTTGAGGAACACTTTATCACCCACGATACTCGATATCCTTACGCTTCATATCCGCGTCGACTTCGACGATCGAAGGCTATCTTCAAACTTTCACGGATTACTTTCACTTTACATTCGGCATCCCTAATCAAATCCACCGAAAATCTTGCTTTCACCAAGCTCGGTCCAAAACAATGGTGTACGGCATTTACGCGTACAAAGCCTCGTAAGGTGCCATCTTAATACTCGATTGAAAGTTGTTGTTGTGGCGAATTCAATCAACGGCAAATACCGTTCCATGAACCACTAAACTCGAGGACGCAACATCTTAACATATCCTCAAGTATCGAATTACCCGCTCGGATTGACCATCGGTTTGGGGTGGAAAGCGGTCTTTGAAATGCAACTTGGTACCCAAAGCTTCTTGCAACTTTTTCCAAAACCGCGAGGTAAATCTCGGATCTCTATCCGACACGATAGAAATAGGCACCCGTGTAATTTCACAATCGAGAAAGCGTACAATTCCGCTAATTTGTCCATTGAAAAATCCGTGCGTCGGGGACAAAGTGGGCCGACTTAGTCAATCGATCTACCACGACCCAAACCGCATCCTTCTTACTTGCGACAATGGCGGTCCGGATACAAAGTCCATTGTGACTCGATCCCATTTCCACTCGGGTATCGTGATTGGTGAAGTAATCTCGAAGGCACTGATGTTCCGCTTTCACTTGTTGACATATTAAACATCTTGAAACAAAGTCGGAGATGTCTCGCTTCATACCATGCCACCAAAATCGACGTTTCAAATCATTGTACATCTTCGTACTCCGGGTGGATTGCCATTCGGCTACAATGGGCTTCATTGAATTATCGAAATGAGTTCAATTCTTTGGGACACCTGAGGCGACTTTTGAACCTCAAACAATCGTCATCGTCGATTTGAAACTCCGAGTCCTTGTTGAACACACGCAGCCCGTTTTGCAACCAACTCGTCATCGACTTTACGAGCTTCTCGAATTTGGTGTGTCAATAATGGTTTGGCTTTCATTTCAGCCACTAACACCTTTGTCGGATCGGATAGACAAGTGCACATTCATCGCTCGTAAAGTGAATAACGATTTCGACTCAAGGCATCCGCAACTACATTCGCCTTTCGGGTGATAGTCAATGATCACTCATAATCCTTTAACATTTCGAGCCAACGTCTTTGTCATGATTTAAGTCTCGTTGGGTCATCAAATACTGAGACTTTTGTGATCCGAGTATACATGGCACCTTTCACCAAATAAGTAATGTCGCCAAATCTTTAAGGCGAATCGATGGCGGCCAATTCGAGATCATGAGTCGGATAATTTTTCTCATGTGGCTTTAATTGCCTCGGCGCGCAGGCCACAACTCGACCTTCTTGCATGTAATACTAACCTAACCCAAGTAGAGAGGCGTCGCTATAGATGACAAACTCCTTGGGACTCGGGTTGCACTAGAATTGGGGCTTCAGTCAAATAAGTTTTCATTGATCGAAGCTTTTTGGCATTTCTCCGTCCATTCGAACTTAACATCCTTTTGGAGTAACCGTCATCGGCGTGGCTATCGTTGAGAAGCCTTTACAAATCGTCGGTAAGTAAGCAAGCCCCAAAAAGCTTGAACCTCGGTAATATTTCTCGGAGGCTTCCAATTTAGTATGGCTGAAATTTTATTCGGTCGACTCGAATACCGATCTGAATACCACATGACCCAAGAAGCTTACCTCTCTTAACCGAACTCACACTTCTTGAACTTAGCATATAATTGCTTGTCCCGTAAAATTTGCAGCACTAACCGCGGTGTTAAGCATGTTCGGTCTCATTTCTTGAATAGACCAAGATGTCATCAATGAACACGACTACGAATCGATCCAAATATGGTCTAAAGATTCGATTCATTAAATCCATAAATACCGCGAGGGCATTAGTGAGCCCAAGCGGCATCACCGAGAACTCATAGTGACCATATCTCGATTACGAAGGCGGTCTTGGGCACGTCGAATCTCGGATTCGCAATTGATAGTAGCCCGATCTCAAATCTATTTTCGAGAACACCGAGGCTCCCTTGATTGATCGAACAAGTCATCAATACGTGGCAGCGGATATTTGTTCTTTATCGTCGCTTTGTTAAGGCGGCGATAGTCGATGCATAATCGCATGGTTCCATCCTTCTTCTTCACGAACAACAGGCGCACCCCAAGGCGAAAAACTTCGAGGCGAGCAAAACCTCTATCCACCAATTCTTGCAAGCGAGTTTTCAACTCCTTCAATTCCGTTGGTGCCATACGACACGGAGCTATCGAAATTGGGGTGGTACCGGTACCAATTCGATGCCAAATTCTATTTCTCGAGCGGTGGTAAACCGGCAATTCTTGGGAAAACATCCGGGTATTCACAAACCACGACACAGATTCGGGTTTCTTCTCGATTCCTTGTCATCGAGCACGACGCAAGGTAGTGCGCCGCACCCTTTTCTTACATATTTACGGGCCAACATCGGCGATATTACTGTTGGCAACCCCTTTAAGTCCGTGGACTCAACCCGAATTATTTCATTATTCGCGCACCTCAAATCGATAGTCTTGCTCTTGCAATTTACAACCGCATCGTGCATGGTCAACCAATCCAAACCAAGAATAACATCGAACTCATCGAATGGCAAAAGCATTAAGTCATGGGAAAACAAGAACCTCGGAACACTAGGGGACTTTTCTTACACACTTTGTTAACAAGCACGTAATGACCCAAGGGTTTGACACCGAATTACAAACTCGATGAGACTCAATGGGCAAAGTCTTCTTTGGATGCTAAGGTTTCACATATATAAGAATGAGTAGAACCGGGGTCAATCAAAGCAATTACATTTGTATTGAAAAGAGTGAAAGTACAGGTAATAACATCCGAGAGGCGGCATCCTCGGCGTGCGGCGTATGGCATAAGTCCTAGCGAGAGCACGAGCCTCGGATCGATGGTAGCATCTCTAGATCCTCTCGACCGCCATCGACATTGCCCATATTTCTAGGTGGCCTACCTCGGCGATGGTAGCACCGGGTTTGCACTCGACTTGCATTACATTCATGCATCCTCGGGCAATCCTTCATAAAATGGTCGGCCGATCCACACTTATAGCGAGGAGCGATCACGAAACCAACAGCTCCCGAATGCCATTTGCCACAATGTGGACACTCCGTCCTCTCTCGGCGATCATTTCCGCCACCGCAATCGAGGTGACTCGTGTGGTCACAGAGGGTCGATCGCGTCCTCGTCTAGAAAATCCCAAACGCCTCTAGACCGGCTCGCATCATCTCGAAATCTCTTCGATGCTTGTTGAAGAGACTTTCGAGAGGACCTCTTTCGAATTCTCCAATCCCACATCAGCTTTTGTTTCTCCTTTCTAAGCTCTTGACTTTACAAGCTCGCTCAACAAGTACTCTGAACTCTCGTATCTCGAGAATGCCAACAAACATCCTTATATCATCATTCAGCCCATCCTCAAGCGTTTGCACATAATAGCCGGAAGAAATGCATTCTCGCAGCGTCTGGCTAAGCCTCACAAAATTTCGTTCGTAGTCGATAGCGGACATAGAACCTTGCTTAAGATCAAGGAACTCCCTCGCTTTTGGTCGATGAATCTCGGTGATATACTTTTTTGAACTCGGTTAGAAAGAATTCCCAAGTCACTTGCTCTCTAGGCACCACAAGTGAGTACTCCACCAATAGTAGGCGGACTCGCGTAGCAAGGAGATGGTACACTTTAAGCACTCATCGGTGTACAGGATAGCTCATCAAGCACCGGATAGTGTTATCTAACCATAATTCAGCTCGCTCGGCATCATCATCATCCGTAGCCTTAAATTCAGTGGCCCCATGTTTTGAATCCTATCATTGGGGCTTACGACCTTATTGGGTCGATCACCGGAGGTATTGTAGGTCTTGGGGTTGCATTAAATCGGGAATGGAGGTGGTGGAACAGTAGTGTTGGTTGAATGTATTGATTAAACCATTCGTTCATCACACTATAAAAGGCTTGCTTAGCCTCGTCATTAGGATTGCTGGCCATAGGTTGAGAGTCCATGGCGCTGTCCCCCTTGCGGGAGAAGCGCCACACTCTCCACATCATCAGCTATCGCTTCGGTTGGGATCGGGATCCATTGCTATAAACAAACATGAAGTCAAATTGTCGAATTCATCACACTATCGATTCATCATTTAATGGCATGTATAGCTAGACCCCAAACACATCACGGTAGTCCTAGAATCGACTAAACCGTGGCTCGATACCAATAAAATTGTAACACCCCAAACTGAGACCATCGGGGTGTCGGACGAGGGTTAACAAACCAAGTTCACATGTTTTTGCCCACCAATTTGACATTTCCAGTCAGGCTGGAAAACTGCGTCACTGTCGCCTTAAAATCATATCTCGAGTTTCAAAACTCGGAAACTGGTTTCGTAAATTTTCCTGAATTTAGACTCATATATACATCCATGGATTTATTTCTAGGATTTTGGTCGGGCCAATTGGTACAGTTTATTAGTTAAAGTTACCCAAGTTACAGGGATCGACTGCTCTGACCTTCGCGCGGTATAACTTGAATATCTCTCTGCACAGGGCTTTAATGCTGGTGTCGTTTGTTTCTAATGAAACTAGACTCAAAATGGAATCTGTACATATAAGGTATATCTCCTAATTCTTTTGGATAATTTATAGTGAATTTTAAAGTTGCGACAGGGAACCCAGAAACCATTCTGGCCCTGTCTCACAATAACTTTAATATCTCTTAACCTGTAACTCCTATGACCGTTTCGTTTCTTCCATATGAAAATAGACTCATCAAGGTTCATTTACATAGCTTATTCACTATTTGATTCCATTCCTATGAATTATGGTGATTTTTCACATTCACGCCACTGCAGCTGGCAGCATCTGTTTTAAGGTAGGACTTACCTATTTGGTAGTCTCCATGATTCAACTAATCTTGCCATACATAGGTTCATATATGATCATTTTAACCATGCCAATGGCTGATCATATGACCAACATTCCCATTTCAAACCATAGCCACATCATGACCCCAAATATATATACATACAACCCACAATAAGTCTAAGTTCATGCTCCCCTTTTGAGCCATTTTAGCATGGCCATACAAACTTACATTACAACGTATTTAACAAACAAGAGGTAGTCCTATACATGCCATCTCAAGTTCAACCAAAATTTATACCAAAATGGAGGCTTGATAGTGTGGATGACTTGACTTCAACGATCCCAAATCCGATTGCCTCGGCGAAATCTAGAAAACTAAGAGCCAAAGCAACGGGGTAAGCATTTTTATGCTTAGTAAGTCTCAAGGAATATAATGAACTATAATTTACAGCAATACATTCACATAGCCAAATGCATCATTTCATTAATACACATTCTTACTTCATACTTCATCATTGTATAAGTTCGCAAAGCATCAATCAATTCAATAACTGAAATTCATTAGTCGATTGAGCGAATGTTGCTCAAACACGTCGACTTTCCAATGCACATATAACGTACCTTATCCTTTGGGCTGTCCGAGTGTACTAATTAAATTCATTTCAGCAACCAACACTCACCTCCAGCCCAAGATTCTTGAATATAACCGGATATAATCACGTGCACAAATGCCTTGGTCTTAGCCGGATAGAATAACTTCATACGAATGCCTTGGCCTTAGCCGGATATAACCACTAGCACAATTGCCTTTGGTCTTAACCGGATATAATTTCAACATAATTGTCTTGGGCTTAGCCGGATATCATTCAATTTCTCATGCACATACATCAATAATCATTGGACATACATATTTCATTTTTAGTTACTAAGGCTCAAACACAATTAATATCATTAGCATATTAGCCGCCGGGACTTAGCAGGGTGGAATTCAAATACTCATACACACATAATCAATAATCATACACATCCATATTTCATCTCACATAATTCAAGTAAGGTCACTTCTTGAGGACTTACCTCGGATGTTGTCGAGCGGCTTTTTCGGCTATTCGATCACCTTTTCCTTCCCTTGTCCAATTGTGGCCCTCTTAGCTCTTGAGCTAATTCAAACAAATTCAATTTATTAAAACCTCATTGTGCTTGCTTATGGCGAATATGACAAGGATTTTAAATGGTCATATGGCCACTCTTTAGCTTGAATACACAATGGTCATGCACATTTTATACTACATCAAGCAATTCAATACAATTTATTTGAGCATCAAGGAAATGCTAAGGCCTTCAATAGGCTACCCAAGGCGAATATTCATGTACATGTTGAGGTCAATTTTGCATAATACCTCACAAAAACAGCATGCAATCTACTAATTTATGCTTTGCACATTGTATTAAAACTTATAATATAGCATCAAGCACTTATATGTGTGCTAGGCGAATTGTGCTTGCAATTTCACAAGCATTCTTCCACATTTTCTTCTTTAAATCAATACATTCATCACTTAGTTCATAACCAAACATAATGTGCAATCATATATATGCATATATGAGCATGGCGAATTTTCAAGGTGTCCATAGCCATCCAAAACACAAACTTTTAACTAACATGCAAGAAGCATGAATCATGCTCAAGAATGCATCATGGCCAAGTATGACAATCATGCTCCTTTTCAACTTTAATCATGATAAAACAAAGAAAACTCAAAATCTTACTCATGAGTAGAAAATCCATCATTGCATGCATCATCATCAAGCTTCACACTTAGCATGCAATGGCTTTATCACTATAACAACTTTGGCCAAATACCATTTCCATGGCATACCAAAGATTTGAGCCATGGCTAACATGCACATCAAGTTAGCAACCAAAACATGCATGAAACTCCCAACACAACCTCATACATACCTTAATCTTGATGCAAACTTAGCCAAATCTCCTTCTAGATCTCTTCCAAACCAAGCATGAAGCAAAATCCTCCTTCTTCCTTAGTTTTGGCTCAAAGAAAGGATGAACAAAATTTTTTCTTTCCTTCTCTACAACTCACGGCAATGGGGTATGCCACTCTCTCACACACATTTTTTTTCATTCTTTTCTTACCCATGCTTATTTGTTTACTATTTCTCCCTAATGCCCAACAAAACATGTTTCATGACATGTTTGACCCATATTCTTTGTCATGGCCGGCCATTACTTGTAGAAAGGGGAATTTGACATGCAAGTCCATTATTTTGCATGCATGCTTTAATTAGTCATCACCTATTTCCTATCGTACTTTCAAAGTTCACTACTAAGTCCTTTCTTATAATTTAGCACCTAATTAATAAAAATCGAGACACGAAATATTTCGCATACCAATTCCACATACAATAAGTACGGAATATAACACTTAATTATTCTTGTGACTCGGTTTCGTGGTCCCGAAACCACTCTCAGACTAGGGTCACATTAGGGTGTCACAAGATGATTGTAATGATATGTACATGATGATGCACGAAATGAAAGTTGTGATTGTGATGCAAATATTTATGTTTGTTTGGCCTTATATAATGTCATGAGCATGAATTAATTTAATTAAATGAATGGATAAGTAAAGCATCTAGAAAACATAGAATGTATGTATAAGTATATTGTCTAAATGGGACAATAGGAAAATTGGTGTAAGCCAACATGAATGAATGACATGATTTTGATGATGTTACTATGATGATGGAAGTTGTGTCATATGTGTATGTATAAGAAAGTCGAGTCAGAGGTCCTACAACCCCTCCCCCTTACCAAAGTGGTACTTATAATGGAATTTCATGAGATTATTGTTTTCGGTTGAGAACCCAAAGAGTTCAGTGATAGAATAATTATAAGTATGATCCGAGATTGAAAATGAGCTGATAAGTAAAGTCGAGCGCAGAAAGTATCGATTGATATAAAGATTATTGGAATTATACCATTGTCCCAGTTAGAGAAGGAATTCTCTTTGGTAAATCGAATTACTCAAGTGCAAGGTCGAGAAAAGTGTAAATCGAAATTTATTGAAGCTGACATTCTTTAGTGAATGATTTAATATGAAATTTGTGACTGAGAACTAGTTGGGGAAATGATATTTCAAATGTGAATTATCTGAGTGTGACATGCTTATGACCGGATGATTTAGCGATCTCTTTTGAGATGTTCTATGTGTTCACCCGTTCTCGAAATATTTCTATGGCTATTGATCTTCGAAGAAATTCTTGTTATATGGGAATGTCTTCTAATTTGGTGTTGGATGAAAGCATTGGTAGTCTGATTGGTTTATAATTTATATTGCTCTATTTCATCGGGTATTCTATTTCATTTAAATCGATAAGAATTGATGAGAGAATTCATATGATATTATGATTTTGTTTCTTCTACTTGATGCTTCATCGATATATATGTATGGGAAGATATATTGATCTTGTTATATTTGATTTCAGTGGGATTAATTAATGTTTTCTTTTGGACTTTCTTTCTTTGAAGAATTATCGGGTATTCGTATTTTCTCTATGAATTTGGTTTTCGATTCTCGGCATAGTATCGTATCTTGGGTTTCTTTATCCGGATCTCTTTATTCGGATTTCTTTATTCGGTTTCTCTATCTTGGATTTCTTTATTCGGTTTTCTTGTTATCTTTGTTCCATAATTTGTCAATTCGACTCATGTTCAAATCGTTCTTCATTTCGTGATAATCATGTCAAATATGACTATACTTCTAATTTGATCTTGGTAATGTGGTGATTTTAGTATTGGGATTTTTCTAATTTACGTGTAAGGATTTGACATCGATAAAGGCATAGGTGATAAAAGCGTGAGTTTTAGTCGGTATGGTAAATTATTTATTTGAAAGATTTCATGTGACAATTATGTCGGGATTATTTTCCCAAGTTTGATAATAGAATTTCATTTTGTACAGATCAAAGAGTAAATAGTTTGAGCGAGAAGTCTATATTTATTAGAAAGAGTTGAATATTAGTTTAAGTCACTACGAATGATAAGGTTTCCATCTTGTGAAAGCTAAAAGTTTATTACATGTTGATGAGTTCGGATAGATGAGAATATTGGTAAGCAAAAGCGTCGAACTAGACTAGTCTACATTGAGCAAAGACTTCGACTTTCAATAATGTATTGTTGTATGAATTGTGATATGTTTCAAGACGGTGAGGTAATGTGATAGTTTAGAGCATCCGATGTTACATAAAATCGAGTTGTTAAAGGGGTTAAAGCTGAGCATTGGGATCTATCAAAATTATCCTTGTCAATGTTGATATTGGGATGGAAATGAGAAGGATTATTCTTGAGCCCATATCAGAATTATTTCTATGGCGGAAAGAGGAAAATGTGATGTATCCTATTGTTAAATGTTTGGCGAGATCTATAAATCACATCTGTATTGAATGAATTCCTACTCATTAGATTCATGGAATTTCAGGTCTCTTTGATTGTTGGATTTCTTGGAATTAGGTCTCCATTAAATCAAGTTGAGATCCGGGTTTTATGTCATGATATCATGGGAAATTGAGAAGGGTTGAAAATTTAAAACAGTTGAGAGTTGAGGCGTAAGCTTTTAGATCATATGAGAAATTGAAGAGATGTATTGGAGGTACAGTCTAAGTGCAAGTTCTTGACACCAAATATGAGATTAAAAGTGAAGACCACTTTTACGGTAAGATTTTTTGGGACGAAAATCACGAAGGGGAGAGTTGTAATATCCGATTTTGGGCCTAGTCGAATAGTGGTTTCGTGACCACAAAATCCGAGATATAAATAATTATTCTATGATTATTTTAAGGTCTATGATATGATTGCATGATTGTGTGAAAATTTAGTGAAGAAATTTTATGCATAAAGTGCTTAATTTGAAATTTGGGACTAAATTGAATAAATTGCAAAACTTGTGTTCTAGAAGTATTTTGCATAAAATTGAATTAGATTATTAATTAGAGGTCCTTAAAGAGTAATTTTACCAATTTCTAAGTCTATGGACAAAAATTAGACATGGATGGAATTTTTGGAAAGTTTAGTCGTAAGGGCATTTTGGTCATTTAGGGTAAAATGAATTAAAATACAAAATTAAAAGCCAATTTTGCTCATCTTCAACCCCATGGCCGAATATAGCAAGGAGAAACCATGGCTAGGGTTTTCAAGCTTCCAAGCTCGATTGTAAGTTCGTTCTAGCCTCGTTTTTAATGATTTTTACGTTTTTGGAGTCCCGTAGCTCGATTTAGCTTATGCTAACAATAATTTAACCTAGGGTTTATATTTGGAAAAATACCCATAGGTGAAATTTGTGTATTTTGGTGTTTTATGATAGAATATGAGGTTTTAAATTATGTTAGACAACTTGTGCTACTCGGTTTTAAGTGAAAAGCGAGCAAAAGGGCTTAATCGGTAAAAATACCTAATAGTCATAAGTACATGTTAGAGTGAGAATTTGATGTTGCCATAGAAGGAAAAATTATCAGCATGTCATAAAACATAAGAAAATAGGCTGAATTTTAATTTACGAGCTTTGGGGCAAAAGTGTAAATATGCAAAAGTTTAGGGGCAAAATTGTAATTTTTCCAAAATATGATTTTGGGTCAATTTGAATAATGTGAGTCCTAATTAGACTATATTTTAAATGATAGAGCAAGGAAAACTGAAATTCGGGCTAAAATGGGGAAAATACCAAGTGGTGGACGAAATGGTAAAAATAGCCATTTTCGCATACGAGGTAAGTTCATGTGTAAATAATGTAGCATAATGGTTATTTTTAAGTTATTGATATTAATTATATGTTATGCTGAATTTTATTATGAAATGTATGCTTTGTGGTTAATTTCAAATAATATGTAAATTATGTGAACTACTTGTTAAATATAATTGTTATTCTAGAGTATTGATTTGGCATTCTACGGAAGGCGGCAAGGATAAGTGTTCGAGGAAAAAGCCCGTTTGAACCTTAGGAATAGATTAGGATACAAGTGACATGTCACTAGGATGGTTGAGCATCCGAACTCGTTGAGTTGAGTCCGAGTTCACTTATGGATGCGAGCGTCCGAACTCGTTGAGTTGAGTCCGAGTTCGTGAGATGTAACTAGGCATCCGAACTCGTTGAGTTGAGTCCGAGTTCACTTATGGATGCGAACGCCTGAGCTCGTTGAGTTGAGTCCGAGTTCACTTATGGGCGGGTTACATGGTAGCTTGGCTACATATGTGGCACTTATGTGCAAGTTATCCATGTATCCGAATTATATTCGATGTGTTCAACGGGTAAAGTTGTACTCAAATGGAGGAATACTCAAGATGAAAGGGACGTATTGGTAAGTGTTGTGAAATGGATAATTTGAACAGGTATGTACTTAACCCTCGGGTTGAAAACTCGATATAACAACAATATGGTAAGATGATAAATGAAAAGGTGATATGAATGTCTTGGTGATGATTATGCAAATGATGTTTTATGTTTCCTTATATGGTTATGTTACTTGCTATTTGCATGTGAGCTTACTAAGCATTTATGCTTACTCCTCCTTTTCATTCCTTGTAGTGTTGACAAGCCAGCTCGGAAATCGGAAGCGGTCGGAGGCACGCTCACACTATCCGTATACCATCTTGGCATAATGGCTTGTATATTTTGAGTATGGCATGTATAGCATTATAATCATTTTATATGTATGGTCTTATGATATGGTTATTGAGTGGTATGGAAATAGAAATGCTTGGTAATGATTAGCCATTGGAATGGCTAATCATGATCATATTTGGTATTATGTATGTCAAATTGCTAGCTAATCCATGGAAACCATGAAATAGGTAAAATTTACCATAAAATAGATTCAGACAGCAGCAGTGACGTGAGTTTAAAAAATCACTAAAAATAGTAGAAATGGAATTAAATAATGAATAAGTTATGGAATCGAAGCTTGATGAGTCTATTTTCATATCGAATAAGCAAAACAGGTATATGAGCTATATTTTATGAGATGTTTAAATTTTTGTGAAATAGGGCCAGAGCAATTTCTGGATCCCCTGTTCTGACTTTGGAAATTCACCATAAATTTTACAAAGATAATTAGAAGTCACGCTTTATATGTACAGATTCCTTATTAAGTTTAGTTTTATTAGAGACAAACGGCATAGTCATTGAAGCTCTGTACAGGGAGATATCTGATTCGTAATACACAGAGGTCAGAGTAGTTGAACCCTGAAACAGGGGAGACTTTAACTAATAAACTGTACTAATTGGCCCAACCAAAAATTCTAGAAAAAAATTAGTAGATATATATATGAGTCTAGTTTTAGGAAAAATTTACGGAATTGGATTTCGAGTTTCGTAACTCGAGATATGATTTTTAAAGCGACTGTGATGCAGTTAGCCAGCTTGTCTGGAAATTTTAAAATGAATTGTATGAGCTGTTTAATTAATGAATTAAGTCCGTTAACACCTCGTGTTCGACTCCGGAAACTGTCTCGGGTACGGGGTGTTACACGAATAGCCATCGGAATCGTTCGACAACATCCGAGGTAAGTTTTCGAGTATCGAAACTTAGATTTTGATTCGATTGAATGAAGTAATAAGCAATCGGCGTGCCCTTGTATATGGCCATTGAGCCGAAATGATATTTTGATTAAGTAAAATGTGCATAAAAGTTTGTTATGAAATTGAAACAAAGATGTGAATGTATGTGCGAATTGTGATATCCGGGCCAAGCCGAAGGCAATTGTGCAATTGTGATATCGGGCTAAGCCCAAGGCAATTGTGCGAGCTATGATATCGGGCTAAGCCGAAGGCAATTGTGCGAGTTGTGATATCCGGGTTAAGTCCGAAGGCATTTGTGCGGGTTACCATAACCGGGCTATTCGAAGGTGTTTTGAGCAGTAGCTATATCCGGATAAACTCGAAGGTATGTGATTTAAAATTTATAAGCTGCTGGAAAATTTTCAGTTATTGCACTTGTGAAATTCCCAACAAGGTATGTTTTGTGTGTGCTTTGCACACTATGAGTAAATGCGTACGAATATTCGCTCTAATGATAAATGAGCTATCCGCATTAACTAGGCCGTTATTTGTGTATGAATATAAGAGTTGGGATTGTGAAGTAAGCATGTCTTTGAGAAATTGTGCATATGAATTATTGTTTAGCTACTTGAATGCTATGCTTTGGTTGTGTGTATATTATGGCTCGAAACTTACTAAGCATAAATTGCTTACTCCGTTTCTTTGTTTCTCTGTTTATAGATTTTGCTCGTTAGCGTTCGGATTCGGGATCATAGAAGTTGAAGTCAACCACACTATCAAAGCCCTTTTTGGTACTCCTTTAGTTGAGTTTTGGATATGGCATGTATAGGACTACCCTCGGTTATTTTTAAGTACTTGTGATGTATATGTATGCGACCATGCGAAAATGGTTCGTAATAGTGGAGTATGGAATTAGACCATTTGTGGTTTGTAATTATATATGGTTTCATGATGTGATTATGGATTGGAATGGGAGTGTTGGTCACATGATCAGCCATTGGAATGGCTAAATATGATCATATGTGGACCCATGTATGGCAAGACCATAGTTGGCCCATGGAGACTACAAATTAGGTAAAGCCTACCTTAAAAACAGATGCTGCCAGCTGCAGTGACGTGGATGGGGAAAATCACCAAAATTTGTAGGAATGGTTTTAAATAGTTAATAAATTATGTAATCAAAACTTGACGAGTCTATTTTCATATGAAAGTAACGAAACGATCATATGATCAGTATACCAAGAGATATTAAAGTTCTCGTGAGACAGGGCCAGAACGGTTTCTGGGTCCCCTGTCGCGACTTTGAAAATTTTCCATAAATTATCCAGAATGAATTAGAAGTCATGCCTTATATGTTCAGATTCATTTTTGAGTCTAGTTTCATTAGAAATAAACGGCATCAGTATTGAAAACCTGTACAGAGAGATATTCAAGTTGTAACGCGCAAAGGTCAGTGTAGTCGACCCCTGTAACATGGGCGAATTTAACTAATAAACTGTACCAATTGGCCTGACCAAAAATTCTAGAAATAAATCCAGGGATGGATATATGAGTCTAAATTCAGGGAAAATTTACGGAATCAGTTTCCGAGTTTTGTAACTCGAGATATGCTTTTTAAGGAAACAGTGACGCAGTTTTTCCAGCTTGCCTAGGAATGTCAAGTTGGTCGGTGCTATAAGTGGTTTTGGCTTGTTAACCCCTCGTGTCCGACACCGGCAACGGTCTCGGGTTCGGGGTGTTACAGTACTTGATGACAAAGAGTTAGAAAAGAAGCCTGAATCTGTGCCAGTGGTTTGTGATTACCCGGATATTTTTCCCGAAGAATTACCGGGTTTACCACCTGTTCGGGAGGTAGAGTTTGGCATCGAGCTTGTACCTGGGACTACACCGATTTCGATAGCTCCGTATCGTATGGCACCAATGGAATTAAAGGAATTGAAAGCTCAGTTGCAAGAGTTGACGGATAGAGGTTTCGCTCGACCAAGTTTCTCACCTTGGGGTGCACCAGTATTGTTTGTGAAAAAGAAGGACGGAACCATGAGGTTGTGCATCGACTATCGTCAGCTGAATAAAGTGACAATAAAGAATAAATATCCGATACCGCGCATTGATGATTTGTTTGATCAACTAAAGGGAGCCTCAGTGTTTTCAAAGATAGATTTGAGATCGGGTTATTATCAGTTGCGAATTCGAGATTCGGATATACCCAAAACTGCTTTCAGAACGAGATACGGTCACTACGAGTTCTTAGTGATGCCGTTTGGGCTCACTAATGCCCCTGCGGTATTTATGGATTTGATGAATCGGATCTTTAGACCGTATTTGGATCGGTTTGTAGTTGTGTTTATTGATGACATCTTGGTTTACTCAAGAGATGAAACCGAGCATGCTGAACACCTGAGATTAGTGTTGCAGATTTTACGAGATAAGCAGCTATATGCTAAGTTCAGTAAGTGTGAGTTCTGGTTAAGAGAGGTTAGCTTCCTAGGTCACGTGGTATCTGCATCGGGCATTTGGGTCGATCTGAGCAAAATTTCAGCCATACTTAACTGGAAGCCTCCGAGAAATATTACTGAAGTTCGGAGCTTTTTGGGACTTGCCGGTTACTATCGACTGTTTGTAAAAGGTTTCTCGATGATAGCCACACCAATAACGAAGCTACTTCAGAAAGATGTTAAGTTTGAATGGACGGAAAGGTGTCAGAAAAGTTTCGATCAATTGAAAACCCATTTGACGGAAGCTCCAGTACTAGTGCAGCCCGAATCAGGCAAGGAGTTCGTCATTTACAGTGATGCATCCTTACTTGGGTTGGGTTGTGTATTGATGCAAGAAGGTCGAGTTGTAGCTTATGCGTCGAGGCAACTGAAGCCACATGAGAAAAATTATCCAACCCATGATCTCGAATTAGCTGCCATCGTATTCGCTTTGAAAATATGGCGACATTACTTATTTGGTGAGAAGTGCCATGTATTTTCGGATCACAAAAGTCTCAAATATTTGATGACTCAAAGAGACTTGAATCTGCGACAAAGGCGTTGGCTTGAGTTGTTGAAAGATTATGAGCTTGTCATTGATTATCACCCGGGAAAGGCTAATGTGGTTGCGGACGTGTAACACCCCGTACCCGAGTCCGTTACCGGAGTCGAACACAAGGTGCACACAGACTTAACTTAATTGTTTTCACAGTCCAAAAAAAAAAAATTTTTTTTTTCCAGACTAGCTGGTCACTGCATCACTGTCGCCTTAAAAATCATATCTTGAGTTTTAAAGCTCGAAAATCAGTTTCGTAATTTTTCCCTGAAACTAGACTCATAAGTCCATCAACATATTTTTTTCTAGAATTTTTGGTCGGGCCAATTAGTACAGTTTATTAGTTAAAGTCTCCCCTAATCAAGGGTTCGACTACACTGACCTTCACGCATTACGAATTGGATATCTCCCTGTTCAGGGCTTCAATACTGATGCTGTTTGTTTCTATAGAAACTAGACTCAGATAGGAATCGATACATATATGGCATGACTCCTAATTCTCTCTGGTTAATTTACAAAAATTTCCAAAGTCGGAACAGGGGATCCAGAAACCGTTCTGGCCCTGCTTCACGAGAACTTTAATATCTCTTAACATACAACTCATATGACCATTTCGTTTCTTCCATATGACAGTAGATTCATCAAGGTTCATTTAAATAATTTATTCACTATTTAATACCATTCCTACTATTTTTAGTGATTTTTCACATCCATATCACTGCTGCTGTCAGCGTCTGCCTTTAAGGTAGGCCTTACCTATTTCATGATTTCCATGATTCAATTGGCCCTTTTTGCATACATAGCACAAAGTGTGATCATGATTAACCATTCCAATGGCTAATCGTTTCAAAACAATTCCATACCTCATAATGATCAACATACAAACGATTATAGTACTATGCTAAAAGCATTATATAAGCCATTTTCGCATGGCTATCCAAGTTTACACAAAACCTAAAGGTACATGACCTACAACAAAAGGGTAGTCCTATACATGCCATTTCAAAGTTCAACCAAAATTGTACCAAAATGGGGGCTTTGATAGTGTGGATGACTTCGACTTCAATGATCCCGAATCCGATAGCTAACGAGCAAAATCTATAAAACAGAGAGCCAAAGCAGCGGGTAAGCATTTTAATGCTTAGTAAGTCTCAAGTAATGAAATCAGCTTTGACTAAAGTATTACATTTACATAACTAAATGAATCACTTTATTAATACACATTCTCATAATCATACTTACTTCACATTACCGACCCTTATGTTCATACACAAAAGAAAAACTTAGCCAAAGGCGGTAGCTCATTTATCAAATGGCGAATACTTATTTGTAAGGACTCAACTAATTCAAGCACATACGAACATACCTCATTGCTGGAATTTTCACAAGTGTATAAACTGAAATTTTACAGCAAGATTGCTCATTTCGAGTCACGTACCTTGAGATTTAACCGGATATAACCACAAGCACAATTGCCTTGGTCTTAACCCGGATTTGGTAACTTGCACAATTGCCTTGGTCTTAGCCGGATATAACAACTCGCATACGAATGCCTTGGTCTTAGCCGGACATAATCACTAGCATAAATGCCTTGGGACTTAGCCGGGTATCATTCAAATGCTCATGTACACATATATCAATAATCACGACACATCCATATTTCATTTTCGGTTACTAAGGCTCAAACACAAAATATTTATCAAACCTTTACAATTTCGGCTCAATAGCCACACACAAGGAGCATGATTTCAATATAATTCAAGTAGGGTCATTACTCGAAGACTTACCTTGGATGTTGTCGAGTGATTTCGACGGCTATTCAATCACTTTCTCCTTTCCCTTATCCAACTGTGGTCCTCTAAGCTCTTGAGCTAATTCACACAAATTTAACTTATTAAAATCTCATTATGATAGCTTATGGCCGAATATGACAAGGAGTTTAAATGGTCATATGGCCATCCTTTAGCTCAAATACACAATGGTCATGCACAATTTTTAAGCACAACAAGCAATTCAATACAATTCATTCAAACATCAAAGTGAAGCTCAAGGTACTTAGCCCTTATACACATTAGACATTAGAGTCACATGTACGAAACCACGAATCAATTCAACACATTAGTTAGTACTCTCCTTAGCGAAATTTCCAAGCCAAGAATAGGCATCAATATGCTTGCCTCTAACCGAATGCATGCACACCAACCCCCCCTTCATGTGGCCGAATATGCATGTCCATGTTGAGGCCAATTATGCACTTAATACCACACAAAAACAGCATACATTTTACTAACGCATTACATATTGTAGCTCAATACACATCTCTTATGTACTTCATAACTGAAACATCATCACAAGCAAATATATACCTTGAAATAGTATATATGTCATGCCAATACATCATGTGCAAACATATATACATATAGGTGCAAGGGCCGAATCATAAGGATGACTATGACTATCTCATATATTTTCATTATGGCCGAATGCTCCTTCTACCCCATTTACCTTCACAAAGCATGAACTTCATCATCCAACTTACAAGCTTACAATGTCATGAAGTTTAACCTTATGGTATCTATCAAACTCTCACTCAAAAGTGTTAAAAGAATATTCAATAATCATCAATCCACCATCACATGCACCATTACAAAGCTTCACTTTTAGCATGCAAATGATATCAACACAACCTCACCTTAGCGAATATCATCTCCATGACATAGTAAGGATTTGAACCATGGCTAGTTAGAACTCAAGCTAACTATAAAACATACATGAATCTCATGGCAAAACATCAATCTTACCTTAATCTAGGTACAAGTATGGCCAAACCTCCTCCTAAACCTCTTCCAAACCAACATGAAACAAGAATTCCTTCCTTCTTCCTTAGAATTTTCAGCCTAAAGGAAATGAAAATGATGAACAAAATTCTTCTTTCTTTCTCCACAACTCACGGCAATGGGCATGCATGAGACCATTTTTTTTTCTTTTTTTTCCATTTCTTTATTACCCATGCTCATTAATTTATTTTTTTCACCCATGATGCACCAACAAAACATGTCTATGACATGTTTTGCCCATATTTCTTTGTCATGGCCGGCCATCACTTGTAAAAAGAGGGATATTTGACATGCAAGACCATTGTTTTGCATGCATGCTTTAATTAGTCATCACACATTTCCCTATCCTACTTTCAAAGTTTACTACTAGGTCCTTTCTAGTGAAATTCACATTTATAACTCTAAATTAAAGCATCAAGAATGTCACACATGAGTTAACACATATTATAGGCATCAAAATAAATATCAAATTATTTTTATGCCTCGGTTTTGTGGTCCCGAAACCACATTCCGACTAGGGTCGTTTTAAGGCTGTCACAACTCTCCCCCACTTAAGAAATTTTCGTCCCCAAAAATCTTACCGGTAAATAGATTTGGATATCGCTCTTTCATAGAGTTCTCGGGTTCCCATGTAGCTTCTTCTATCCGTGTTTGAGCCATAACACTTTCACTAGCGGAACCCTTTTGTTTATAACTCTTTCACTACGAGCTAGGATACAAATCGGTTCTTCTTCATAACTCATATCGGCTTGAATTTCAACCTCGATGGACTAATTACGATGCGACGGATCAGATCTATAGCGTCGAAGCATTGAAACATGGAAGGCGTTGTGAATCTTTTCGAGTTCGGGGGCAAAATCAAGCGATACATGAATCGGGCCAACTCGTTCGAGAGATTTCGTGCGGCCCAATGAATCTCGGGCTCAACTTGCCCTTACTGACCAAATCGAGTATCTTTTCCAAGGCGAAACTTTAAGAAACACTTTATCTCCCACCTAATACTCAATGTCCTTTTGTTTCAAATCCGCGTCACGATTTACGACGATCGTGGCGCCTTCAAACTTTCACGGATTACCTTTACCTTCATTCGGCATCTTTAATTAAATCCACTCGAAAATTTTGTTTTCACCGAGCTCGGTCCAAAACAATGGTGTACGGCATTTACGCCGTACAAAGCCTCGTAAGGCGCCATCTTAATACTTGATTGAAAACTATTGTTGTGGCGAATTCAATCAAAGGTAAATACCGCTCCCATGAACCACTTGAATTCGAGGATGCAACATCTCAACATATCCTCAAGTATCCGAATTATCCGCTCGATTGACCATCGGTTTGAGGGTGAAAAGCGGTCTTTGAAATGCAACTTGGTATCCAAAGCTTCTTGCAATTTCTTCCAAAATCGCGAGGTGAACCTCGGATCTCTATCCGACATAATGTAAATCGGTACCCGTGTAATCTCACAATTTGAGAAACGTACAATTCAGCTAGTTTATCCAATGAAAATCCGTGACGCACATGGATAAAGTGAGCCGACTTAGTCGGTCTATCAACAACAACCCAAATCGCATCCTTCTTACTTGTCGACAATGGCGGTCAGGACACAAAGTCCATTGTGACTCGATCCCATTTCCATTCGGGTATCGTAATCGGTGAAGTAATCTGAAGGCACTTGATGTTCCGCTTTCACTTGTTGACATATTAAACATCTCAAACAAAGTCGGAGATGTCTCGTTTCATACCATGCCACCAAAACCGACGTTTCAAATCGTTGTACATCTTCGTACTCCCGGGTGGATTGCCATTCGGCTACAATGGGCTTCGTTAGAATTATCAAAATAAGTTCGAATTCTTTGGAACACACTGACGACTTCGAACCTCAAGAAATCATCATCATCATTTTGAAACTCCGATTCCTTGTTGAACACACTCAAAACCCGTTTTGCAACCAACTCATCGTCAACTTTACGAGCTTCACGAATTTGATGAGTCAATAATGGTTTGGCCTTTAATTGGCTACTAACACATTGTCGGGTAGAATAGACAGTGCACATTCATCGTCGTAAAGCAAGCGGTGATTTACGGCTTAAGGCGTCGCAACCACATTAGCCTTTCCCGGGTGATAATCAATGACAAGCTCATAATCTTTTAACAACTCGAGCCAACGTCTTTGTCACAGATTTAAGTCTCTTTGAGTCATCAAATATTTGAGACTTTTGTGATCCGAATACACATGGCACTTCTCACCAAATAAGTAATGTCGCCATATCTTTAAGGCGAATACGATGGCAGCCAATTCGAGATCATGGGTCGGATAATTTTTCTCATGTGGCTTTAATTGTCTCGACGCATAGGCCACAACTCGACCTTCTTGCATCAATACGCAACCTAACCCAAGTAGGGAGGCGTCACTATAGATGACAAACTCTTTGCCGATTCGGCCGTACTAATCTTGGAGCTTCATCAAATGAGTTTTCAATTGGTCGAAACTTTTTCGACACTTTTCCGTCCATTCAAACTTGACATCTTTCGAAGGAGTTTCGTCATGGGTGTGGCTATCATCGAGAATCCTTTTACAAACCGTCGGTAGTAAGCAAGGCCCAAAAAGCTCGAACCTCAAGTAATATTTCTCGAGGCTTCCAGTTAAGTATGGCTGAAATTTTACTCGGTCGACTCGAATACCGATCTGAGATACCACATGACCCAAGAAGTTAACCTCTCTTAACCGAACTCACACTTGCTGAAC
Source organism: Gossypium arboreum (assembly GCF_025698485.1). Taxonomy (NCBI): domain Eukaryota; kingdom Viridiplantae; phylum Streptophyta; class Magnoliopsida; order Malvales; family Malvaceae; genus Gossypium; species Gossypium arboreum. The sequence continues at coordinate 20,187,091 of NC_069078.1, read as the reverse complement.
TTAGCGTATAGCGCTTATCCCGTAAAATTTGCAACACTAATCTCGGTGCTCGCATGTTCGGTCTCATCTCTTGAATAGACCAAGATGTCGTCAATGAACACAACTTCTGAACTGATCCAAATATGGTGCGAAGATCCGATTCATCAAATCCATAAATACCGCAGGGCATTAGTGAGCCCAAGCGGCATCACTAAGAACTCGTAGTGACCATATCTCGCTCAAGGCGGTTTGGGTATATCCGAATCTCGGATTCAAGAATCGATATGTAACACCCTATCCCGTGAATCGTCACGGAATAGGATGAGGTGTTACCGAAATTAGAATAAGATCGGAAGAATAAAATTTTAAACTCCCTTCTTTAAGTAAGCGTCCAACAGATGCCATTTTCAGTATGGCTTATATACAATAGTCATAATATCATTCTACTATATTGCCTATCCTATACATGCCATAAGCTAAGTCTAATTACATAGTTGCCGCAATGGTAGATAGTGTGACGAAGTCTTGATGATCCCGAAGTGGTAGTCGAATCCACAACCTATCACCAAAACATGATTTAACGAGTAAGCTTTTGCGAGCTTAGTAAGTTTTAAGCAAAACAAAGTGTTCTCATTCAACGTCATTGGTCATTCATTTCAACTGTTCGATGAAGTTAATCTAGAGCTTCATCTTGAACCATAATATCAATAGACGAATTACTTGGCTGTCTTATATATATATATATATATATATATATATATATATATATATATACCTTCGAATAATAGTGACCTAGATGGTCAAATATTTCCAAAGCACATTCTTCGTCAAATTTCAACTTTCCATGTTCCTTTCCACTTATTCATAATCACACCCTTATTTTTAAGTATTTCAACATGACAAATATTGAATTATCGTAGGCACATAAAGAAACAAACATATTCCTTATCACATATACGTAAATGTGAAAAACATAATTCTTACCTTGTACTGGTACATTTAGCCCAACCCATACTCAAATCATAAGGCTTTTGGGCAGAATATGCTCTAATACATAAGAACATTTCATCACATACTTCATTATACAGGCATACCATTACCAATTAGATCATTCACATATTTGGAGTCATAATATTAATCACATTTACTTACCTCTTCGATACTGATAATTCACCTCGAAATCACTCCACCGATGAGTAAATGTACTTTTGAACATCTTAAATACATAACACTTATTTGATGGTAACTTATTGCAGATACTCAATATCAAAGTCTTACTTGAATCCTAGCATTTAGCCGTCGGGTCTTTAAAGCTCGGATATAGTACAAGCACGAAGCCTATGGACGTTAATCAAGATAATATTCTCGCATAAGGCCTGCGGGGTTTTAACCCGGATATAGTACTGACACAAATGCCCTTCGGGACTTATCACATTTATACACTTTCACATTCATCACATTGGCCATTCAGCCTTATCACATATATATACACTTTCATGTACAGACTTGGTCTTGGTCGAATCTACATCAATCACTTTTCCAATGAATAATTCAATTTCACGCCATACTATCATTTCATATTCGAATACTCATAAACTTACAAATTTCACAAATTTTAATATCAAAGATCCATCTAACACTCATATATCATTTTACAATATCACGAATTAGAATTCAAGTATGGGTTTAATCAATAGCTTATGAGCAACTAAAACAAGTTTTATCCATGTTTACAACAAAAATCACATATTCACTACAAGCTGTTTTCCTGACCAATGGTCACTAAATTATTTATAACCGGAGCTACAAAGCTCCAAATCACTTGCCGTTAATTTTCCCTGAATATAGACTCGTATATCATCTATCCATAAATTTTTCAGAATTTTAAGTTTGGCCAATCAATACTAGATTTTTCTTAAAGTTTCCCCTGTTTCACTGTTTGACTAACCTGACCAGTCTTTACTACGAATCAAAATTCTCATTGTACAGAATTCAAAGTATGTTCTATTTGATTTCATTTGAAACTAGACTTATTAAGGAGTCTAAGCATATAAATTTTATCTTATAACAATTTTTGTACTATTTATAATAATTTTCGAAAAACAGAACAGGGGATTTCAGATTCATTCTGACACTATCACACACAACTTTAAATATCTCTCTATAGGAAATTCCTTTGCTTGCACTGTTTATTTTATAAGAAACTAGACTCATTGAGCTTTGATTTCATATTTTATTCAGACTCTAATTCCACTCCAATAATTTATGGTGATTTTCAAAAATCACACTACTGCTGCTGTCCTAAGCAGATTTTTACAATTTGCTCTTAAATTTCCAAGTCCAAACACTAATGTACTTACCATTTAAGTTTAAAACATATCATGGCCACATCACATCTTATTAAATCAACTCATTATGTCCTATTATGAATGAATTTACTCAATATTTGATCACTTAAAACTTACCTTGGAAGTGGTCGCGACTAGATATCCACGACCATTCGTTTACTTTCTCTTTTCCCTATCCGACTTTGATCCTCTTTGCTCTTAAGCTTAAGTAAAACAATAGATTTGCTTAAGTACTTAACTAATATTATTCACTTAACAATCACATTTGGCAATCACATATCATTTAATCTATATCTAATTCACCTTCACAAGCAAAGAGTCACTTAATTTATCATGCTTTCTTATACATGAATTTAATCATATTGTCGAATGTCCTTATGTGTACATGGTACATACATAAGGCATACATATATATATATATATATATATATATATATATATACCTATATATGACCATTACAATTTAAACATTTAATCATAATCGGCAAGCTTTATTTCAACTATTTAAGGTGCAAACCATTTATGTTATTCATTAACATTTCGTCATATTAAATCTTTGATTAACCAATTTAACACATACCAAAATCCAATCATACATCTAACCTTTGTCTCCATACCAAACCGAGTTATAAGATTATACATTACACTAAGCATATCATTAAACATACCTATTCAATTTAGCTAATTTCATAGCCGATTAATCACCTTACCCCACATTATTCAATGCCGAACATTAACCCAACATCACAAGCATAATCACCATGAAACTTACCTTAATACACATTTTATCCCATTGCCGTATATATATATATATATATATATATATATCATCAAATAAATATTTATTCACATAACAACAATTCATTCACATCTCTATAAATGATCATAATCGGACATTATAAACAAATCAACTAGTTTAGCATTCAATTTCTTCTAACCATTCCTCAATCACTTACTCAATGAACAATAATGTACTTAACCAATTCCTTAGGCATATATTCGGCAATATATATATATATTAATGACTAAAACACTTAGGCCAATTCTAAAACACCCATAAATCTTCATAATAGCACATGTAACTAGCTCAAATCTCAAACCATCTAATATACTATCAAAATATATATAATATTACAACCAATTTACCATTCTTTAATATGACCAAAGGTAAGCTTTACATGAACTTTGAAAATCCTTACAAACATCACTTAATCTAGAATTAAAATCATGGGTTATCTACCACATGTCATTAACAACCAAATTTCATAATCAATTTGACAAAAATCACATTACATACCTTTAGAATAGATCTATGCATATGACCGATTATTTGAGCTTCACTCCTTACTCTTTCTTCACCACGGCAATGAAGAATAAGAATGAACCAAACTTTGTTTTTTTCCACCCCACCATGTTTTATTTATCTTTTTTTCTTTATAAATTAAGGCCATATAATATTAATATACTTTCTTGAATTCATTTTCTATGCACCCTTGTCATTATGGTAGCCACTACTTCTCAAAATGGGGTATTTGACATGCAAGTCCCCATTTTGAGAATCATCTACTAACTAGTCTTCAAATTAATTCATAACTTTTTTTTTTGTTTCTCACATAAGCCCTTTGACTAAAATTCACATTCAACTAATGAATTTAAGCATCAAAATTTCACACATGCACTATCACACATAGTAGATATGAATTTTAATATTTAATAAATTTTATAACTCGATTTTATGGTCCCAAAACCACATCTCGACTAGGGTCAAATTAGGGATGTCACATGATAATAGCCCGATCTCAAATCTATTTTTGAGAACACTGAGGCTCCCTTCAGTTGATCGAACAAATCATCGATACGCGGTAACGGATATTTGTTCTTTATTGTCACTTTATTAAGCTAACGATAGTCGATGCACAACCTCATGGTTCCGTCCTTCTTTTTCACAAACAACACTGGTGCACCCCAAGGTGAAAAACTCGGGCGAGCAAAACCTCTATCCACCAACTCTTGCAACTGAGCTTTCAACTCCTTCAATTCCGTTGGTGCCATACGATACGGAGCTATCGAAATCGGTGTGGTCCCAGTTATAAGCTCAATACCAAACTCTACCTCCCGAACAGGGGGCAAACCCGGTAATTCTTCGGGAAAAACATCCGGGTATTCACAAACCATCGGCACAGATTCGGGTTTTGTTTCTAACTCCTTATCATCAAGTACATACGCAAGGTATGCTTCGCACCCTTTTCTTACATATTTCTGGGCCAACATTGATGATATTGCAGCTGGCACCCCCTTCAAGTCCGTAGACTCAACTCGGATCATCTCGTTATTTGCGCACCTCAAATCAATAGTCTTTCTTTTGCAATTCACAACCACATCATGCACGGTCAACCAATCCAAACCAAGAATAACATCAAATTCATCGAACGATAAAAGCATCAAGTCCGCCGGAAAATAGGAACCTCGAATTACTAGGGGGCATTTCCTACACACTTTGTCGACAAGCACATAACGACCCAAGGGATTTGACACCCGAATTACGAACTCAGTAGACTCAATAGGTAAAGTCTTACTGGATGCTAAGGTTTCGCATATATAAGAATGAGTAGAACCGGGGTCAATCAAAGCAATCACATTAGTATCAAAGAGAGTGAAAGTACGGTAATAACATCCGGCGAGGAAGCATCCTCACGCACGCGTATGGCATAAGCCCTAGCAGAGCGCGAGCCTCGGATCTGGTCGTAGCATCTCTAGATCCTCTCGACCACCACTAGCATTGCCGTATTTCTAGATGGTCTACCTCGGCGGTGGTAGCACCGGTTTCCCACTCGATCTACATTTTGTTTAGACAACCTTGGGCAATCTTTAATGAAGTGGTCAATCGCTCCGCACTTGTAACAGAGGCGGTCACGGAACCTACAACTTCCGAATGCCATTTGCCACAATCACGGCACTCCGCTCTCTCTCGACGATCATTTCCACCATGGCGATCAAGTGACTCGTGTGGTCACAGGGGTCGGTCGCGATCTCGTCTAGAAAAGCCCAAGTGTCTCTAGACCGGTCTAAGCCATCTCTAAATTTCTTTGATGATCGTGGGAAGGGCTTCCCAAGACCTCTTCTGAAACTCCCTTGCTCCCACTTCAGCTTTTCTTTTCTCCATCTTGAGCTCCTCGGCTTTGCACTTTCGCTCGACAAGAGCCACAAACTCTCGGATTTCCAAAATGCCAACATACTGACTTTATATCATCATTCAGTCCATCTTGAGCGTTTACACATCACACTTCGAAGAAATGCATTTCGCAGCGTCTGGCTAAGCCTCACAAATTTTCGTTCATAGTCGGTGAACCGACATGGAACCTTGTTTAAGTTCAAGAAATTCCTTCCGTTTTGATCCATAAATCTCGGTGATATACTTTTTCGAAACTCGGTTTGGAAAAACTCCCAAGTTACTTGCTCTCGGGGCAATGAAGTCGAGTACACCACCAATAGTAGGCGAATCATGTAGCAAGGAGATAGTACACTTTAGGCATTCATCGGGTGTACAAGATAGCTCATCGAAAGTGCCGGATAGTGTTGTCCAACCAAAATTCAGCTTGCTCGCATCGTCGCTATCCGTAGCTTTAAATTCAGTAGCCCCATGTTTTCGGATTACATCAGCTGGGGCTTATTCGACCTTATTTGGTCGATTCGGAGGCATTGTAGGTGCGGGGTTGTATTAGTCGGGAATGGAGGTTGTGGAACAGCCGTGTTAGTTCGAATGTATTGGTTGAACCAATCATTCATCATGCTATAGAAAGCTTGCCTAGCCTCATCATTCGGATTGCTAGCAATAGGTTGAGAGTCTGCCGGCGCTGTCCCTTGTGTGGGAGCAGCGCCACACTCTCCACATCATCACTATCGCTCGGTTGGGATGGGATCCATTACTATAAATAAACACAAATTCAAATGTCGAAATCACCACACTATCAAATAATCACATAAAATGGCATGTATAGCTAGACCCAAACGCATTACGGTAGTCCTAGAATCGACTAAACCGTAGCTCTGATACTAATAAAATTGTAACACCCCGTACCCGAGTCCATTACCGGAGTCGAACACAAGGTGCACACAGACTTAACTTAATTGTTTTCACAGTCCAAAAAAAAAAATTTTTTTTTCCAGACTAGCTGGTCACTGCGTCACTGTCGCCTTAAAAATCATATCTTGAGTTTTAAAGTTCGAAAATCAGTTTCGTAATTTTTACCTGAAACTATACTCATAAGTCCATCAAAATATATTTTTCTAGAATTTTTGGTTTGGCCAATTAGTACAGTTTATTAGTTAAAGTCTCCCCTAATCCAGGGTTCAACTACACTGACCTTCACGCATTACGAATTGGATATCTCCCTGTTCAGGGCTTCAATACTGATGTCGTTTGTTTTTATAGAAACTAGACTCAAAGAGGAATCTATAAATATATGGCATGACTCCTAATTCTCTCTGGTTAATTTACAATGAATTTCCAAAGTCGGAACAGGGGATCCAGAAACCGTTCTGGCCCTGCTTCACGAGAACTTTAATATCTATTAACATACAACTCATATGACCGTTTCGTTTCTTCCATATGACAGTAGATTCATCAAGGTTCATTTAAATAATTTATTCACTATTTAATACCATTCCTACTATTTTTAGTGATTTTTCACATCCACATCACTGCTGCTGTCAGCGTCTGCCTTTAAGGTAGGCCTTACCTATTTCATGATTTCCATGATTCAATTGGCCCTTTTTGCATACATAGCACAAAGTGTGATCATGATTAACCATTCCAATGGCTAATCGTTTCAAAACAATTCCATACCTCGTAATGATCAACATACAAATGATTATAGTACTATGCTAAAATTATATCGACCATTTTCGCATGGCTATCCAAGTTTACACAAAACCGAAAGGTACATGACCTACAACAAAAGGGTAGTCCTATACATGCCATTTCAAAGTTCAACCAAAATTGTACCAAAATGGGGGCTTTGATAGTGTGGATGACTTCGACTTCAATGATCCTGAATCCGATAGCTAACGAGCAAAATCTATAAAAAGAGAGCCAAAGCAGCGGGTAAGCATTTTAATGCTTAGTAAGTCTCAAGTAATGAAATCAGCTTTGACAAAAGTATTACATTTACATAACTAAATGAATCACTTTATTAATACACATTCTCATAATCATACTTACTTCACATTACCGACCCTTATGTTCATACACAAAAGAACAACTTAGCCAAAAGCCGGTAGCTCGTTTATCAATGAGCGAATACTTATTTGTAAGGACTCAACTAATTCAAGCACATACGAACATACCTCATTGCTGGAATTTTCAGAAGTGTATAAACTGAAATTTTACAGCAAGATTGCTCATTTCAAGTCACGTACCTTGGATTTAATGGATATAACCACAAGCACAATTGCCTTGGTCTTAACCCGGATTTGGTAACTTGCACAATTGCCTTGGTCTTAGCCGGATATAAAAACTTCATACGAATGCCTTGGTCTTAGCCTGAACATAATCACTAGCATAAATGCCTTGGGACTTAGCAGGGTATCATTCAAATGCTCATGTACACATATATCAATAATCACGACACATCCATATTTCATTTTCGTTACTAAGGCTCAAACACAAAATATTTATCAAACCTTTACAATTTCGGCTCAATAGCCACACACAAGGAGCATGATTTCAATATAATTCAAGTAGGGTCATTACTCGAAGATTTACCTTGGATGTTGTCGAGCGATTTCGATGGCTATTCAATCACTTTTTCCTTTCCCTTATCCAACTGTGGTCCTCTAAGCTCTTGAGCTAATTCACACAAATTTAACTTATTAAAATCTCATTATGATAGCTTATGGCCGAATATGACAAGGAGTTTAAATGGTCATATGGCCATCCTTTAGCTCAAATACACAATGGTCATGCACAATTTTTAAGCACAACAAGCAATTCAATACAATTCATTCAAACATCAAAGTGAAGCTCAAGGTACAATTCATTCAATACAACAAGAAATCACGAATCGAATTCAACACATTAGTTAGTACTCTCCTTAGCCGAAATTTCCAAGCCAAGAATAGGCATCAATATGCTTGCCTCTAACCGAATGCATGCACACCAACCCCCTTCATGTGGCGAATATGCATGTCCATGTTGAGGCCAATTATGCACTTAATACCACACAAAACAGCATACATTTTACTAACTAACGCATTACATATTGTAGCTCAATACACATCTCTTATGTACTTCATAACCAAACATCATCACAAGCAAATATATACCTTGAAATAGTATATATGTCATGCCAATACATCATGTGCAAACATATATACATATAGGTGCAAGGGCTGAATCATAAGGATGACTATGACTATCTCATATATTTTCATTATGGCGAATGCTCCTTCTACCCCATTTACCTTCACAAAGCATGAACTTCATCATCCAACTTACAAGCTTACAATGTCATGAAGTTTAACCTCATGGTATCTATCAAACTCTCACTCAAAAGTGTTAAAAAGAATATTCAATAATCATCAATCCACCATCACATGCACCATTACAAAGCTTCACTTTTAGCATGCAAATGATATCTACACAACCTCACCTTAGCCGAATATCATCTCCATGACATAGTAAGGATTTGAACCATGGCTAGTTAGAACTCAAGCTAACTACAAAAACATACATGAATCTCCTGGAAAAACATCAAACTTACCTTAATCTAGGTACAAGTATGGCCAAACCTCCTCCTAAACCTCTTCCAAACCAACATGAAACAAGAATTCCTTCCTTCTTCCTTAGAATTTTCAGCCCAAAGGAAATGAAAAATGATGAACAAATATTCTTCTTTCTTTCTCCACAACTCACGGCAATGGGCATGCATGAGACCATTTTTTTTTCTTTTTTTTTTTCCATTTCTTTATTACCCATGCTCATTAATTTATTTTTTTCACCCATGATGCACCAACAAAACATGTCTATGACATGTTTTGCCCATATTCTTTGTCATGGCCGCCATCACTTGTAAAAGAGGGATATTTGACATGCAAGACTATTGTTTTGCATGCATGCTTTAATTAGTCATCACACATTTCCCTATCCTACTTTCAAAGTTTACTACTAGGTCCTTTCTAGTGAAATTCACATTTATAACTCTAAATTAAAGCATCAAGAATGTCACACATGAGTTAACACATATTGTAGGCATCAAAATAAATATCAAATTATTTTTATGCCTCGGTTTTGTGGTCCTGAAACCACATTCCGACTAGGGTCATTTTAAGGCTGTCACAGGACGCCTTAAGCCGGAAATCACTACTTGCTTTACGAGCGATGAATGTACACTTGTCTGTTCTACCCGACAATGTGTTAGTAGTTGAATTAAAGGCCAAACCATTATTGATTCATCAAATTCGTGAAGCTCAGAAATTCGATGATGAATTGGTTGCAAAACGGGCTGAATGTGTTTCGAACATGGAATCAGAGTTTCAAATTGACGATGACGATTGTTTGAGGTTCAGAAGTCGTTTGTGTGTCCCAAGAAATTCAGAACTTATTACGATGATTCTGAACGAAGCTCATTGTAGCCGAATGTCAATTCACCCGGGGAGTACGAAAATGTACAACGACCTGAGACTTCAGTTTTGGTGGCATGGTATGAAACGAGACATTTCCGATTTTGTTTCGAAGTGTTTAATATGTTAGCAAGTGAAGGCGGAACATCAAGTGCCTACGGGTTTACTCCAGCCGATCATGGTACCTGAATGGAAATGGGATCGAGTCACGATGGATTTTGTGTCTGGGTTGCCATTGTCGACAAGTAAGAAAGATGCGATTTGGGTTGTTGTTGATAGATGACTAAGTCACTCATTTTATTCGAAAGACGTCTGATTTTTCATTGGATAAACTAGCTGAATTGTATGTTTCTCAGATTGTGAGATTACACGGGGTGCCCATTTCTATTGTGTCGGATAGAGATCCGAGATTCACCTCGCGATTTTGGAGGAAATTGCAAGAAGCTTTGGGTACCAACTTACATTTTAGCACCACTTTTCATCCCCAAACCGATGGTCAATCCGAGTGGATAACTCAGATACTCAAGGATATGTTGAGATGCTGCATCCTTGAGTTTAGTGGTTCATGGGAACGGTATCTACCTTTGATTGAGTTCGCTTACGACAATAGTTTTCAGTCAAGCATTAAGATGGCACCTTACGAGGCTTTGTACGGTCGAAAATGCCGTACACCATTGTTTTGGACCGAGCTCGGTGAAAGAAAAATTTTCGGAGTTGATTTGATTAAAGATCTTTGAAGAAAGTAAAAATAATTCGTGAAAGTCTGAAGGCAAGATCGGATCGTCGAAGTTGTACGTGATTTGAAACGAAAAGACATTGAGTATCGTGGGAGATAAAGTGTTTCTTAAAGTTTCACCTTGGAAAAGATACTCGATTTGGGCGTAAGTGCAAGTTGAGTCCGAGATTCATTGGGTAGTATGAAATCTACGAACGAGTTGGTCCGATTTCATATAGGTTGCTTTTACCCCCGAACTCGAAAGGATCCACAGCGTTTTCATGTTTCGATGCTTGACGTTACAGATCGATCCTTCGCACATAATAAGTCCTCCGAGGGTTGAAATTCAAGCCGATATGAGTTATGAAGAAGAACCAATTCATATCCTAGCTTGTGAAGTGAAAGAGTTGCGAAACAAAAGGTTCCTTTAGTAAAAGTGTTATGGCTTAACCACGGGATGGAAGAACGATACCCAAACACATTTCTAGGTAAGATTTTCGGGACGAAAATTTCTTAAGTGGGGAGAGTTGTGATGACCCTAAAGTGACCCTAGTCGGAAAGCGGTTTCGGACCGCTAAACCGAGTCACCAAATTATTTGAATATAATGATTATTGTCTAAAATATGTGAATATGAATGTGTGAAAGTTTTAAGCTTCGATTTAGTCAATTGCATGTGAATTTAGCTAATAGGACTTATGTGTGACACTTTTGAAATGTGATAGGTCGATCTATAAGGATCTATTAGTGCATGAGATCAAAAGGGTGGACTTGCATGTCAATTTCCCCCTTAATTAGTAAGTGGCCGGCCATGACAAGGAGGGTGGACAAAATGTTATGGGCAAAACATGTCATAAACATGTTATGTTAATGCTTATGTTAGGAATAATAAAATAAAGAACATGGGCAATAAAATATTAGTGTTAGTAGAAGGAGAAACAAAAAAAAAATGTGTGTGGTTGCACCCTTCATTGCCGTGAATTGAAAGAAAAAAAAAAAAGAGCTTCATTCTTTGGTTCTTCTTGGCCGAATTGAAGAAAGGAAGAAGAGAGGTTTCGGTCACCTTGAGCTTAAGGGGAGGTTAGTATGTTGTGTTAGATTCTTAAATTTTAAACTTTTTTCTAGTTAATTAGCTAATTTCTTACGCAACCCATGGCAAAAATTTTGAAATCTTGGTGATGGCTTAAGCATTCGGTTTTAGTTATTAAAGGATAAGATTGGGTTATAATCTTTATGTTTTATGAAGAATTGTTGAAGAGAAGGGTTTAAGTAGTCAAATTATAAATTTTAATGCTCATGAGTACAATGGCCAAACATAGATTTGTCTAAAGAATTGAACAAATGCCGTGTGAGTGATTGAAATGAATGAGTTGGAGGTTGGATCATGTTAAGATTCGGCCTTGTACATAAACATTAAGAGTTTGATGTTTTTGTGATTTTTGGAAGGTAAATAAGGTTATACACAAGATGAATACTAAGATTTTGGTTGACTTGTTTTTAGTGAGGTTCGGCCAAGGACCTTATGTGCAAGTTTATTCGGTTTAAGTAGAGTAAACGTGACGGGTATATATGGAGTAATGTGTATATTGGTTCGGCTGCTAAGCAAGGAAATAATTGTTGGTAACATAGTATCTATGCACTTATGAATATATATATATATATATGGTATTTTAAGTATAATTGTTCATTGATAAGGTTGGTTAATAGTTCAAGTAAGGATTACTATATTTGATATGTACACAAATTGAGGCAATAGGTTCAGCAATTAGCTTAAGACATACGGGTAATATCATATGTCCGATCATAGTTAAACATTCGATAATTGTGATTCTTTGGCTACAATGTTTGAATATCGCCATGGGGAGAATATATGATCGGTTGCCTAATATTAGTTCGAAATGAATCTAAATAAATAGATATTTGTATATAGTAAAGTTGGATAAGTAATTGAATAAATTTATTTGTTTATTAAGCTCAAGAGCTTAGAGGATCAAAGTTGGATAAGGGAAAGGAAAAAGTGATCGAATAGCCGCCGAAATCGTTCGACCACATCCGAGGTAAGTTTTCGAGTAATGAAACTTAGATTATGATTCGATTAGATTAGATTATGTTATAAGCAAATCAAAATCATGCCCTTTGTATGTAGCTTTTGAGCTGAAAATGATAATGCTTGATAAGTGACTTGTGTTTGAATTCTAGTTACGAAAATGAAATATTGATGTGTCATGATTTGTTGATATGTGCATGGATATTCGGATTGATAACCGGGCTAAGCCCGAAGGCATTTGTGCGAGTTACTATAACCGGGCCAAGTCCCAAAGGCAATTGTGCGAGTTACTATAACCGGGCTAAGTCCCGAAGGCAATTGTGCGAGTTACTATAACCGGGCTAAGTCCCGAAGGCATTTGAGCGAGTAGCTATATCCGGCTAAACCCCGAAGGTACTTGGTTTGGGAATGAGCGATCTTGCTGTAATAATTTCAATTAATACGCTCGTAAAATCCCAACGATAAGGTACGTTTCGTATATGCATTGGAGTAGTGATTTCGTTTAAATATTATCCGCTCAGTCGATTAGTGAGCTTTCGGGCCTTTGGTTAAGTTGATCCCTTATGTATGAATATAAGGGTTGGAAATGTGAAGTAGGACTGATTTTTGCATTATGTGTATATGAAATTATCCATTTAGTTATATGAATGTTATACTTCAGTTGTGCCTAATTTTATTGCTCAAAACTTACTAAGCATTAAATGCTTACTCCGTTCTTTGAATCTCTGTATTATAGATTTTGGTTCGTCAGCTATCGGACTCAGGATTGTCGAAGTCGAAGTCGTCCACACTATCAAAGCCCTTTTGGTACACTTTTGGTTGAACTCTGAAAGTGGCATGTATAGGACTACCCTTTTTGTTGTTGGTCATGTACCCTTTGGTTTTGTATAAATTTGGATAGCCATGCGAAAATGGCTTATATACACTTTGAGCATAGCATTATAATCGTCTTGTATGTTGTTCATTGAGAGGTATGGAAATGTTTGGTAATGATTAGCCATTGGGAATGGTTAATTATGGTTATTTTGATGCTATGTATGACAAACTCTAGTTGATTCATGGAAAAGCATGAAATAGGTAAGGTTTACCTTAAAAACAGATGTTGACAGCAGCAGTGGTGTGGATTTGAAAAATCACTAAAAATAGTAAGAATGGAATTAAATAGTGAATAAATTATGTAATTTAACCTTGATGAATCTATTTTCATAGGGAAGTAATGAAACGATCATATAAACAGTATTTTATGAGATTTTAAACTTTTCGTGAAACAGGGCCAGAGCGGTTTCTGGATTCCCTGTTCGGACTTAGGAAATTTATTATAAATTAACCGGAGATGGTTAGGAGTCATTCCATATATGTATAGATTCCTTTTCGAGTCTAGTTTCTTTAGAAACAAACGGGATAAGTATTAAAGCCCTGTACAGGGAGATATATAAGTCGTAATGCATGAAGGTCAGAGCAGTCGAACCCTGAAACAGGGGAGACTTTAACTAATAAACTGTACTAATTGGCCCTACCAAAAAATCTAGAAAAAAATGTTTAGATGGATATATGAGTCTAGTTTCAGGGAAAATTCATAACATTGATTTTCGAGTTTTGGAACTCAAGATATGATTTTTAAGGTGACAGTGACGCAGTTAGCCAGCTAGTCTGGAAATTTTTAAAATGGACTGTAAAAATAAGGGAATTAAGTCTGCTAACCCCTCGTGTCCGACTCCGGCAACGGTCTCAGGTACGGGGTGTTACAACCCCCTCATAGTTTAATTCGGTAAAAGCCGAAATGCCAAAATTCTGGCATTTCGTGGGCTTGTGAGTGTGCGAGGACTCACAAGACGTTTAGAAATCATTAGATATGAAATTGGAAGTGGTAAGTTAGTCGTGTGTGATGTTTCGTGCACTTCGGTAATTGGGCCTCGATAGGCTAAAACTGGGCCCAATTGTAAAACCCCGAACCCGAGACCATCGCCGGTGTCGGACACGAGGGGTTAGCAAGCCAAGTTCACTTGTTTTGCCCATCCATTGGACATTTCCAGTCAGGCTGGAAAAACTGCGTCACTGTTGCCTTAAAAATCATATCTCGAGTTTCAAAACTCAGAAACTGGTTTCGAAAATTTTCCCTGAATTTAGACTCATATATCCATCCATGGATTTATTTCTAGAATTTTTGGTCGGGCCAATTGGTACAGTTTATTAGTTAAAGTCACCCATGTTACAGGGATCGACTGCTCTGACCTTCGCGCGGTATAACTTGAATATCTCTCTGTACAGGGCTTTAATGCTGGTGCCGTTTGTTTCTAATGAAACTAGACTCAAAATGGAATCTTTACATATAAGGTATGTCTCCTAATTCTTTCTGGATAATTTATAGTAAATTTTTAAAGTTGCGACAGGGAACCCAGAAACCGTTCTGGCCCTGTCTCACAATAGCTTTAATATCTCTTAACATGTAACTCCTATGACCATTTCGTTTCTTCCATATGAAAATAGACTCATCAATGTTCATTTACATAGCCGATTCACTATTTAATACCATTCCTACAAATTTTGGTGATTTTCACATTCACGTTACTGCAGCTGGCAGCATCTGTTTTAAGGTAGGTCTTACCTATTTTGTAGTCTCCATGAACCAACTAGTCTTGCCTTACATAGGTCCACATATGATCATTTTAACCATGCCAATGGCTGATCATGTGACCAACATTCCCATTTCCAATTCATAGTCACATCATGACACCATATATATATATACAAACCGCAAATAGTTTAAGTTGATACTTCACTATTACGAGCCATTTTCGCATGGCCGTACACATATACATCATAACATATTTAAACCAACAAGGGTAGTCCTATACATGCCATTTCAAGTTCAACCAAGAATTTATACCAAAATGGGGGCTTGATAGTGTGGATGACTTCGACTTCAACGATCCCGAATCCGATTGCTATCGGCGAAATCTAGAAAGCGAGAGCCAAAAGCGGAGTAAGCATTTTATGCTTAGTAAGTCTCAAGGAATATAATCAACTCTAATTACAGCAATACATTCACATAGTTAAATGCATCATTTCATTAATGCACATTCACATAATCATACTTACTTCACCATCCCAACTCTTATGTTCATACACAAATAACGGCTTCATTAAGGCCGATAACTCGTTCCATCATAGGAGCGGATATTCACGCTCTTACTCCTAGCGCGCAAAGCACACACCGCACTTACCTTGTCATTGGGAAATTTCACAAGTGCATTAGCTGAAATTTTCCAGCAAGCTTATAATTTTCAAATCACATACCTTCGAGTTTAACCGGATGTCGCTACTCGATCAATCGCCTTGGGACATAGCCGGTTATGGTAACCCGCACCAAGGCCTACGGGACTTAACCCGGATATCACGATTTGCACAAATGCCTTGGTCTTAGCCGGATAGAATGACTTCATACGAATGCCTTGGTCTTAGCCGGATGTAGCCACTAGCACAATTGCCTTGGTCTTAACCCGGTTATAATTTCCAGCATAATTGTCTTGGGCTTAGCCGGATATCATTCAATTTCTCATGCACATACATCAATAATCATTGGACATACATATTTATTTTCGTTACTAAGGCTCAAACACAATTATAATCACTAACATAATCGCCTTGGGACTTAGCCGGGTATCATTCGAATACTCATACACACATAAATCAATAATCAATACATCCATATTTCATTCCACATAATTCAAGTAAGGTCACTTCTTGAGGACTTACCTCGGATGTTGTCGAGCGGCTTTTACGGCTATTCGATTACTTTTTCCTTCCCTTGTCCAATTGTGGCCCTCTTAGCTCTTGAGCTAATTCAAACAAATTCAATTTATCAAAACCTCATTGTGCTAGCTTATGGCGAATATGACAAGGAATTTAAATGGTCATATGGCCACCCTTTAGCTTGAATACACAATGGTCATGCACATTTTATACTACATCAAGCAATTCAATACAATTTATTCGAGCATCAAGGAAAAGCTAAGGCCTTCAATAGGCTACCCAAGGCCGAATATACTTGTCCATGTTGAGGCCAATTATGCATAATACCACACAAAAACAGCATGCATTTTACTAGTTAATGCTTTGCATATTGTAGCTCAAAACTTACAATATAGCATCAAGCACTCATATGTGTGCTAGGCAGAATGTGCTTACAATTTCACAATTATTCTTCAACATCTTCTTCTTTAAACAAACTTATTCATCACTTCCTTCATAACCAAAACATCATGTGCAAACATATATATACATATATGAGCATGGCGAATTTCAAGGTGTCCATAGCCATCCAAAACACAAATTTTAACTAACGTGCAAGAAGCATGAACCATGCTCATGAATGCATCATGGCGAATATGACAATCATGCTCCTTTTCAACTTCAATCATGATAAAACAAAAGAAAACTCAAAATCTTACTCAAGAGTAGACAATCCATCATTGCATGCATCATCATCAAGCTTCACACTTAGCATGCAATGGCTTTATCACCATAACAACTTTGGCCAAATACCATTTCCATGGCATAACAAAGATTTGAGCCATGGCTAACATGCACATCAAGTTAGCAACCAAAACATGCATGAAACTCCTAACACAACCTCATACATACCTTAATCTTGATGCAAACTTAGCCAAATCTCCTTCTAGATCTCTTCCAAACCAAGCATGAAGCAAAAATCCTCCTTCTTCCTTAGTTTTGGCTCAAAGAAAGGATGAACAAAATTTTTTCTTTCCTTCTCTACAACTCACGGCAATGGGGGGATTACCACACTCACACACATTTTTTTTTCATTTTTTATCACCCATACACCTTTGTTTATTATTTCACCTAATGCACCAACAAAACATGTTTCATGACATGTTTAGCCCATCCTCCTTGTCATGGCCGCCACCACCTATAAAGGGGAATTTGACATACAAGTCCATTATTTTGCATGCATGCTTTAATTAGTCATCACACATTTCCTATCATACTTTCAAAGTTCATTACTAAGTCCTTTCTTGTGGAATTCACCCTTATAACACTAAATCAATCATCATAAAGTGTCATACATGAGCACACACATATTATAGGCATCAAAATAAATTTTAATTATTTTTATGCCTCGGTTTTGTGGTCCCGAGACCACCTTCCGACTAGGGTCAATTTTGGGCTGTCACAACTCTCCCCACTTAATAAATTTTCGTCCCGAAAATCTTACCGTAAATAGGTTTGGATATCGCTCTTTCATAGAGTTCTCGGTCTCCCAAGTAGCTTCTTCTATCCGTGCTTGAGCCATAACACTTTATCACCCACGATACTCGATATCCTTACGCTTCAGTCCGCGTACAACCGACGATCGGAGGCTATCTTGAGACTTTCACGGATTACTTTCACTTTACATTCAGCATCCCTAATCAAATCCACCCGAAAATCTTGCTTTCACCGAGCTCGGTCCAAAACAATGGTGTACGGCATTTACGACCGTACAAGGCCTCGTAGGGTGCCATCTTAATACTTGATTGAAAATTTGTTGTTGTAAGCGAATTCAATCAACGGCAAATACCGTTCCCATAAACCACTAAACTCGAGGACACAACATCTTAACATATCCTCAAGTATCTGAATTATCCGCTCGGATTGACCATCGGTTTGGGGGTGAAAGGCAGTGCTGAAATGCAACTTGGTACCCAAAGCTTCTTGCAACTTTTTCCAAAATCGCGAGGTAAATCTCGGATCTCTATCCGACACGATGGATATAGGCACCCCGTGTAATCTCACAATCTGAGAAACGTACAATTCAACTAATTTGTCAATTGAAAAATCCGTCCGTACGGGGACAAAGTGGGCCGACTTAGTCAATCGATCTACCACGACCCAAACCGCATCCTTCTTACTTGCTGACAATGGCAGTCCGGATACAAAGTCCATTGTGACTCGATCCCATTTCCACTCGGGTATCGTGATTGGCTGAAGTAATCCTGAAGGCACCTGATGTTCCGCTTTCACTTGTTGACATATTAAACATCTCGAAACAAAGTCGGAGATGTCTCGCTTCATACCATGCCACCAAAACCGACGTTTCAAATCATTGTACATCTTCGTACTCCCGGTGGATTGCCATTCGGCTACAATGGGCTTCATTCAAATTATCGAAATGAGTTCAATTCTTTGGAACACAGAGACGACTTTTGAACCTCAAACAATCGTCATCATCGATTTGAAACTCGAATCCTTGTTCGAACACACTCGGCCCGTTTTGCGACCAACTCGTCGTCGACTTTTCGAGCTTCTCGAATTTGATGTATCAATAGTGGTTTGGCTTTCAATTCAGCTACTAACACACTATCGGATCGAGCAGACAAGTGCACGTTCATCGCTCGTAAGCGAATAATGATTTACGACTCAAGGCATCCGCAACCACATTCGCCTTTCGGGTGATAGTCAATGACCAGCTCGTAATCCTTTAACAGCTCGAGCCAATGTCTTTGTCATGATTTAAGTCTCTTTGGATCATCAAATATTTGAGACTTTTGTGATCCGAGTATACATGGCACCTTTCACCAAATAAGTAATGTCGCCAAATCTTTAAGGCGAATACGATGGCGGCCAATTCGAGATCATGAGTCGGATAATTTTTCTCATGTGGCTTTAATTGCCTCGACGCATAGGCCACATGTGACACCCCTAATTTGACCCTAGTCGAAAAGTGGTTTCGGGACCACAAAATCGAGTCATAAAAATAATTAGCCGTCATATTTTATGACTATTATATGTGAATACGAATGTGTGAAAGTTTTAAGCTTTGATTTAGTAAATTGCATGTGAATTTAGTCAATAGGACTTATATGCGACACTTTTGAAATGTGATAGGTCAAAATATAAGGATCTATTAGTGCATGAAATAAAAGGGGGACTTGCATGTCAATTTCCCCCTAATTTAGTAGTGGTGACCATGAGCATGAGAGGGACAAAATGTTATGGGGTGAAACATGTTGGAAACATGTTGTGTTAGTGTGTTAGGGGAGAAAGAATAAAATAAAGGGGTTAGTAATAAAGAAATGAAAAGGGAGGGTGATGAGAAAAAAAAAAAAGGTTGTCTCATCCATGTTTCCCCATTGCCGTGACTTGAGAAGCAAAAGAAAAGAAGAAATCGGTTCTTCTTAGCTGAAATGAAAAGAAGAAGAAAGGAATGAAGCTAGAAAGGAGAGGCAGTTGCATGTAGTGGAAAACCATGGAATTTGTTTGCTTAGAAGTTAAAATTTTCAAGTAGAAGGGTAACTCTTCTAAACTCTCCCTTGCCCATAGCTTTTAGTTGACAAATTCTGGTTGCATTGTTGATTTGAGCTTGACGAATATGTGGGAGAAGAGAAGATTCTCTTTTCTAGTTGCAAATGTTGCATGTCTAGTAGATGAAGAGTTTCTCACTTGTGTTAAAAGAATCTAGTGAATGCTTGTGTTGTTATAATCTATTTTTGTAACTTTGGGGTTGATTGTATTTAGCTAACAAGGTAGGAGAAGGTGGTAGTAGACAAGGGAAAGAGCAAATTGAATAGGTGGAATCGGTGTTGGGAACCTTGGTGAGTTTTCCTTGAACTTTTATTTTCTTGTGTTTGATAATTGTTGAAACCGTTAAATTGCTGTCGAATTTTACCTTGTTGGTATCGTTAATTGCTGCCCTATTCATGCTGTCTAAATGTTGTACTATTAATGCTGTCCGAATCAGCCTCGAATGTGATATATTACAGCAATTAAGCCAAGTGTTGCGGGTCCTCTTAGGCTGCCCACAACGCAACCTTTCAATACTAATGTTACCATGAATTAACCTTCAATTGATGGTGTGGTGTATGATCTCATAACTCGGTTTGGTATTGAGATAAAGATTAAATGATATGTGATTGTTAAGTGAATAATATTAGTTAAGTACTTAAGCAAATCTATTGTTTTACTTAAGCTTAAGAGCAAAGAGGATCAAAGTCGGATAGGGAAAAGAGAGTAAGCGAATAGCCGTGGACATCTAATAAATCGACCACTCCCGAGGTAAGTTTTAAGTATTAAGCGTTGAGTAAATTCAATCATATTAGGACATAATGAGTTGATTTAATAAGATATGATGTGGCCATGATATGTCTTAAACTCAAATGGTAAGTTCATAAGTGTTTGGACTTGGAAATTTAAGAGCAAAATGTAATAGTTTGCTTGGGACAGCAGCAGTAACGTGATTTTAGAAAATCACTATAAATTGTTTGTGTGGAATTATAGGCTGAATAAAATATGTAATCAAAGCTTAGTTGGTCTAGTTTCCTATAAAAGAGACCGTGGAAGCAAAGAAATTTCCTATAAAGAGATATTTAAAGTTGTGTGGGACAGGGTCAGAATGACACCGAAATCCCTGTTCTGTTTTGAGAAAATCACTATAATTTGTACAAAAATGGTTACAAGATAAAATTTATATGCTTATACTCCTTAATGAGTCTAGTTTCAAATGAAATCAAATAGAACATACTTTGAATTCTGTACAATGAGAATTTTGATTCGTAGTGAAGACTGGTCAGGTTAGTCAAACAGTGAAACAGGGGAAACTTTAAGAAAATTCTGGTATTGATTGGCCAAACCAAAAATTCTGAAAAATTTATAGATGGAAGATATACGAGTCTATATTCAGGGAAAATTAACGGCACTTCATTTGGAGTTTCGTAGCTCCATTTATGAATAATTTAATGACTGTTGCTCAGGAAAAACAGCTTGTGCTGAATTTGGGATTTTGTTGTAAACCTTAATAAAACCATTTGAGTTGCTTATAAGCCATTGCTGAAATTGATATACAAGTTAAATATATATATGTGTCGTAAAAGCCAAATGGCTAGTGTGAAATATGTATGTGATATATGTGTGGTAAAGCCAAATGGCTAGTGTGAAATATGTATGTGATATATGTGTGGTAAAGCCAAATGGCTAGTGTGAAATATGTATGAGATATATGTGTGGTAAAGCCAAATGGCTAGTATGAAACATGTATGAGATGTATATATGTGATAAGGCCGAATGGCGATGTGATGAATGTCAAAGTGTATATAAGTGATAAGGCCGAATGGCCAATGCGATGAATATGAAAGTGTATAAATGTGATAAGTCCAGGGGCATTTGTGTCGATACTATATCGGGTTAAAACCCCGCAGGGCATTATCGAGAATA
This sequence comes from Gossypium arboreum, assembly GCF_025698485.1. Taxonomy (NCBI): domain Eukaryota; kingdom Viridiplantae; phylum Streptophyta; class Magnoliopsida; order Malvales; family Malvaceae; genus Gossypium; species Gossypium arboreum. Next base: position 20,165,174 of record NC_069078.1, on the reverse strand, counting down.
TTATCTGATTAATGTCCGTGAGGCTTCGTTGCTCGTACTAGATCTGAGCTTTAAAGACCCGACGGCTAAAGGCTAGGATTCAAGTAAGACTTTGATATTGAGTATCGCATTAAGTTACCATCAAATAAGTATTATGTATTTAAGATGTTCAGTGCGTATTACTTACCCATTGGTGGGGTGATTTCGAGGTGAATTATCAGTATCAAAGAGGTAGGTAAATGTGACTAATATTATAACTCCAAATATGAGAATGATCTAATTGGTAATGGTATGTTGTATAGTAAAGTATGCGATGAAATATTCTTATGTATTAGTGCATATTCGCCCAAAAGCCTATGATTTGAGTATGGGTTGGGTTGAGCTAGATGTGCCAGTACAAGGTAAGGATTATGATTTGTAAGCTTACGTATATGTGATAAGGAATATGTTTGGTTCTTTATGTGCCTATGGTAATTTAGTACTTGTCATGTTGAAATACTTAAAAGCATGGATGTGATTATGAACAAGTGGAAAGGATTATTGAAGTTGAAAATCGATGAAGAATGTGCTTGGGAAATATTTGACCATCTAGGTCATTATTATTTGAAAGTATTTATGTGGCAGCCAAGTGTTGCGTTTAATGATATTATAGATCGAGATGAAGCCCTGGATTAACTTCATCGAACAGTTGATATGAATGACCAATGATAGTGATTGAGAACACTTTGTTTTGCTTAAAACTTACTAAGCATTAAATGCTTACTCCGTTTTCTCTGTTTCTCTGTTTTATAGATTTTGCTCGTTAGCTATCGGATTCGGGATCATTGAAGTCGAAGTCATCCACACTATCAAAGCCCCATTTTGGTACAATTTTGGTTGAACTTTGAAATGGCATGTATAGGACTACCCTTTTGTTGTAGGTTATGTACCTTTCGGTTTTGTGTAAATTCGGATAGCCATGCGAAAATGGCTTATATACGTTTCTAGCATAGTACTATAATCGTTTGTATGTTGATCATTATGAGGTATGGAATTGTTTTGAAACGATTAGCCATTGGAATGGTTAATCATGATCACACCTTGTGCTATGTATGCAAAAGGGGCCAATTGAATCATGGAAACCATGAAATAGGTCAAGCCTACCTTAAAGGCAGATGCTGACAGCAGCAGTGATGTGGATGTGAAAAATCACTAAAAATATTAGGAATGGTATTAAATAGTGAATAAATTATGTAAATGAACCTTGATGAATCTACTTTCATATAGAAGAAACGAAACGGTCATATGAGTTATATATTAAGAGATATTAAAGTTCTCGTGAAACAGGGCCAGAACGGTTTCTGGATCCCCTGTTCCGACTTTGGAAATTCATTGTAAATTAACCAGAGATAATTAGGAGTCATGCCATATATGTATAGATTACTCTCTGAGTTTAGTTTCTATAGAAACAAACGGCATTAGTATTGAAGACCTGTACAGGGAGATATCCAATTCGTAATGCACGAAGGTCAGTGCAGTCGGTCCCTGCAACAGGGGAGACTTTAACTAATAAACTGTACTAATTGGCCCGACCAAAAATTCTAGAAAAAAACATGTTGATGTACTTATGAGTCTAGTTTCAGGGAAAAATTACGAAACTGATTTTCGAGCTTTAAAACTCAAGATATGATTTTTAAAGCGACAGTGATGCAGTAACCACCTAGTCTGGAAAATTTTTTTTATGGATGTGAAAACAATTAAGCTAAGTCTGTGTGTACCTTGTGTTCGACTCGAACGGACTCGGTGCGGGTGTTACAATTTTATTGGTATCGAGCTACGGTTTAGTCGATTCTAGGACTACCGTAATATGTTTGGGTCTAGCTATACATGCCATTATGTGATTATTTGATAGTGTGGTGATTTCGACAATTGAAAATGTGTTTATTTATTGTAATGAATTCGATCCCGATCGAGTATGTGAGATGGTATTGAGAGGACTGAGACATGCTTATGATGTGTCAATATTAAGAAGGGTATAACATAAGTACGTTTTGAGTAAGTGAATTTGGTATTTAATTTAAAATGCCATGATATACATGTATGATAGATGAATGATGTCCCATTGTCCTTATAATAATAAGGTTATTAGAGAAATGAACAAAGGAAGAGATTGGGGATATATGCTTTTGTGTGATTACTTATTGAGCTGAAAGTTTAGTAAAAGAAGCATACATGTATTAGATTTGAATGATATTTACGAGTTAAAGTCAAGAATCATGTTATATGTTTACATGTGAATGAATTGATTAAATTATAAATGTGATTTGTGCCATGTGAAACATGATAACATGTGAATAAATATGTATGAGACTCAGTGATGTGAATCCGAGTTTAAAGACCCATGATTGTATGAAGAGATTATGTCGGGTAAAGACCCGATGGCTAGGTACAGAGATTATGTCCGGATTAAAATTCGCTGGCTTTGTGTGGAGATTTCATCCGAGCTAAAGGTCTCGACGATGATCCGGGCTAAGTCCCGAAGAGCATTCGTGCTAGTGATATATCCGGGCTAAGTTCAGAAGAGCATTCGTGCTAGTGATATATCCGGGCTAAGTTCCGAAGAGCATTCATGCTAGTGACGTATCCGGACTAAGTTCAGAAGAGCATTCGTGCTAGTGATGTATCCGGACTAAGTTCCGAAGAGCATTCGTGCTAGTGATGTATCCGGGCTAGGTCCGAAGAGCAATCATTTGGTGGCGTGTATTAAGACCTCCGTGCCTAGTAGGCTTCGTGCGGTAAATTGAGCAAAGTTTAAGTGTTCATTATTATACAATTCAAATTTATATGAGACGATATGTTTAAAAGTGTACATACGTGATGTTTATAGACTTGGGTAAGTCATTTCAATGTGTAATAACGAATGAATAAGAGCACTAAGTGTGTGAAGTGGAATTCATGTAAGACCTAAATGCAGGACGAAGGCATTGATTTGAGATAATGTGTAAGACCATGCAGGACATGGCATCGGCTCGATATGTGAGAATATGTAAGACCATATCTAGGATATGGCATTGTAAAACCATATGTGCTTGAATTAGTTGAGCCCTTACAAGTAAGTATTCGCTCGGTTGATAAACGAGCCTAGGCCTTTGGCTAAGTTGATCTTTGTGTATGAACATAAGGGTTGGTAATGTGAAGTAAGTTCTTGAGTAAATAGAGCTTAAATTATGATTTGATTAGATCATGTTTTAAGCAAATCGAAATCATGCTCTTGGTGTGTGGCTATTGAGCGAAATTGTAAATATGATAAGTGTCTTGTGTTTGAGCTTTGGTAATGAGAATGTAATAAGAATGTGTATTGATTTGTTGATATATGTGCTTGGTTATTCAAATGGTATCCGGGCTAAGTCCGAAGGCTTTTGTGCAAGTTACTAAATCGGGCTAATTCGAAGGCAATTGTGTGAATCACTATAACGGGCTATGTCCGAAGACAATCGGCGAGTCGCTATATCCGGTTAAATCGAAGGTACGTGATTCGAAATGAGCAATCTTGCTGTAAAAATTTCAGTTAATACGCTTGCAAAAATTCTAGCAATGAGGTATGTTAGTATGTCTTGAATGAATTAAATGTTCAGTGTGTGGAAGTTGAATTTTCTGTTGGAAATAAGTTAAGTTGAATATTGAGATACGATGGAGTTATAAAGGATATTTATTGGGATGTTTGAGTATATTTATACTTTCGGTCGAGTTCTGACTTATACATGAATGAAAATGTGGGTTACAAATATGTGGGTTGATGATGTGAATTATACATGTTAATATGTGCTTAATATGTGTTTGAAATGCATTTGTGAATTAAATTAAGTGATTATTGCTTATGAAATCAAGAAAATGAGATATATGTGCATACTTGTAGAAATGCTCATATGAATATAATTCAATAAGAGGACGTTATCCTAAACTATGCATCGGTAGAAATTTTGGGACGAAAATCCCTAAAGGGAGGAGAGTTGTGACACCCTAATTTGACCCTAGTCGAAAAGTGGTTTCGGGACCACAAAATCGAGTCATAAAATAATTAGCCGTCATATTTTATGACTATTATATGTGAATCTGAATGTGTGAAAGTTTTAAGCTTTGATTTAGTAAATTGCATGTGAATTTAGTCAATAGGACTTATATGCGACACTTTTGAAATGTGATAGGTCAAAATATAAGGATCTATTAGTGCATGAAATAAAAAGGGGGACTTGCATGTCAATTTCCCCCTAATTTGGTAGTGGTGACCATGAGCATGAGAGGGACAAAATGTTATGGGGTGAAACATGTTGGAAACATGTTGTGTTAGTGTGTTAGGGAGAAAGAATAAAATAAAGGGTTAGTAATAAAGAAATGAAAAGGGAGGGTGATGAGAAAAAAAAAAAAAGGTTGTCTCATCCATGTTTCCCCCATTGCCGTGACTTGAGAAGCAAAAGAAAAGAAGAAATCGGTTCTTCTTAGCTGAAATGAAAAGAAGAAGAAAGGAATGAAGCTAGAAAGGAGAGGGCAGCTGCATGTAGTGGAAAACCATGGAATTTGTTTGCTTAGAAGTTAAAATTTTCAAGTAGAAGGGTAACTTTTCTAAACTCTCCCTTGCCCATAGCTTTTCGTTGACAAATTCTGGTTGCATTGTTGATTTGAGCTTGACGAATATGTGGGAGAAGAGAAGATTCTCTTTTCTAGTTGCAAATGTTGCATGTCTAGTAGATGAAGAGTTTCTCACTTGTGTTAAAAGAATCTAGTGAATGCTTGTGTTGTTATAATCTATTTTTGTAACTTTGGGGTTGATTGTATTTAGCTAACAAGGTAGGAGAAGGTGGTAGTAGACAAGGGAAAGAGCAAATTGAATAGGTGGAATCGGTGTTGGGAACCTTGGTGAGTTTTCCTTGAACTTTTATTTTCTTGTGTTTGATAATTGTTGAAACCGTTAAATTGCTGTCCGAATTTTACCTTGTTGGTATCGTTAATTGCTGCCCTGTTCATGCTGTCTAAATGTTGTACTATTAATGCTGTCCGAATCAGCCTCCGAATGTGATATATTACAGCAATTAAGCCAAGTGTTGCGGGTCCTCTTAGGCTGCCCACAACGCAACCTTTCAATACTAATGTTACCATGAATTAACCTTCAATTGATGGTGTGGTGTATGATCTCATAACTCGGTTTGGTATTGAGATAAAGATTAAATGATATGTGATTGTTAAGTGAATAATATTAGTTAAGTACTTAAGCAAATCTATTGTTTTACTTAAGCTTAAGAGCAAAGAGGATCAAAGTCGGATAGGGAAAAGAGAGTAAGCGAATAGCCGTGGACATCTAATCGTCGACCACTCCGAGGTAAGTTTTAAGTATTAAACGTTGAGTAAATTCAATCATATTAGGACATAATGAGTTGATTTAATAAGATATGATGTGGCCATGATATGTCTTAAACTCAAATGGTAAGTTCATAAGTGTTTGGACTTGGAAATTTAAGAGCAAAATGTAATAGTTTGCTTGGGACAGCAGCAGTAACGTGATTTTAGAAAATCACTATAAATTGTTTGTGTGGAATTATAGGCTGAATAAAATATGTAATCAAAGCTTAGTTGGTCTAGTTTCCTATAAAAGAGACCGTGGAAGCAAAGAAATTTCCTATAAAGAGATATTTAAAGTTCTGTGGGACAGGGTCAGAATGACACCGAAATCCCCTGTTCTGTTTTGAGAAAATCACTATAATTTGTACAAAAATGGTTACAAGATAAAATTTATATGCTTAGACTCCTTAATGAGTCTAGTTTCAAATGAAATCAAATAGAACATACTTTGAATTCTGTACAATGAGAATTTTGATTCGTAGTGAAGACTGGTCAGGTTAGTCAAACAGTGAAACAGGGGAAACTTTAAGAAAATTCTGGTATTGATTGGCCAAACCAAAAATTCTGAAAAATTTATAGATGGAAGATATACGAGTCTATATTCAGGGAAAATTAACGGCACTTCATTTGGAGTTTCGTAGCTCCATTTATGAATAATTTAATGACTGTTGCTCAGGAAAAACAGCTTGTGCTGAATTTGGGATTTTGTTGTAAACCTTAATAAAACCATTTGAGTTGCTTATAAGCCATTGCTGAAATTGATATACAAGTTAAATATATATATGTGTGGTAAAGCCAAATGGCTAGTGTGAAATATGTATGTGATATATGTGTGGTAAAGCCAAATGGCTAGTGTGAAATATGTATGTGATATATGTGTGGTAAAGCCAAATGGCTAGTGTGAAATATGTATGAGATATATGTGTGGTAAAGCCAAATGGCTAGTATGAAACATGTATGAGATGTATATATGTGATAAGGCGAATGGCGATGTGATGAATGTCAAAGTGTATATAAGTGATAAGGCCGAATGGCCAATGCGATGAATATGAAAGTGTATAAATGTGATAAGTCCCGAGGGGCATTTGTGTCAAGATTATATCCGGGTTAAAACCCCGAGGCATTATCGAGAATATTATCCCGATTAATGTCCGTAGGAAGCCGTTGCTCGTACTAGATCCGAGCTTTAAAGACCCGACGGCTAAAGGCTAGGATTCAAGTAAGACTTTGATATTGAGTATCGCATTAAGTTACCATCAAATAAGTATTATGTATTTAAGATGTTCAGTGCGTATTACTTACCCATTGGTGGGGTGATTTGAGGTGAATTATCAGTATCAAAGAGGTAGGTAAATGTGACTAATATTATAACTCCAAATATGAGAATGATCTAATTGGTAATGGTATGTTGTATAGTAAAGTATGCGATGAAATATTCTTATGTATTAGTGCATATTCGCCCAAAAGCCTATGATTTGAGTATGGGTTGGGTTGAGCTAGATGTGCCAATTACAAGGTAAGGATTATGATTTGTAAGCTTACGTATATGTGATAAGGAATATGTTTGGTTCTTTATGTGCCTATGGTAATTTAGTACTTGTCATGTTGAAATACTTAAAAGCATGGATGTGATTATGAACAAGTGGAAAGGATTATTGAAGTTGAAAATCGATGAAGAATGTGCTTGGGAAATATTTGACCATCTAGGTCATTATTATTGAAAGTATTTATGTGGCAGCCAAGTGTTGCGTTTAATGATATTATAGATCGAGATGAAGCCCTGGATTAACTTCATCGAACAGTTGATATGAATGACCAATGATAGTGATTGAGAACACTTTGTTTTGCTTAAAACTTACTAAGCATTAAATGCTTACTCCGTTTTCTCTGTTTCTCTGTTTTATAGATTTTGCTCGTTAGCTATCGGATTCGGGATCATTGAAGTCGAAGTCATCCACACTATCAAAGCCGCCATTTTGGTACAATTTTGGTTGAACTTTGAAATGGCATGTATAGGACTACCCTTTTGTTGTAGGTTATGTACCTTTCGGTTTTGTGTAAATTCGGATAGCCATGCGAAAATGGCTTATATCGTTTCTAGCATAGTACTATAATCGTTTGTATGTTGATCATTATGAGGTATGGAATTGTTTTGAAACGATTAGCCATTGGAATGGTTAATCATGATCACACCTTGTGCTATGTATGCAAAAGGGCCAATTGAATCATGGAAACCATGAAATAGGTCAAGCCTACCTTAAAGGCAGATGCTGACAGCAGCAGTGATGTGGATGTGAAAATCACTAAAAATATTAGGAATGGTATTAAATAGTGAATAAATTATGTAAATGAACCTTGATGAATATACTTTCATATAGAAGAAACGAAACGGTCATATGAGTTATATATTAAGAGATATTAAAGTTCTCGTGAAACAGGGCCAGAACGGTTTCTGGATCCCCTGTTCCGACTTTGGAAATTCATTGTAAATTAACCAGAGATAATTAGGAGTCATGCCATATATGTATAGATTACTCTCTGAGTTTAGTTTCTATAGAAACAAACGGCATCAGTATTGAAGCCCTGTACAGGGAGATATCCAATTCGTAATGCACGAAGGTCAGTGCAGTCGGTCCCTGCAACAGGGGAGACTTTAACTAATAAACTGTACTAATTGGCCCGACCAAAAATTCTAGAAAAAAACATGTTGATGTACTTATGAGTCTAGTTTCAGGGAAAAATTACGAAACTGATTTTTGAGCTTTAAAACTCAAGATATGATTTTTAAAGCGACAGTGACGCAGTAACCAGCTAGTCTGGAAAATTTTTTTTATGGACTGTGAAAACAATTAAGCTAAGTCTGTGTGTACCTTGTGTTCGACTCCGGTAACGGACTCGGGTACGGGGTGTTACACCACAACTCGAACTTCTTGCATTAATACGCAACCTAACCCAAGTAGAGAGGCGTCGCTATAGATGACAAACTCTTTGCCGGACTCGGGTTGCACTAGAATTGGGGCTTCATCAAATAAGTTTTCAGTTGATCGAAACTTTTTGGCATTTCTCAAATCCATTGAACTTAACATCCTTTTGGAGTAGCCGTCATCGGCGTGGCTATCGTTGAGAAGCCTTTACAAATCGTCGGTAATAACCGGCAAGCCCAAAAAAGCTCGAACCTCGTAATATTTCTGGAGGCTTCCAATTAAGTATGGCTGAAATTTTATTCGGTCGACTCGAATATCCGATGCGAATACCACATGACCCAAGAAGCTAACCTCTCTAACCAGAACTCACACTTGCTGAACTTAGCATATAATTGCTTATCCCGTAAAATTTGCAAAGCACTAACCGTAGGTGTTCAGCATGTTCGGTCTCATTTCTTGAATAGACCAAGATGTCATCAATGAACACGACTACGAATCGATCCAAATATGGTCTAAAGATCCGATTCATTAAATCCATAAATACCATGAGGGCATTAGTGAGCCCAAACGGCATCACTAGGAACTCATAGTGACCATATCTCGTTCAAGGCGGTCTTGGGTGCGTCGAATCTCGGATTCGCAATTGATAATAGCCCGATCTCAAATCTATTTTCGAGAACACCGAGGCTCCCTTTAGTTGATCGAACAAGTCATCGATACGTGGCAGCGGATATTTGTTCTTTATTGTCGCTTTATTAAGTCGACGATAATCGATGCACAACCGCATGGTTCCATCCTTCTTTTCACGAACAACTTTGGCGCACCCCAAGGCGAAAAACTCGGCGAGCAAAACCTCTATCCACCAATTCTTGCAACCGAGCTTCCAACTCCTTTAATTCCGTTGGTGCCAGACGACACGGAGCTATCGAAATTGGAGTGGTACCAGTACCAATTCGATGCCAAATTCTATTTCCGAGCAAGTGGTAAACCCGGCAATTCTTGAGGAAAACATCCGGGTATTCACAAACCACGCACAGATTCGGTTTCTTTTACGATTCCTTGTCATCGAGCACGTGCGCAAGGTGCGCCGCACTCTTTTCTTACATATTTTCGGGCCAACATTGCGATATTACGGTGGCAACCCTTTAAGTCCGTAGACTTAACCCGAATTATCTCGTTATTCGCACCTCGGATCGATAGTCTTGCTTTTGCAATTTACGACCGCATCGTGCATGGTCAACCCATCCAAACCAAGAATAACGTCGAATTCATCGAGCGGCAAAAGCATCAAGTCCGTAGGAAACAAGAACCTCGGAACACTAGGGGACTTTTCTTGCACACTTTGTTGACAAGCACGTAATGACCCAAGGGTTTGACACTGAATTACAAACTCGGTGAGACTCAATAGGCAAAGTCTTCTTTGGATGCTAAGGTTTCACATATATAAGATTGAGTAGAACCGGGGTCAATCAAAGCAATCACATTAGTATTGAAAAGAGTGAAAGCACCGTAATGACATCGGAGAGGCAGCATCCTCGCGTCGCAGCGTATGGCATAAGTCCTCGCGAGAGCACGAGCCTCGGATCGATGGTAGCATCTCTAGATCCTCTCGACCGCCAACGACATGGCCCATATTTCTAGGTGGCCTACCTCGGCGATGGTAGCACCCGAGTTTCCACTCGACTCGCATTACATTCAAGCATCCTCGGGCAATCCTTCCTAAAGTGGTCGGCCGATCCACACTTATAGCAGGAGGCGATCACGAAACCAACAGCTCCCGAATGCCATTTGCCACAATGTTGACACTCGCCTCTCTCGGCGATCATTTCCACCATGGCGATCGAAGTGACTCGTGTGGTCACGGGGTCGATCGCGTCCTCGTCTAGAAAAGCCCAAAGCGCCTCTAGACCGGTTCACATCATCTCGAAATCTCTTGATTGCTGTTGAAGAGACTTTCCGAGGACCTCTTTCGAATTCTCCGGTTCCCACATCAGCTTTTTGTTTCTCCTTTCTAAGCTCTTCGACTTTACAAGCTCGCTCAACAAGTACTACGATCTCTCGTATTTCGAGAATGCCAACGAACATCCTTATATCATCATTCAGCCCATCCTCGAGCGTTTACATAATAGCTTGGACGAAATGCATTCTCGCGTGTATCGGCTAAGCCTCACAAATTTTCGTTCATAGTCGGTAACAGACATAGAACCTTGCTTAAGATCAAGAAATTCCCTTCGCTTTTGGTCGATGAATCTCGGTGATATTTTTTTTTTTTTTTTTGAACTTGGTTTGTAAGAATTCCCAAGTCACTTGCTCTCTAGGTACCACGAAGTCGAGTACTCCACCAATAGTAGGTGGAATCACGTAGCAAGGAGATGGTACACTTTAAGCACTCATCGGTGTACAAGATAGCTCATCGAGCACCGGATAGTGTTGTCCAACCAAAATTCAGCTCGTTCGGCATCATCATCATCCGTAGCTTTAAATTCGGTGGCCCCATGTTTTCGAATCCTATCATTGGGGCTTACTTGACCTTATTTGGTCGATTCTGGGAGGTATTGTAGGTCTTGAGGTTGCATTTGTCGGGAATGGAGGTTGTGGGACAGCCGTGTTAGTTCGAATGTATTGATTAAACCATTCGTTCATCACACTATAAAAGGCTTGCCTAGCCTCATCATTCGGATTGTTGGCCATAGGTTGAGAGTCCGCCGGTCTTTGTCCCTTGTCGGGAGCAAAGCGCCATACTCTCCACATCATCAGCTATTGCTCGGTTGGGATCGGGATCCATTGCTATAAACAAACTCAAAGTCAAATTGTCGAAATCACCACACTATCGATTCATCATTTAATGGCATGTATAGCTAGACCCCAAACACCTCACGGTAGTCCTAGAATCGACTAAACCGTGGCTGTGATACCAATAAAATTGTAACACCGAACCCGAGACCATCGCCGTGTTATGGGACACGAGGGTTAGCAAGCCAAGTTCACTTGTTTTGCCCATCCATTGGACATTTCGGTCATTTGGAAAAACTGCGTCCTTGTTGCCTTAAAATCATATCTCGAGTTTCAAAACTTGGAAACTGGTTTCGTAAATTTTCCTGAATTTAGACTCATATATCCATCCATGGATTTATTTCTAGAATTTTTGGTCGGGCCAATTGGTACAGTTTATTAGTTAAAGTCACCCATGTTACAGGATCGACTGCTCGACCTTCGCGGTATAACTTGAATATCTCTGTACAGGACTTTAATGCTGGTGCCGTTTGTTTCTAATGAAACTAGACTCAAAATGGAATCTTTACATATAAGGTATGTCTCCTAATTCTTTCTGGATAATTTATAGTAAATTTTTAAAGTTGCGATAGGGAACCCAGAAACTCCTATGACCATTTCGTTTCTTCCATATGAAAATAGACTCATCAATGTTCATTTACATAGCTGATTCACTATTTAATACCATTCCTACAAATTTTGGTGATTTTTCACATTCACGTTCTGCATTGGCAAACATCTGCTTTTAAGGTAGGTCTTACCTATTTTGTAGTCTCCATGAACCAACTAGTCTTGCCTTACATAGGTCCACATATGATCATTTTAACCATGCCAATGGCTGATCATGTGACCAACATTCCCATTTCCAATTCATAGTCACATCATGACACCATATATATATATACAAACCGCAAATAGTTTAAGTTGATACTTCACTATTACGAGCCATTTTCGCATGGCCGTACACATATACATCATAACATATTTAAACCAACAAGGGTAGTCCTATACATGCCATTTCAAGTTCAACCAAGAATTTATACCAAAATGGGGCTTGATAGTGTGGATGACTTCGACTTCAACGATCCCGAATCCGATTGCTATCGGCGAAATCTAGAAAAGCGAGAGCCAAAGCGGCGGAGTAAGCATTTTTATGCTTAGTAAGTCTCAAGGAATATAATCAACTCTAATTACAGCAATACATTCACATAGTTAAATGCATCATTTCATTAATGCACATTCACATAATCATACTTACTTCACCATCCCAACTCTTATGTTCATACACAAATAACGGCTTCATTAAGGCCGATAACTCGTTCCATCATAGGGCGGATATTCACACGCTCTTACTCCTAGCGCAGCATAAAGCACACACCGCACTTACCTTGTCATTGGGAAATTTCACAAGTGCATTAGCTGAAATTTTCCAGCAAGCTTATAATTTTCAAATCACATACCTTTGAGTTTAACCGGATGTCGCTACTCGATCAATCGCCTTGGGACATAGCCGGTTATGGTAACCCGCACCAAGGCCTACGGGACTTAACGCGGATATCACGATTTGCACAAATGCCTTGGTCTTAGCCGGATAGAATGACTCGCACGAATGCCTTGGTCTTAGCCGGATGTAGCCACTAGCACAATTGCCTTGGTCTTAACCCGGTTATAATTTCCAGCATAATTGTCTTGAGGCTTAGCCCTGGATATCATTCAATTTCTCATGCACACATACATCAATAATCATTGGACATACATATTTATTTTCGTTACTAAGGCTCAAACACAATTATAATCACTAACATAATCGCCTTGGGACTTAGCGGGTATCATTCAATACTCATACACACATAAATCAATAATCAATACATCCATATTTCATTCCACATAATTCAAGTAAGGTCACTTCTTGAGGACTTACCTCGGATGTTGTCGAGCGGCTTTTACGGCTATTCGATTACTTTTTCCTTCCCTTGTCCAATTGTGGCCCTCTTAGCTCTTGAGCTAATTCAAACAAATTCAATTTATCAAAACCTCATTGTGCTAGCTTATGGCGAATATGACAAGGAATTTAAATGGTCATATGGCCACCCTTTAGCTTGAATACACAATGGTCATGCACATTTTATACTACATCAAGCAATTCAATACAATTTATTCAAGCATCAAGGAAAAGCTAAGGCCTTCAATAGGCTACCCAAGGCGAATATACTTGTCCATGTTGAGGCCAATTATGCACTTATTACCACACAAAAACAGCATGCATTTTACTAGTTAATGCTTTGCATATTGTAGCTCAAAACTTACAATATAGCATCAAGCACTCATATGTGTGCTAGGTAGAATGTGCTTACAATTTCACAATTATTCTTCAACATCTTCTTCTTTAAACAAACTTATTCATCACTTCCTTCATAACCAAAACATCATGTGCAAACATATATATACATATATGAGCATGGCGAATTTCAAGGTGTCCATAGCCATCCAAAACACAAATTTTAACTAACATGCAAGAAGCATGAACCATGCTCATGAATGCATCATGGCGAATATGACAATCATGCTCCTTTTCAACTTCAATCATGATAAAACAAAAGAAAGCTCAAAATCTTACTCAAGAGTAGACAATCCATCATTGCATGCATCATCATCAAGCTTCACACTTAGCATGCAATGGCTTTATCACCATAACAACTTTGGCCAAATACCATTTCCATGGCTTAACAAAGATTTGAGCCATGGCTAACATGCACATCAAGTTAGCAACCAAAACATGCATGAAACTCCTAACACAACCTCATACATACCTTAATCTTGATGCAAACTTAGCCAAATCTCCTTCTAGATCTCTTCCAAACCAAGCATGAAGCAAAAATCCTCCTTCTTCCTTAGTTTTGGCTCAAAGAAAGGATGAACAAAATTTTTTCTTTCCTTCTCTACAACTCACGGCAATGGGGGGATTACCACACTCACACACATTTTTTTTCATTTTTTATCACCCATACACCTTTGTTTATTATTTCACCCTAATGCACCAACAAAACATGTTTCATGACATGTTTAGCCCATCCTCCTTGTCATGGCCGGCCACCACCTATAAAAGGGGAATTTGACATGCAAGTCCATTATTTTGCATGCATGCTTTAATTAGTCATCACACATTTCCTATCATACTTTCAAAGTTCATTACTAAGTCCTTTCTTGTGGAATTCACCCTTATAACACTAAATCAATCATCATAAAGTGTCATACATGAGCACACACATATTATAGGCATCAAAATAAATTTTTAATTATTTTTATGCCTCGGTTTTGTGGTCCCGAGACCACCTTCCGACTAGGGTCAATTTTGGGCTGTCATACCAATGGGCTTACGGGCCTGTACGGGTAAATAATAAAAATATTTATAATATAAAAAAATGGCAATAAGTATGTTCTGTTAGACTGTAGAATTGGAACTACTTAAACCGGTACTGGTCATACAATTGAGTTAAATGGGCTCAAATGGCTAATGGACACTGTAGGGCCCATTAGGGGTTTTAGGGCCCAATGGCTAAAATTGGAAATTCGAGATAAATAAATTACTGCGATGACAAATGGGCTAGTAAGGACTGTAACATTCATGAGAACCCTTAAAATTGATAAAATTACTGAAATACCATTATAGGCGGAAAGTTTACAGTTTTACTCAAAGGAGCAAAATTACTGATATACCCCTAGGGTTAAGGTTGACCTTAATGCATGTTTGACTGTTACTATTTACTGTATGCCATGTTATTATTATTTGATGCATGGGACTGGGTTATTGACGGAGGAAGTACTGAAAGTGGCTTGACCACGTACTGGAGGCTTTGCCTCAACTTCTCGATATCTGACGACTATCAGAATGCTTGTGGAGTGTTGTCTTTGGGTGGGTTGAGCTATTCCCCACATGGAGTGGAAGGCTAGTACGGGTGGAGTGTAGCGGTTGGTTATAGGGTGGGTTGGGCTTGCATACATGAATATGTCTATTCGGTTCTGGAATGGGCCTATGGGCCATACTGTTATCTGAAAAGGGGCTAAGGCCCAATTTATCGTATTCTAAAAAAGGCTTCGGCCCAGTACCTGCGGTTACTTGAATAGGGCTTAGGCCCAATGGACTTGAGCTGACTTGGGCATTGGATGGGTTTTCCATATACACTGAGTTTTCCAAACTCACCCCCTTTCTCTTCCATCCTTACAGGTGAGCCTTAGTTGCTGGACTTGGAGCTGGGCAGGATTCAGAGTGACCACGAAGATTAAATTTCTGGTTTTAAATAAGTTTCAAGTAGCTTCCTTTTTAATTTTCGCATTTATTTTTGATTATTTCTATTTTGGTTAAAGTTGTAATAAGGCCGCTCTATTATTTTTATTTTGGGTTTTTTTTTTAAATTACTTAAATCGTTTTCAACTTGAGATTCACATCACTTAAATTGATTCCTTGAAGTTGGTTAACTCTGAGTTTATAAAAAATTACTTGTTTCGAACAGACACGACAACCAAACGTCTTCGAAACAAAACTTTTCAAAGTACAACAAAAGTCACATTTTTCTAAACCCTTAACAATCGATAATGGATAGGACTCACACTAGTGAATCGGAACATTTCTCTTAAAACTTTATTAATGGTTTTTGCAAAGCTCACCCAAACTTTAGTAAACTAGGTAACTTGGTTAGTGGTAGGTAATGTGACACACCGAATTCGGCCATAATGTCTAGGTCGGGTTTGTGGTGTTACATTTAGTGGTATCAGAGCCCGGTTGCAACAACTCGACTGTGGATCGGGTCCAAAAAGGTTTTTAAAACTTTAAGCCCAAAGAGGGTATTTTTGGAAAAATTTGACTTTTGAAAACAAATTTTCTGGTTAAAGGAGTTAAATTTTTAAACTTGGTTTTTTTAAATCAAATAGATTTTAGAAAGGCCTAAATCTTTTGCGTTTATCTAAAATCTGATAAGGTGGCATATTGAATCCCTGGCACCAAGTCTGTAGCTACCTTTCTGCTCTATATACATTGTACTGTACTAAAAATAATATTGTAGATAGTACTGAGCCTTAGATATAGTACTATAGATAAGGTAGTATTAAGGATACAAAACTGAGACTGTAGGGTAAACTAAGCCCTAGGAAACTGAGGCAGTAGCTAAACTGCGACTGCGCGAGAATAACTCTGAAACTTTATCTGTTCATAAGATATTCTGTAATAAACATTTGAAACAGTAAATTAATGTCATAAAATTCGTAATTAGATAAATCGATATGAGTACGAGAGCTGCTCGGGGAAGAGGCCGTAGTCGAGGCCAAGGTAGTACTCAAGCTGGATCTTCGTCTTCTAAACACATGCCAGCTGGTGAGGCACGACCACCATCGGTGGATGATAATGGGCCGTATGATCGGGCCGTAGGGGATAACGCTCTGTCCCTCGGGCCCATGAATAGGGGGTCCATTTCTGAGCGACTCCGGGCCAACAGAGCGGAGGTTTTTAGGGGCGTATCTGGAGTAGCCCAAAATGTGGCTGAGTACTAGCTGGAAGCCACAGAGAGGATTATGGATGACCTGGACTGCTCAGTGGAGCAGAAGTTAAAAGGAGCGGTGTCGTTGCTGCGAGACGAGGCATATCAGTGGTGGATCATTGTGAGAGAGGGTACCCCAGCAGAGAGGGTAACATGGGAGTTGTTCAAGGAGTCCTTCAAGGTGAAAAATGTCGGAGCTAGCAATGTGGATGCATGAAGAAAGGAATTCCTAAATCTGACCCAGGTAGTAAGACCGTTGCTGAATATGAGGCAGAGTTTCTGCGATTGAGCCGGTACGCTAGTGGCATCGTCTCTACCGAATATGAGCGCAGTGTTTGTTTTGAGGATGGCCTCAGGGATGAGTTAAGGGTGCTGATAGGTCTGCAGAGAGAGCGCGATTTTGCAGCACTGGTAGAGAAGGCTAAGATAGCCGAAGAGGTGAAGTAAGCCGAACGAAAGAACCGCGATAGGGATCGAAACCGATTTAGGAGGGATGCTGGACCAGCTGGTGCTGGAAACCGAAATGTTAAGAGAGCTAGGATGGAGGAACCAGTTTGAGAAGTTTCGGTGAATACAGTTAGACCACAAGCTTGTGGAGATTGTGGTAGAGTGCATCTGGGGGAATGCTGGAAGCGTACGGGGGCTTGTCTTCGTTGTGGGTCAAAGGAACATAGGATCAGGGATTGTCCTAGGAGGCCAACTTAGACTCAAGTGGTTGAACAGGGGCTGTTCAACCTGTGCAACCAGTGCAAGGTGGACCGTCGCCGCCGAGAGGTCGTGGACAAGGTCGCGGTGGCAATGGCCGTTGACGTGGGGCACCTGGCAGGGGTGCTGTTAATACTGAGGCTCGTCAGCGAGCTTTGTTATATGCTGCTCGTCGTCGCGAGGAGGGTGACGCACCTGATGTCATAACAGGTACGTTTTTAATCTCTGGCGTACATTATACTGCTCTGGTGTGGGGTCAACTCATTCGTATGTTGCATGTGACATTTTTGGGGCATTGGGTGTACACTTTGAGGAGACTGTGTGTGGGGTAACTGTGATAAGTCCTTTAGGTCACTCGGTTAAGGTAGAGAAACTCTTTAGGGAGGTGCCTTTAGAGACTCAAGGTAAGATTTTCTGTAGAGACTTGATGGAGTTACCGTTCGGAGAATTCGATTTGATTCTAGGGATGGACTGGTTAACCAAGCAAAGGGCAACTCTGGATTGTGCAGCTAAGAGGATGGTGTTAAGGACTATCGAGGATGAAGAGGTAATGATTATTAGAAAACGAAGAGATTACTTGTCTAATGTAGTATCGGCTTTGGGGGCTGAGAAACTGATGCGTAAGGGATGCGAGGCATATTTGGCTTTTGTAAGCCAAGCTGAAATTGAGGATCTGATTGTGTAGATAGTCAGAACTATTAGAGAATTCTGAGATGTTTTCCCAGAAGAGCTTCCTATATCACCTCTGAATCGAGAAGTCGAGTTTGGAATCGACTTGCTGTCTGGAACAGCTCTAGTGTCCATCGCACCTTATAGGATGGCAGCAAAGGAGTTAGTGGAACTGAAAGCTCAAATCCAAGAGTTGTTGGATAGAGGCTTCATTAGACCGAGTGTGTCTCCATGGAGAGCACCTGTAACATCCTGATTTTCGGGTTTATTCGCGATTTTCAATATTTTGTAAAGATCTTTAAAATTTTGTATTTGGATGTGAAATTATATTTTGAGTAAGTAAATGGGCTTATGGAAGGCCCATGAGTTGGCCAAAACCCAGTTGAATTTTTGGAATTTTAGACTTAGGAGTTAGGGGTTCTGGCTAAGTGGCATTAAATGGAGTGATGGGTAAATTGCATCACAAAAAGAGCCTTGGTTAAGTGGCAAGGGTGACGCCACTAGGCTCCTAGAAAAGTGGCGTGTGGAGCTTTGGGAAGGCAAGGGATCGATTCCTGTGTTGGCAAATAGATGCATTTATTTTTTAAAATGCAGGAGGGGTAAGTGTTGGAGTTCAGGTGGATTCTGCTAGAGGAGAGTTGGATCAGTTTAAATGCTTAGATTAAGGAGGGATAAGGGGAGAGATTTAAGGGATTTGGATGAGGCTAGGAGTTGGCCGAATTAGGGGAATTGAAGAGGGAAAAATTGGCAGGGGGTTATGAGGTTAGTATTTCTGCAGTTAGGGTATTGAGTGGTGCCGTTTTCTTCTGCTTTTGCACCCAAAGGTTTTCTTTTTTCTCTCTATTCTTTCCCTAGCTGAAACTATCACCTATCTTGTTTTTCTTTCTTCATTCTTTTTCTTCAAAACTATTCATCATACCTGCTATTCATCAATACTTTTGCCGAATCCATAAAAGCCGAAATCCTGTGATCACTGCTTGTGTCGATTTCTTCAAAGCCAGGTTCTCCTATGTTCTTTTGTTTTTATTAATTTACAATTATCTTTTCTTAATCCTAGATACCTGACGGCAATTCTACTTCAAGGTTATAGCCCCACATTATCATCTTCTTCACCCCCCCAAAAGTCGAAAGTACCATAGATTTGGGGGCTCATAGCCGAAACTTCAAGACTTTGGGAATCGAGTTCTACCATCGTTTGATAGATAGATCTGCACCGGGTTGCGAGGAAATCAAGTAGGAGTAAGGGGTAAGTACTTATCATCTCGATCTGTTCTTATTTTGCAAAGTTAAGAAAAGCCAAAATCCCTAAAATATAGTGAAATTTGTCGAATTGGGCATGTGGCTCTAAAGGTTTTAAGCGACGTTTTCATCAATGATTAGTATCTTCTTAAGTGTTGGATTAAAGGCGTGGGTTGTTGGAGCAATCGGATTCGGAGCTAGCTACCGTTTTTGGCAAAGAAGGTAAGGGTTCAAAGGCTTTTTAGGGATATGGTTCGATCATAGATAAGTAAGTTTTTGGGGTTTAGTGATTATGGTTTGTAATTAAGAACTGTGCTAATCAATTGTAGGACATTGAAAGTGATCTCATTAGTAGTCTTCGCTGAATCGGTGTGTCTAGAACACCCTTCTTTAGCTCAATTTATAAAAGCAAAATACCGAAATTAGGCATTTCATGGGCTTGTGAGTATCGAATGCTCTCAAGATGTAGAGTAATTGTTAGATCTAGCACCGTAAGGTGGTAAGTAAGTTGTGTGACGTTTTAACGTGCTTGGAAAAAAGGGCCTCGATGGGCTAAAAGCTGGGCCCAATGGGCTTACTACCAATATGGGCAAGAGGTGGGCAAAGTAGCTTTGTCGGTTAGATGGGAAAATCAAATTGCATATGATTGTTAAGAATTCTTTGGAATAACGTGTGTAGTTGCGTAAATACGAAATTACCCTAAAGAGCATAATTACCGAAATACCCTAGGGTTTAAATTGGTTAAACCGCATGATTGATTAATCTGTATTTTACATGATATGCATTTATTAATATCATTGCATGGGATTGGGGTATTGATGGAGGAAGTCTTGAATGTGGTTCATCCACGTCTTGGAGGCTTTGCCTCAATCGATCGATAATTGAGTGCGTTCTTGCCTTTGTGGAGTGTAAATTTGGGTGGGTTGAGATATTCCCCACATGGAGTGTAGAAATTTGGTGCAGGCGGTGTAGCAGTTGGTGGGTTGAGTAGTCTCCCAGTTGGGCTTGCATTCATTCTTGATATTGCTACATATATTCTTGAATCGGGCCTATGGGCCATCTTGTTATGTTAAAAGGACTAAGGCCTTCTTCTTGTGATTCGAAAAGGACTTTGTTCTCTTGTGTATTGTTATCTCAGATAGGGCTTAGGCCCAATGGGCTCGAGCTGATTTGGGCTTTGGATGGGTTTTCAGATATACTTGAGTTTTCCCAAACTCACCCTTCCTCTTCCATCCTTGCGGTGAGCCCAGTTGGTGGACTTGAGTCGGGCGGAATTTGAGTGGCCATGAAGCTTGATTGCCGATTTTAAATAAGTTTAGCATTTAATTTGGATTATTTTTATTGTGCTTGAAGTTGTAATAAGGCCGCTCTTTTTACTAATTTTATTTTGGGGATTATTAAACTGGCTAGCACTAGGGTTCGTTTTATAAAAACTACTTGTTTATAAAAGATCACGATGACGCACAAAGTTTTTGCAAAGTAAATGTTTTCCAAGAGAATAAATATTTTAAGCAAACGTTTTTCAACCTTAATCAGTTTCTTAAAATGAGACATAACCAAACGGTTGTTTTTTTCCAAAAATTATACGGGATGTTAGAGTGTGGCAATGGCGGTGTGCATGTCTAGGATTGGATCCGAAGGGAGCTTGGTACTTAAGCAGTCCGACGGACTCACCTCCTCTTCTTCCTAGTTTCCTACGGTGCATGACACATTCACTTTAACCTACTTTTAAAAGTACCTTTTACAACACCAACTAAGTTTTTTCCAAACTAAGTAATACGGAATGTTTTGAACGCCTCGATGTGGCGCATCAGATCCGGTCATATCGTCTAGGCCGGGTTTGGGGTGCTACATTTAGTGGTATCAGAGCCAGGTTGCAACAACTCGGCTGTGGATTGGGTCCGAAAATCGTTTAAAAAAAAACAAAAAAAAATTCTATAAGTTTTTCAAAGATGTTCAAAGTTTTTTTTTGAACTAGGTTAAATCAATAGTTTTAAAATGAAAGTGTTTTCAAAGGAAATCTTTTTATTTTCGGTAAACAAAAACATGGTATTTAATTTTTACATGGACTGATAAGGAAGTGGCACACTGAATCCCCAGCACCAAGTCTGTAAGTGTTCTTTTTCTGCTTTAAATATTTATATAGAACTGTACTATAAATAATACTATAGATAGTTCTGAGCCTTAGGGATAGTGCTATTGATAATGTTGTATTAGGGCTACAAAACTGAGACCTTAGCTAAATTACGATTCTTGCGAAAATAACTCGAAACCCTATCATTCATAAGACATTCGTAATAAGCAGTGAAACCGATAAACTAATGTCATAAAATTCGTGATCGATAAATCGTTATGAGTACAAGGGCTACTCGGGGAAGAGGCCGTGGTCGAGGCCGAGGTAGCACTCAAGTTGGATCTGCGTCATCTGAACACATGCCAGCTGGCGAGGTACGTCCACCACCGGTTAATGAAAATGGGCCGTATGATCGGGCCGCAGGGGATGACGCTTTGTCTCAAGCAATGTTGAGGGTTTTGGAAAGGGTGGCCGGAGCTAACGTCGGGCCCATGAATAAGGGGTCCATTTCTGAACGATTTCGGCCAACAATTTGAGATTTTTAGGCGTGATCTGGGTGGCCCCAAATGTGGTAATCTTGGTTGGAAGCCACCGAGCGGATCATGGATGACTGGACTACTCGGAGAGAACGAAGTTGAAAGGCGGTTTAATTATCGGGGACGAAGCATATCAGTGGTAGATTACTGTGAGAGAGGGTACCCCAGCTAAGAGGGTAACATGGGAGCTGTTCAAACAGACCTTTAAGGCAAAATATGTTAGAGCTAGCTATGTGGATGGACGTAGAAAGGAGTTCTTGAATCTGACTCAGGGAAATAAGACCATTGCTGAATATGAGGCGGAGTTTCTACGATTGAGTCGGTATGCTAATGGCATTGTTTCCACTGAATACGAGCGCAGCGTTCGTTTTGAGGATGGCCTCAGAGATGAGTTAAGGGTGCTCATAGCTCCACAGAGAGAGCGAGATTTCGCTGCACTGGTAGAGAAGGCTAAGATAGCCGAGAAAGTGAAAGCAAAGCGAGCGGAGGAATCGTGATAAGGATCGAATCGGTTCGGGAGGGATCTTGGACCGCGGATCCGCAAATCGAAATGTTAAGAGAGCTAGGATGGAGGAACCGGTTCGAGTAGTTCCGGTGAACACGTAGACCGCAAGCTTGTGGAGATTGCGGCGAATGCATCAAGGAGAGTCTTTGGAAGCGTTCGGGCTTGTCTTCGTTGTGGGTCTAAGGAGCATAGGATTAAGGATTGTCCTAGAAGGGCCACTCGAGGCTCGGTGGCGAACAAGGGGTCAGGCGACCAAGCTCAACTGTGAGGATGGACCGCCGCCGCCAAGAGGTCGTGGACAAGGTCGGTGGTAATGATTGTGGACGAGGGCACTGGCGGGGGTATTGGTAACGCGGATGCTCGTCGGCCGACTTTGGTTTATCTTGCTCGTCGCCGCGAGGAGGGTGCCTTTTGATGTCATAAGCTGCACGCGTTTTTTATCTATGGTGTACCTTATCTTTGCTCGATTGATGTGGGATCAACCCATTCATATGTGGCATATAACATTTCGGGCACCGGGCGTGCACTTCGAGGAGACCGTATGTGGGGTGTCTGTGATAAGTCCTTTGGGTCATTCGGTTAAGGTAGAGAAACTCTTCAAGGAGGTGCCTCGGAGATTCAAGCGGGGTTTTCGTGGGGATTTGATGGAGTTACCGTTTGAAGAATTCGATTTGATACTAGGGATGGATTGGTTGACCAACCATAAGGCAACTTTGGATTGTGCAGCTAAGAGGATGGTGTTAAGGACTGGCAATGATGAAGAGGTAATGATTATTGGAGAACGAAGAGATTACTTATCCAATGTAGTATCGGCGTTGAGGGTAGAAACTAATCATAAAGGGTGCGAGGCATATCGGCTTTGGTAAGCCAAGTTGAAACCGAGGATCATTGTGGAGACCATTAGAATCATTAAGGAATTAGGGATGTTTTTAGGAAGAGCTTCCTCGATTACCTCCGAATCGGGAAGTTGAGTTTGGAATCGATTTGTTGCCCGGAGCGACTCGGTATCTATTGCACCCTATAGGATGGCACAGAAGGAGTTAGTGGAGCTGAAGGCTCAAATTCAAGAGTTGTTAGATAGAGGCTTCATTAGGCCTAGTGTGTCTCCTTGGGGAGCACCGGTCTGTTTGTGAAGAAAAGGACGGAACGATGCGCATGTGCATCGATTATCGCAGATTGAACAAAGCGACGATTAAGAATAAGTATCCACTACCAAGGATTGACGATATGTTCGATCAACTGAGGGGAGCTTCGGTATTCT
The DNA here is from genome assembly GCF_025698485.1 of Gossypium arboreum. Classification (NCBI taxonomy): domain Eukaryota; kingdom Viridiplantae; phylum Streptophyta; class Magnoliopsida; order Malvales; family Malvaceae; genus Gossypium; species Gossypium arboreum. The sequence continues at coordinate 20,141,606 of NC_069078.1, read as the reverse complement.
CCAAAATCGATCTTCGTTCTGGATACCATCAGCTAAGGGTAAAAGAAGGGGATATTCATAAAACAACATTTCAAACTCGATATGGACATTATGAGTTTGTGGTCATGCCGTTTGGGTTGACGAACGCACCTGCAGCTTTTATGGATCTGATGAATCGAATATTCCAACCTTACTTGGATCGGTTCGTAGTCGTCTTTATCGACGATATCCTGGTATACTCAAAGCGAGGCGAAGCATGATGAGCATCTCCGTATTGTCTTGCAAGTGTTAAGGAAGAAGGAGCTCTATTCGAAATTCAGCAAGTGTGAATTACGGTTGAGGAGGTAACCTTCCTAGGGCATGTGGTCTCGGTAGGGGATTAAGGTGGATCCTCGTAAAATTGAAGCGATTCTGGAATGGAAGCCACCTAGGTCAGTATCGGAAATTTGGAGTTTCCTAGGGTTAGCAGGTTACTACAGAAGGTTTGTGGAAGGGTTCTCGGTGATGGCGGCAACCTTGACAAAACTCATAAGGAAAGGAGTACCATTTGTCTGGACCGAGAAACAGCAAAAAGCTTTTGGTCGGTTGAAAAAGGTATTGACTGAAGCGCCAGTATTGATTGAACCGGTGTCTGGGAAGGACTTCACCGTATATAGCGATGCATCGCATGTGGGGTTAGGTTGTGTACTGATGCAAGAGGGCAAGGTGGTCGCTTATGCATCGCGACAGCTTAAGGCTCATGAGGTGAATTACCCTACGCATGATTTGGAGCTAGCAGCGGTGATTTTTGCGTTAAAAATTTGGAGACACTACTTATATGGGGAGAAGTGCATCATATACACAGATCATAAGAGCCTAAAGTATTTGTTGACTTAGAAGGAGTTGAATCTTAGGCAACGAAGATGGGTAGAGTTGCTTAAAGACTACGACTGTTCGATAGAGTACCACCCAGGAAAGGCTAATGTAGTGGCGGATGCGTTAAGTCGAAGGGTTATTCTTGATTTGAGAGCCTTGTTCGCACGATTAAGTTTGTCTGACGATGGAAGCTTATTGGCGAGCGCAAGTAAGGCCTACTTGGATTGAGCAGATTAAGGAAAAACAGTTGAAGGGCGATTTATTAGCCCTCGGTTCCGACAAGTTAAGAGTGGTAAGAACGAGGACTTTGGGTTGAACACCGAGGAGTTACGTGCTTCGTGGAAGGGTTTGTATTCCAAAGGACCACGAATTGAGGCGATTAATTCTAAAAGAGGCTCATGGTGGACTCGTGCCATGCATCCGAGGAGGGAATAAGTTATACCGAGACTTGCGAGAGGTGTCTTGGTGGCGGATTAAAGCGAGAAGTGACCGAATTTGTTGGGAAATGTCGGCGTGCCCGCGAGTTAAGGCTGAGCACCAATTGCCATCGGGATTATTGCAACCTGTGAAAATTCCACTATGGAAGTGGGAAAGAGTAACAATGGACTTTGTGAGTGGGTTACCCTTGACACCCACCAAGAAAGATTCGGTGTGGGTAGTTGTGGATAGGTTAACAAAATCGCTCCTTTCATACTGCTCGCACTGACTACTCTTTGCAAAAGTTGGCCAAGTTATATGTGGCGGAGGTAGTGCGACTGCATGGGGTGCCAGTGTCAATAATTTCTGATCGAGACCCTAGGTTTACGTCTCGGTTTTGGCTGAAGTTGCAGGAAGCGTTGGGTACACGATTGGATTTTAGCACTGCTTTTCACCCACGCATGATGGACAATCGAAAGGGTTATTCAGGTTCTGGAGGATATGTTGAGAGGTTGTATCATCGATTTTCGTGGAAGTTGGGAGGACTACTTGCCATTGGCGGAGTTTGCTTACAATAATGACTATCAAGCAAGTATTCGAGATGGCACCGTATGAAGCGCTCTATGGGCGAAGATGTAAATGCCGACGTGTTGGACGAGTTGGGTGAGCAGCGAGTGCTTGGACCGGAATTGGTGGCAAACACTGAAAGCAAGGTTAAGCTAATAAGGGATCGGTTAAAGGAGGCATCCGATAGACAGAAGTCGTATGCGGATTTGAAGGGCAAAGAGATTGAGTTTGCTGTGGGGGATATGGTTTTCTTGAAGGTTTCCCCTTGGAAGAAAATTTTGAGATTTGGAAAGAAGGGTAAGTTGAGCCCACAGTTTATTGGGCCTTACCGAATTGTTAAGCGGGTTGGACCGGTGGCTTATCGACTAGAGTTACCACGTAAGCGCATCGTATCCACGACATTTTCATGTATCCATCTTTGAGGCGGTATCGATCTAACCCAACTCATATCATACCAGTTGCAGAAATCGAGGTACAGTCAGATTTAACTTTCGAAGAGGATCCTGTGCAAATACTTGATCGTGACGTCAATGTGTTGAGAAGGAAATCAGTTCCACTGGTGAAAGTACTTTGGAGAAACCATGGCAAGGAAGAAGCTACTTGGGAGACTGAGGAGGCTATGCGTCAACAGTACCCTCAACTGTTCTAATAAGGTAAAATTTCGAGGCCGAAATTTCTTTAAGGAGGGTAGAGTTGTAACATTGTGATTTTCGGGTTTATTCGCGATTTTCAATATTTTGTAAAGATTTTTAAAATTTTGTATTTGGATGTGAAATTAATATTTTGAGTAAGTAAATGGGCTTATGGAAGGCCCATGAGTTGGCCAAAACCCAGTTGAATTTTTGGAATTTTAGACTTAGGAGTTAGGGGTTCTGGCTAAGTGGCCTTAAGTGGAGTAATGGGTAAATTGCATCACAAAAAGAGCCTTGGTTAAGTGGCAAGGGTGACGCCACTAGGCTCCTAGAAAAGTGGCGTGTGGAGCTTTGGGAAGGCAAGGGATCGATTCCCTGTGTTGGCAAATAGATGCATTTATTTTTTAAAATGCAGGAGGGGTAAGTGTTGGAGTTCAGGTGGATTCTGCTAGAGGAGAGTTGGATCAGTTTAAAGGCTTGGATTAAGGAGGGATAAGGGGAGAGATTTAAGGGATTTGGATGAGGCTAGGAGTTAGCCGAATTATGGGAATTGAAGAGGGAAAAATCGGCAAGGGGTTATGAGGTTAGTATTTCTGCAGTTAGGGTATTTAGTGGTACCGTTTTCTTCTGGTTTTGCACCCAAGGGTTTTTTTTTTTCTCTCTATTCTCTCCCTAGCCGAAACTATCACCTATCTTGTTTTTCTTTCTTCATTCTTTTTCTTCAAAACTATTCATCATACCTGCTATTCATCAATACTTTTACCGAATCCATAAAAGCCGAAATCCTGTGATCACTGCTTGTGCCGATTTCTTCAAAGCCAGGTTCTCCTATGTTCTTTTGTTTTTATTAATTTACAATTATCTTTTCTTAATCCTAGATACCTGACGGCAATTTTACTTCAAGGTTATAGCCCCACATTATCATCTTCTTCACCCCCAAAAGCCGAAAGTACCATAGATTTGGAGGCTTATAGCCGAAATTTCAAGACTTTGGGAATCGAGTTCTACCGTCGTTTGATAGATAGATCTGCACCGAGTTGCGAGGAAATCAAGTAGGAGTAAGGGGTAAGTACTTATCATCTCAGATCTGTTCTTATTTTGCAAAGTTAAGAAAAACCGAAATCCCTAAAATATAGAGAGGCTGTCGAATTGGGCATGTGGCTCTAAAGGTTTTTAACTGACATTTTCTGTCAATGATTAGTATCTTCTTAAGTGTTGGATTAAAGGCGTGGGTTGTTGGAGCAATCGGATTCGGAGCTAGCTACCGTTTTTGGCAAAGAAGGTAAGGGTTCAAAGGCTTTTTAGGGATATGGTTCGATCATAGATAAGTAAGTTTTGGGGGTTTAGTGATTATGGTTTGTAATTAAGAACTGTGCTAATCAATTGTAGGACATCGAAAGTGATCTCAGTAGCAGTCGTCGCGAATCAGGTGTGTACCGAACACCCTTCTTTAGCTCAATTTGGCAAAAGCCGAAATACCGAAATTCCAGCATTTCATGGGCTTGTGAGTATGCGAATGCTCTCAAGATGTAGAGTAATTGTTAGATCTAACACCGCAAGGTGGTGAGTAAGTTTGTGTGACATTTTAACGTACTTTGGAAAAAGGGCCTCGATGGGCTAAAACTGGGCCCAATGGGCTTACGGCCCAATATGGGCAAGAGGTGGGCAAAGTAGCCTGTCAGTTAGATGGGAGAATCAAATTGCATATGATTGTTAAGAATTACTGGAATAACGTGTGTAGTTGCGTAAGTACTGAAATTACCCCTAAAGAGCATAATTACAAAATACCCCTAGGGTTTAAATTGGTTAAACCGCATGATTGATTAATCTGTATTTTACATGATATGCATTTATTAATATCATTGCATGGGATTGGGGTATTGATGGAGGAATCTTGAATGTGGTTCATCCACGCATCTTGGAGGCTTTGCCTCAATCGATCGATAATTGAGCGGCGTTGTCGCCTTTGTGGAGTGTAGGGTGGGTGGGTTGAGATATTCCCACATGGAGTGTAGGGCTGATGCAGGCGGTGTAGCGGTTGGTGGGTTGAGTAGTCTCCCAGTTGGGCTTGCATCCATTCTCGATATTGTTACATATGTTCTTGAAGCGGGCCTATGGGCCATCTTGTTATGTTAAAAAGGGCTAAGGCCTTGCTATCGTATTCGAAAAGGGCTTTGTTCTCTGTGGTATCGTTATCTCAGATAGGGCTTAGGCCCAATGGGCTCGAGCTGATTTGGGCTTTGGATGGGTTTCAGATATACCGAAGTTTTCCCAAACTCACCCCTTCCTCTTCCATCCTTGCGGTGAGCCCTAGTTGGTGGACTTGGAGTGGGCGGGATTCAGAGTGGCCATGAAGCTTGATTGCCGATTTTAAATAAGTTTAGCATTTAATTTGGATTATTTTTATTGTGCTTGAAGTTGTAATAAGGCCGCTCTTTTTACTAATTTTATTTTGGGGATTATTAAACTGGTTAGCACTAGGGTTCGTTTTATAAAAACTACTTGTTTATAAAAGATCACGATGACGCACAAAGTTTCCGCAAAGTAAATGTTTTCCAAGAGAATAAATATTTTAAGCAAACGTTTTTCAACCTTAATCAGTTTCTTAAAATGAGACATAACCAAACGGTTGTTTTTTCCAAAAATTATACGGGATGTTAGAGTGTGGCAATGGCGGTGTGCATGTCTAGGATTGGATCCGAAGGAGCTTGGTACTTAGCGATCCGACGGAATCACCTCCTCTTCTTCCCGGTTTCCTACGGTACACGACACATTCACTTTAACCTACTTTTAAAAGTACCTTTACAACACCAACTAAGTTTTTCCAAACTATGTAATCTGGAATGTTTTGAACGCTTGATGTGGCGATCGATCCGTGTAATATCGTCTAGGTCGGGTTTGGGTGCTACAAAGACCGATCTGTTGTGAATAAAGGACGGACGATGCGTATATGCATCGATTATCGCCAGTTGAACAAACTGACGATAAAGAAAAAATACCCATTGCCTAGAATTGATGATCTATTTGACCAACTTAGAGGAGCTTCAGTATTTCCAAGATTGACCTTCGATCTGGATACCATCAGCTAAGGGTAAAGGAAGTGGATATTCATAAGACAACATTCAGAACTCGATATGGTCATTATGAGTTTCTGGTTATGCCGTTTGGGTTGACGAACACACCTACAGCTTTCATGGATCTGATGAATCGAGTATTCCAACCTTACTTGGACCGATTCATGGTTGTTTTTATCGATGATATTCTGGTATATTCAGAAACTGAGGAGAAGCATGATGAGCATCTACGTATTGTGCTGCAAGTGCTGATAGAGAATCAACTTTATGCGAAGTTTAGTAAGTGTAAATTTTGGTTGCGAGAAGTGACTTTTCTAGGTCATGTGGTTTCTGCCGAAGCAATTAGAGTGGATCCTTGAAAAATTGAGGCATTTTTGAAATGGAGACCACCGAAGTCAGTATCAAAAATTCGGAGTTTTTTGGGTCTGGCAGGCTATTACAGAAGGTTTGTAGAGGGATTTTCTCTAATTGCTGCACCATTGACGAAACTATTAAGGAAAGGAGTAGCATTTGTCTAGACTGAAAAACAGCAGAAAGCTTTTGACCAGTTGAAAAATGTATTGACTGAGGCGCAGTGTTGATTCAACCAGTGCGGGAAGGACTTTCTTGTGTGATGATGCGTCGCATGTGGGGTTAGGATGTGTACTGATGCAAGAGGGTAAGGTGGTCGCTTATGCTTCGCGACAGCTTAAGCCTCATGAAACAAACTACCCTACGTACGATTTAAAGCTAGCAGCAGTAATCTTCATGTTGAAAATCTGGAGACATTACTTATATAGAGAAAAGTGTATTATATACACAGACCATAAGAGCCTAAAGTATCTGTTGACTCAGAAGGAGTTAAACCTTAGGCAACGAAGATGGATAGAGTTGCTTAAGGATTACGACTGTTCGATTGAGTACCACCTAGGTAAGGCTAATGTGGTGGCTGATGCTTTTAGTCGAAAGGTTGTTGCTGATTTGAAAGCCTTGTTTGCACGTTCGAGTCTGTTGGTAAAATTGCAGGTGAGGCCTACTTGGACTGAACAGATTAAAGAAAAATAGTTGAAGGATGATTCGTTAGTCCTTCGGTTTTGGCAAGTTAAGAATGGTGAGAATGAGGATTTTAGACTAAATACTGACGGAGTTCTGTGCTTTTATGGAAGAGTTTGTATTCTGAAAGACCCTGAATTGAGGCGGTCAATTCTAAAATAGGCTCATGGTGGACCTTGTGCTATGCATCTTGGAGGAAATAAGTTATATCGAGACCTGCGAGAGGTGTATTGGTGGCCTAGACTAAAACGAGAGGTGACTAAATTGGTTGGGAAATGGCTGACGTGCCAGCAAGTTAAGGCCGAGCACCAATTGCCTTCTGGATTATTGCAACCGGTGAAAATTCCACTATGGAAGTGGGAGAGAATAACTATGGACTTCGTGAGTGGGCTACCTTTGACACCCACCAAGAAAGATTCTGTGTAGGTAATTGTGGATAGGTTAACGAAATCTACCCATTTCATACCTGTTCGTACTGATTACTCACTGCAAAAGTTGGCCAAATTATATGTGGCAAAGATAGTGCGACTGCATGGGGTGCCAGTGTCGATTATTTCTGATTGAGACCTTAGGTTTACATCTCGGTTCTGGCAAAAGTTACAGGAGGCTTTGGGTACACGATTGGATTTCAGTATTGCTTTTCACCCTCAGACAGATGGATAGTCGAAAAGGGTTATTCAAGTTTTGGAGGATAGGTTAAGAGGTTGTATCATCGATTTTCGTTGTAGTTGGGAGGACTACTTGCCATTGGTGGAGTTTGCGTACAACAACAGCTACCAAGCAAGTATTCAGATGGCTCCATATGAGGCACTTTATGGGTGAAGATGTAAATGCGCCTATGTGTTGGACAGAGTTGGGTGAACGTCAAGTGCTTGGACCGGAATTAGTGGCAGGTACTGAAAGTAAGGTTAAGTTGATAAGAGATCAGTTAAAGGAGGCATCTGATAGACAGAAGTTGTATGCAGATCTAAAGCGTAAAGAGATTGAGTTCACCGTTAGGGATATGGTTTTCTTGAAGGTTTCACCTTGGAAGAAGATCTTGAGGTTCGGCAAGAAAGGCAAACTGAGTCCGCGGTTTATAGGGCCTTATCAGGTTCTTAAACGGGTAGGACCAGTAGCATATCAGTTAGAGTTACCACCGGAGTTAGACAGAATCCATGACGTCTTTCATGTGTCCATGTTGAGAAGATATCAATCGGATCCTTCACATGTTGTGCCAGTGGAGGAGATTGAAGTAAAGACTATTTTGACCTTTGAGGAGGAACCCGTGCAAATTTTAGATGGAGAGGTTAAAGTTTTAAGAAGGAAGTCGGTTCCGTTGGTGAAAGTACTGTGGCATAATCATGGAAGGGAAGAGGCTACTTGGGAGTCAGAGGAGACTATGCGTCAACAATACCCTTAATTATTTAGATCAGGTAAATTTTGAGGCCGAAATTTCTTTAAGAGGGTAGAGTTGTAACGCCCTAATTTTCGGGATTTTTCGGGTTTCTATGATTTTTGGTAAATTTTGAAATTTTGGTGTTCTGAATATTGGAATTGCGTTTAAATGTGTTAGTGGGCGTTTAGAAGGTCCAAGCCTAAGTTAAACACGGTAAAATATCAAAGGTTGGATTTTAAGTGAATAAGAGACTTGGTTAAGTGGGCTTTTAAGAAGAACTTCATAAATTATGACGCAAATAAGGTCTTGGTAAAGTGGCAAGGTGGCGCCACTAAGTTCCTAAAAAAAATGGCGTCTGGAAAGGAATTAAAGGTCCAGGGTTCAAGTTGCAAGGTAGCCATATGGTTACTTTTTAATTTTAGGCATGTGCTGGGCATGTGATCACTTAAGTGAATTTCGGCAAGGGCCTTAGGGAGGTTGGGTCGATTGTTTTAGTTGATATTAGGGTTAGGTTCTTTTCTTTTTCTGTCTTGGAAAATTAGGGTTAGCCACCTGAAAGTTTTCACTGTCATTCATCCTTTTTGAGTTCTCACAAAAGCCGAAAATGCAAATTCCTTCTCCTTGGTGCCGATTTCTTCTTCTTCTCTTTTTCCTCCATTTTTCTTTTTTCCTTTTTGCTTTTTCTTCTAGTCAAAACCTTCTGATCACCTTACTCACCTCCTCTGTCAATCTCCACAAAACCTCCATAGCAGATTGCCATAAAAGCCAAAATCCCGAAAACTCACTTCTTGTGTCGATTTCTCCAAGCCAAAATCCTTCAGTTATTTTTGTTCTTTTTGATCAACTTTCATCTTCTCTAAACCCTTAGTATCTGTCGACAACATTACTTCAAATTTATAGCCTCAAATCTTCATCTTCTTCATCACTTAAAAAGTCGAAATACCATATATTTAGGGACTCCTAGCTGAAACTTCTGATCTCCTGAATTCGAGTTCTACTATCATTTAGAGGATAGATCTGCATCAAATCTGCATAGAAATCAAAGAGAAATAAGTGGTAAGTGCTCATCACCTCAGATCTAGTCTTATTTTACAATTTAGAAAAGCCAAAGTCCCTAAAATCTAGGGAGGCTGTCGATTTGGGCATAGGGCTTTAAGGGTCTTTAACCGAAAATTTCTTTTGGTGATTAGTGTCTTCTAGAGGTTTGATCAGAGGCTTGGATCTTTGGAACAACTAGACTTATATCTAGTCATCGGTTTTCGGCAAAAAAGGTAAGATTCTAAAGGCTTTAGGGGCAAGGTTCGAATATAGGTTGCTGAATATTGGGATTGGTTGTTGTGGGTTGCAATCTAAGAATTTTGGTAATCAATTGTAGGATATCGTAAGGGATCTCAGTAGCAATCGTTGCGAAACAGGTGTGTATCGAACACCCTGTCATAGTTCAATTCGGCAAAAGCTGAAATGACGAAATTTTGGCATTTCGTGGGCTTGTGAGTGTGCGAGTGCTCACAAGACGTTTAGAAATCATTAGACCTGAAATTTCAAGTGGTAAGTTACTCGTGTGTGAAGTTTCGTGCACTTCGGTAATTGGGCCTCGATAGGCTAAAATTAGGCCCAATAGGCTTACGGGCCTATACGGGTAAATAATAAAAATTTTTATAATATAAAAAAAATGGCAATAAGTATGTTCTATTAGACTGTACAATCAAAACTGCTTAAACCGATAAACTGGTCATAAAACTTGAGTTAAATGGGCTTAAATGGCTAATGGACACTTTAGGGCCCATTAGGGGTTTTAGGGCCCAATGGCTAAAATTGGGAAATTGAGATAAATAAATTACTGCGATGACAAATGGGCTAGTAAGGACTGTAACATTCGTGAGAACCCTTAAAACTGATAAAATTACTGAAATACCTTTATAGGCGGAAAGTTTACAGTTTTACTCAAAGGAGCAAAATTACTGATATACCCCTAGGGTCAAGGTTGACCTGAATGCATGTTTGACTGTTACTATTTACTGTATGCCATGTTATTATTATCTAATGCATGGGACTGGGTTATTGATGGAGGAAGTACTGAAAGTGGCTTGACCACGTACTAGAGGCTTTGCCTCAACTTACTGATATCGGAGCGACTATCTTTTAGAATGTGGAATGTAAATTTGGGTGGGTTGAGCTATTCCCTACATGGAGTGGAGGGCTAGTATGGGTGGAGTGTAGTAGTTCATTATAGGCTGGGTTGGGCTTGCATACATGAATATGTCTGTTCTGTTTTGGAATGGGCCTATGGGCCATACTGTTATCTGAAAAGGGGCTAAGCCCCAGTTTAGCGTATTCTGAAAAGGGCTTCGGCCCAATACCTGCGGTTATCTGAATAGGGCTTAGGCCCAATGGGCTTGAGCTGACTTGGGTTTGGATAGGTTTTCCATATAAACTGAGTTTTCTAATCTCACCCCCTTTCTCTTCCATCCTTGTAGGTGAGCCCTAGTTGGTGGACTTGGAGCTGGGTGGGATTTAGAGTGGCCACGAAGATTAAATTTCTAGTTTTAAATAAGTTTCAAGTAGCTTCCCTTTTAATTTTCGCATTTATTTTTTATTATTTCTATTTTGGTTAAAGTTGTAATAAGGTCGTTCTATTATTTTTATTTTGGGTTTTTTTTTTAAATTACTTAAATCGTTTTCGACTTGAGATTCACATCACTTAAATTGATTCCTTGAAATTGGTTAACTCTGGGTTTATCAAAAATTACTTGTTTCAAACCGACACGACAACCAAATGTCTTCGAAACGAAACTTTTCAAAGTACAACAAAAATCACGTTTTTCTAAACCCTTAACAATCGATAATGGATAGGACTCACACTAGTGAATCGGAACATTTCTCTTAAAACTTAATTAATGGTTTTTGCAAAGCTCACCCAAACTTTGGTTAGTGGTAGGTAGTGTGACACACTGGATTCGGCCGTAACGTCTAGGCCGGGTTTGTGGTGTTACAAAGGCAAGATAGGTTTGATCTCAGTTCGACTTTAAACACCACTAGGTATTAAGGTTTCGGTTTTGAAGAAAAGAATGAGGTGTTTGGCCACAAAAAGGTATTCGGCTAACTGGGTTTCAAAGAGATTGACAATGAAAAGGAGAAATAGAAAAGGTATGAGTAAGGTAGGTTCGACTAAGAAGAAATCGACAAGGTGTAATCAAGGTTTCGGCCAACAAGAGGAATCGGCTCAAAAGGTTTTGGTCAAGAGAAGAATCAGCAATGATGAGCTTGCTTTCGGCTTTTATGACTATCTAAATGAGAAGGAAATGAAGAGGGAGAGATATGGATGGCAGTAGAAGAATATGGAAGGAAAGAAAAGAAAAGAAGAAATTAGAGAAGAAGAAGAAAAGTAGGCAATCGGTTTGACAGAGGAAAACAACACAGGGAGGTGCTTCGGGAGACCTATATTCGGCTTCTAGCAAAAGAACGAGTAAAGAGAATGAACCCTAAGGCACCCTACCCTATTTTGGCTCACCAAAAGAAAAACAAAACGAAATCCCAAAGGAAAAATCAAAGAGAATTCGGCACAACTACCCCCTTATTGCCGAAACTACACATACCTCAACTCCCTAGTCGATTGCCCAATTAGAACCCCTTGGTCGGCCAACTCTTGCTCCTCAAGAGTCCACCATTCGGCCAACTCTATCCTCTTTGATCAGCTCCTCCTTTTTCCCCCCTTATCCCTCCTCAACTTACTCCTTTGACTCATTCAAACTCTACCTAATAGAATTTATTTGAAGTCCACCACTTGCCTTCCTGCTCATAAAAATAAAACACCTTAATTACTTACTTGTGACTTGAACCCTGGACCTCTAAACCCTCCTAGGCGCCACTTTTATAAGCCCTTAGTGGCGTCACATTTCCACTTCACCAGAAGGCTTTCTTGTGTCACATTTCACACACAATTTCTTATAACACCTTCTATCCAAAGCCCCCTATCTCCTACGTCCAAAATCCAAAATTTTACCCGGGTTTGACCAACCCTTGGGCCTTCCATAGGCCCATTACCACACCGCTAACATGAATTACACACCCAAATACCAGAACTCAAAAATTTATCAACCTAACAGCAACCCAAGAAAGATCCAAAAATTTAGGGCGTTACATGTACCTTGCACCCTAATTAGGTATAATAGAATGTCCAGTACTAAACAAAAGGGCAGAGACACAGCTGTGTGTCTCAGCCGTTTGAAGGACACGGCCTCAGGACATGGCTGTGTGCCCTGGCTATGTAAAGTCTGCACTTGATTTTTGGAATTTAATTTACTACACGGCCTAAGTACACGGGCATGTGACTTGGCCGTGTAACCCTATTTTGTTGATGACATCATAAACAGAGAGTAACACGGGCTGAGTACATGGGCGTGTCCCGAGCCACATGGGCGTGTGTGATCACACAGCCTACCCACACAGGCGTGTGACCCTCCAAAACAAGAAAACTTTCTAAGTTTCATAAAAGTTCTGAATGTTCTCAGTTTAGTCCCAAACCACACTCAATGTATGTTTTGGGCCTCGCGGGCCCTTCTAAGGGACAATATGCTTGTGTAAGAATGGTTTTAACTTGGACAAAAATTTTATGGCCCGGTTTTGTATGAGTGTTTATGTTTGAGTTAGGTAAAGCCTCAGACCCTGTCCTGGTGTCAGATACGAGTAAGGGGTGTTACAATGTATGCTCAAGCATATGTATGATAAGCATGCCATATAGTTTATGGAAGAATGCCACATGTATTTGTCATGCATATATTGATCATTCATGATTGAAACTAGACTTACAATCTGTTCTTAAAATATTGAGCAGGATAAGGTCTCAAAACAGGACCTATGACCTCCATCATTACTCTTTTGTGATGGCATAACAATTTAACTACCCTACAGTAGGATTTAATGTGAACATCACTGCGGAAATTTCCTCAGAGTAAGTAGAACAATCTTGTATTCGTATGATAGTTGGATCGACCTCTATGTTAGATGTTATCATGTAATATAACAAGAAGTTATGTCTTCAAAGAGGACAACTAGTCATAGCATGCTACTCGATGAGATTATCCACAATGACTAATTTTTGGTACATGATGTGATAGGTGTTGAGTTGATAGTTATACACTTAAGATCTTCTAGTTAAGTAACTTCCTAGGAAGCTCTACTTAAGTTAGAATGATGGCAAAACATTACACGATTATTAGTATGTGTGAATGCTTAAGGAATCAAGTTCATGTACTAATTGGATGGAAATCTATGTTCTTACCTGTAGATCACGATCACCCCATAGTGGCTTGACTTAATGAGTGTGGGAATTACCATTGCAATGGCTTAGAAATGTTTTCAATCTTTAATGTAAGACACATATATTATATTAATGCATATCATAATGTTGGAAAATGTTTTCAGATATTTTCTATATACACAGATATTAATGAATGAATGTTTCATTTTCAGTTTGAAATGACACTTACTCCCTCATTAAATATACTCACTGAGAACAAAATGAAAGAAAATAACTATATGGAATGGAAAATAAACCTGATGATTGTCTTAAGCTGTGAGAAACTTAAAATAGCTCTTGATAATAATTGTCCTTCGACCACTCAATATATGGCTAGAAAGTGCTAGAAAGAGTCTAATGAGATAGCTCATTGCTATATGCTAGCACCCTTTATAAGAAATTGGAGCACTGTAAGAATGCCGAAGTGATTCTAGAAAAATTTAAAGACATGTTCAGAGGCCAAATTGCCTTGGCTTGACAGTTGAGAGGCCAAATAGCCTTAGCTTGATAGTAGGTTGTTACCATTTTGATTAATGCCCAATAAAATCTCGACACTCTCGTCAAAAGCCATATGGTTACTTTTATAGGATACTTTGTCGAGGCCACGAGAAATGAGGCCAATTTGGACCAAAATAGTGAAATTTAAATGGTGTTTAAAGAGCTAGTCCAAGGATTTTGCAGGCTTTCGGGCCGCATATAACCATTGGAACAAGACCCTAACGCTTACACAACTCATGAAGGAGTTACAATCCTATGAGTTGATGTTGAATAATGGTTAATTGGTCTGAAGAGTAGAAGTAAACATAGTTGTCGCTTCTTCCTCAAAAATGAAGGGAAAGTATGCTAAAAAAAGCAGGACAAATGTCTCTAGCCCACCATGAGTTGAAAACAAGAGAACTAGGAAGCCTAAAGACTTATCTAAGTTTAAAGTTCTTCTTATTTAGTAAGAATCGACAATTCAAGGTGAACTGTAAAAAGTGGAAGGAACACCTGGCCATTAAAGGAAAATGTATGAAACTCTTTATGATAGAAGCTTGTTTAATGGAATATTCAATAGACCACTGGGTCATTGATTCGAGAGCCAATAATCACTTATGTGTTTCTTTGCAGGGGTTCAATGAGAAGAAATAACTTATAGATAAAAGTCTATTGTTACGAATTGAAAATGGGACAACTATGACAACTGAAGCCATGAGAGATGTACATATTTATTTTGATAATTTTAAGGATATTATTTTGAAATACATTTTCTATGTACCAAGTTTCAAAAGAAACTTTATTTCTGTTTCTTATTTATATAATGGCAACTTGATTGCAACTTTTAATAATAGTATTGCAATATTTAGAAATTGAAAACTTATCTATAATGGATGGATGTCAAATAATATATATTTTATCAAACCAAAGATGCTCACATTTCTTGAGATTGAAATTTCAAATAAAAGACTTTAAACTTCTCACTCTAATTAGGCATACCTTTGACATTTGAGACTTGTTAATAAAGAATCACTAGACTTGTGAAAGATAATAGCCTAAGTTCGCTTAAAGAGGTTGATCTTCCACAATGTGAATCTTACTTTGAAGGTAAGATGAATAAGTAATCTTTTAATGCAAAAGGAATGAGGACCTAGAAACCTTTGGAACTTGTGCTCATTGACGTATGTGGCCCCATGAGCATTAGTGCAATAGGTGGTTATGAGTATTTTGTATCCTTTGATAAATTAAAATTATTTTATGCCAATAAAGGTAGTTTAGTATTACCGAGGTGGGGAATATTTGTCAGATGAGTTCTTAAGGTACCTCATAGAGAATTGGAAGTTATCCCAGTCAACTGCGCCGGGCACTCCACAATAAAATTGTGTGGCAGAGAGAAGGAATCTAATGTTTTTAGACATGTTTCGTTCAATGTTAAGTTCTTTGGAACTTCCAATCTCTTTTTTGGGATATACGGTACAAACGACTTGCTATATTCTGAATGATGTGTGAACTAAGGCCAGTTTAGGTTTTATTTAAGTAAAATATGCGTTTTTACGCATTTTTCGGTGTTTTAATGACCCATGAGGCCAATTTAGGCCTCAAGAATGACTAATAGGCAATTTGAGTGTGTAGGATGCCAATTCAAGCCGAAGAATATAAAGTAAAATGGTCATGTCTCGACACTAGCATGCAATATCGTGACACTAAACATCAAAGTTGTTAGGGCTGAAAAGAGGACGATGTCACGACATGGCCTTCTTAATGTCACGATGAAGCGACCCAATATGGACAAATGGTTGTTTTCCTTGGATGAATATTTTGGATGATTTCCTTATTTAGACCCTAAGTATGCAATAGTATACTGTATTAATTAGAATTAAAGGATATTTAGGGTTGTGTGGGCACCAATCAACATTTAGCCTATA
This sequence comes from Gossypium arboreum, assembly GCF_025698485.1. NCBI lineage: Eukaryota > Viridiplantae > Streptophyta > Magnoliopsida > Malvales > Malvaceae > Gossypium > Gossypium arboreum. The sequence continues at coordinate 20,125,971 of NC_069078.1, read as the reverse complement.
TAAGTCGACTGAAAGTCTCCTGAGAATGGGTTAGACTTAGTTACACTTGGTTAGACCTGGATTAGACAAAAAAAAAATTATTCATTTTCCTTTATTTTTATTTTTATTTTTATTTTTGGCCGATTGAAACTTTTCTGTTACGATTTGGCAACATTTGCGAGATGATATTGTTCTGGAATTACACTTATATTTATTAATGAGCAATTTATTTATCTCTCTTTTACTCTTTTTGTTATATTTCTTTAGCCTGATCAATTAATGTTTGTATGAATATTAAAATAAATTATGTGTTTTATTTATATATAGCATGCTTCGGTTATGGAACTGATTAATTGCTTCAGGAGTTATTAAAGGAAGAACCATAAGATTAGTTGGTGTGAATGCATGTGTTTTTAAACCCTAGGCTTGACGACCCTATGAAGTAATAGAGGTAAGCAGATCGAGAGATGAGGTTATCAAGTAAATTGTGTATTTATCTAAATCAAGAAAGTGAACCCGAGAGGTAATCGTATACTGATTGATTAGTTAGGCAGTAGAGGCCGAGAGGTAATACTATCTAGGTAGTAATTAATTCTCTAAAAAAACCTGAGTTTTGAAGTTAATTACAACCACAAATATAAGTTAATCTTTTATCTGTTAATCAATCATAGTCCAAGTGTAACACTCCTATACCTGTATCCGTCACTAGAGTGGGTTATGAAGAGTTACCAATCCAAAACACTACATTCGTACCTTCACATTTACATAAGTTCATTAGCAATTATACGCATAGCCAAACATAATCAAAGATCGAAATTCAGACATATACCGACATTCGAAAATTGCCATATTCACATGGCTTATATACAACAACATCTCAAAATATCATTCACTTAGTCTATTCTATATATGCCATACTAGCTCCAACACATAGTGGTACCAAAATGATAGATAGTGTGACGAGTTGCTGACGATCCCTTTCCGAACAGGTGACTGGAGTCAACAATCTATAAAATAGAGAAACGTAACAAACGGAGTAAGCTTTCATAAGCTTAGTAAGTTTTAAGCAATGCAAACAAACAAACGCAATTATTCTTCATTTATTCAATTTCTCTAGAGGCCATTTTCTAGGTATATTGCCATTTGGCCGAACATACACAAGCACATAATGCACATTCAGCATTCTTATAACACTTAATCTGAATTCATATAACCTAAATAAATCAAATACTTTCACATACTTTCACACCTTGACTGAATGTATCATGATCGTAGGTATAGTTATAACATTTATTCACATATGTATCACATTATACACTTATGATTCAATTCAAATCAAACTCACATATGAGCACATAATGCGTACCTGGCCCACTTAACGTATTGAATGTATTCATTTGACAATCTGACACGAGGTACCTTAGTCTTAGACTTTCATCAAATCACCAACATTTAGCCTGCTAGGTTTTAAAAACCCGAATTCATTTACCGGCATTTCGCCTGCTAGGGTCAAGCCCGATATCCTTTCACCGGCATTATAGCCTGCTAGGCTCGATAGCCCGAATAGTATCTCACCGGCATTGTAGCTTGCTAGGCTCAAAGGCCCGAATAGTATCTCACCGGCATTATAGCCTGCTAGGCTCAAAGGCCCGAATAGTGTCGTACGATAATAAAATCAATAAGTTCCTTATAACATAATCATATCAATTAGGTACTAGCATCATTCGAACATATATAATTGTACATCTCAAACACTTTTCTTTCATATCATTTTCACACTTAGCATTTGATAGCTTATGCATAACATTTCACTCACATTCATTTCAAACTTATCTTTCAATTATAAAAGCACATTGCATATTTACCAACATGTTATACTTGTCATTAGGCCATATAAGCATGATACAACACACCATCATTTCATCTTTAACATTCGGCTAAATCCCTACCTTACAAGGAATGCCTAATTCACATAATAAATCAGATTATAATCTATTGTTATCTATGCTGGATTACTTAAAACTTACCTCGAATATTTTTGAACAGTCTCGGATCGGCTATTCAATTCAACTACTTTCTCTTTTCCCTTATCCGAATTTGCCCCTTTATGCTCTTGAGCTTAAATTCAACAATTTTAAACTAGTCATTATTCGACTATTCAAGCATTACTTTCAAAATATAATATATATATTCGACTTTCACACATGCATATCATAGTAAGTTTATAAGAAATCAATAAGCAACTCATTAACAAATTTTTATCAATGTTTACCACATAATCACAAATTCACTATAAGCTGTCTTCCTGAGCAACAGTCACTAAATTATTTATAACTGGAGGTACGAAACTCCAAATCCATTTTTGTAAATTTTCCCTGAAAATAGACTCATATATTTTATCCATAAAGTTTTCAAAATTTTTGGTTTGGCCAATCAACACCAGAGTTTTCTTAAAGTTTCCCCTGTTTCACTGTTTGACTAATCTGACCACTCTTCACTACGAATCAAATATCTTGTACAGAATTCAAAATACATTCTTGTTTATTTCATTTGAAACTATACTCATTAAGGAGTCTAAGCATATAAATTTTATCTTATGACCATTTTTGTACAATTTATAATGATTTTATAAAAATAGAACAGTGGATCTAGAAGTCATTTTGACTCTGTCCCACATCACTTCAAATATCTCATTATCGGCAATTCTTTTGCTTTCACAGTTTCTTTTACAAGAAACTAGACTCATTAAGATTTAATTACATAATTTATTCAGCTTCTAACTCAACTCCCAAAATTTATGGTGATTTTCCAAAATCACGTTACTACTGCTGTCCCAAGCAGATTTATTACCAATTTACTCTTTCTCAACTCTTTGCATTCATATTATTTAAACGTGTATATCACCAATCAATTTCATCACATATCTATAATTTCACTTAAGCAAAATCTCAATACAATACATCGTGCTCAAATCATTATTCAAGTTCAAATTCGGCTAACACACATATAAATACTAGCAACTAAATATTAACATTGCATTTCACCATAATAGCCAATTGCCATTAAACAATTAAGCCATAATTATTAAATTTTACCAAGCTTCAACTTAATTTATAACTATCTAAATCATTTAAAACATTCAACATCAAAATTTTTTTGCATTTCATACTATAGTCGAATGTATAGCTCATCAAAAAGATATTTATTCATGTTCCCGTAACACATATTGGTCAACTAGTTCATGTATTATACTTTGGCACATTTGGTCATTAAAGCAATAACCTATTTAACATTCAAGCATTTTATACTAACATTTCTCCCAAGGCTGAATTTATATACAACCTTTAATACTCATTCAAAGTTTATATTTTACATAATCTATATACACAACATTAACCTAATATCAATTTACTAAGCATTTTAACAAATTTTTCTTCAACTATCCACACATTCGGCAATGAAAAAGACAATGTAACCAACCTTAAATTCAACTTATAACAATGTATAACTCATCCAAAGCATCCACTCCATTTCATCATTTTAAAGCACAAACATTACTCAATATTATCCAAGTTCACATTCGGCCATAGTACACACAACATGTTAGCCGATTTTCCCACTTGGCATCTACTGCACATATATGCTTATTTGTTTGGCTCAACTTCACCTATCTACCATTATTCATCAAAAGAACATGAAACAAGAACCATTTCCTTCATTTCAATTCATGACCGAATGATCACAACACAACCAAAAACCAAAATATGCTTCATGGGTTAAGGTAGAATCAAGAAAGGAACTCATAAACATCAAGATAGAAGCAAACTACCATGAGCTTACCTTGGATTTTTCTTCCCCAAGTGACCGAAGATTCAAGAGCTTCCCTTCCCCTATTTGTTTTCTTAAGTTCAGCTATGAAGAACAAAGATGGACAAGCTTTGTCCTTTTCATCATTTTGTTATTTTATGATAATAAAGTCATTAAATCTCATAGTGCTAATTTAAAATGCATATTTCATTTATTCCCATCATGATGGCCGACCACTACACCTTAAGGTGGGAATTTTGACATGCAAATCCACCTATTTCATACTATAAGTTATTTTGCCACTACAAATTAGCCTATAGCATTTCCAAAAATTTTCACATAAGTCCTATTTAATAATTTCACATACAATTGACAAGATCAAAGCATGAAATTTTCACACATGCACTTTCACATATAATAAACACAGAATATAACATATAATTATTTTTGTGACTCAGTTTTGTGGTCCCGAAACCACTTTTCGACTAGGGCCAAATTAGGGTTGTCACACCAAGGGCTCGCATTGTGGACATTAGGAATAGGAAATTCTATTATGTTAATTTGGGGTAATTAATTTAATTAGTTTAAGTAATATTTAAATTTAGATTCTCACTTCTAGCTTGTAAATCGATTAGATTAGTAACTATCTACTACCATTAATTTAGTAATAAATTTCTCAAATCTACAATCCCTTGGGTATGATCCTTAGAATACATATCAGTGTTCCGTTGTAACATAAATTCTAGCATGCCAAACCCAATCCTTTAAGAGGATTCGAGCATGACATGTCACATCAGATAAATCATCTATCTTTAAAACTATTTTTGGCGTATTCCCTATACAACTAGGATTTTTTATTAAACATTTAATAAAATAATAAAATAAAGTGTAAGCCATGTCGCGTAAAAGCTTTAATAAGATAATTTTCATTGCACGAAATATAACACTAGAAAACCATTTCATATCTCAAATGAAGCCTCTTTAAAACATAGTTTATCAACATAGGTTTCAAGTACAAATTCTTTCCAAAATACAATCAGACATCAACCCCATCATCATGCATAATACAAAACAATAGAAGTTTCACTGTAGTAGATGTCCTTTGGCGTAGTCTAATAGAATGTCCCTTTTGAACAATAAGCCTGAGAATGAAAAGGGAAACAAGGTATGTTCATAAGAACTTAGTGAGTTCCGTAAGAAGTCTTGTCATTAACCACTAATACTTCAAGAAGATCACATCAAACAGTCAAACACAATCACATAGTTTTCTAGATGGCAATCACCATACACAGATAGCCTATACACCATTTTACTATTCCTTTGGCACATACATTATGCCCATGTGACCATACAGGTAAACCTTCTTTATGCCAGTCATGTAACCGAATCCTTAGTCAAATTAATATTATATATCCCATTCATATTCCTTTGTTTGTATCATTAGTCGTGATTTGCCAATCTGCTTTACAACATACATTTGTCCTACCAGAGGCTACACACCAATTTTCGTGTATCACGATCCACTAGTTTAATGTACATTCCATTGAAGGAATCACCATGAATATATTTCCTTAATATCATTTCTATGATTCAAACCATATCATTCTTTTCAGAACCAGAAGGAAGTAACCTAAGCATGAAGAATGGTTCTTACACTTTAATATGGACATTACAGACCTAGACTAACAACTCTGAACAACCACATTTCAGATTCCCACACTTCACCATTACTGAGCATAAGTACTTACCTTACACAAAATATAAAACATGAATACCACACACATGGAAGTATGAAGGAACTGACCATAAATACAACAAAATCTACATAGCAGGACCTTTACCTTTATCAATCAGGCTTTCTACAGTGTCTTGAGCTAAAATATAAATAACTAAACTTATTAGATCTTTACACCATTGAACCCAAACATGCATTAAGGAAACATTAACATTTAACCTAGAATCAAGAAGCTTCTTCCTTTACATACTAATATAATACTTATGCATGCAAAGTTAAAAATATGTAAAAACCTATGAAAATAACTTAGGGTTCATCATTATGTACCAAAAAGCTAAAACAAACGTAAAAGTTGGTTGAATACAACAAGCCGTATAGCTCAGAGGATTGGGTGGAACCTACCACCTTGATAAAAAATACAAGCCTTGAGTGAGGAGAGGGTAAATTTATGATTATTTTATTTCACACTTCTTACCCTCGTGCAAAAGGGTTTATTTGTGTGTGACCTAGTAAAAACACTCACTAAGTTCATTTGGACTAACAATAGTGTGGTTCATGTTCGCAAGACTTATAAGGATGATCGCAAACTCAAAGGAAGGACCATGCTAGGTGGAGTGGAGATCAAGGATCGCTGTTAGGTCAAGTCATGCAAACAGGAATAGGGTATCACTAGAGACTTCACCCAAAATTAGTTATGTAATAGGAAGATAACATCCTCTGAATCTAGATTTTTAGATAGAAAGTAATAGTTAGTTGTTAAGAGTTTCTTTGTACCCAAATAGATGGACTTGAAATAGAATTTGTGGGACCAACACTTAATGGTTGAATGCCTTAGTTGTAAGAATAATTTTTTCAAATTTCATTATTAGAAAGTTTTGTTTTTAGACTTATTTATAGCAATTAATTTAGCAAAATTAATAATAGGTGAACTTGGTCCATTTGTGATGTACCATACCCAGATTCGACAAATGTTAGGGTGTTACAATTTGAGTGGTATCAGAGTATAGGTTTAGTCAATCCTCTGACCTAGAAGGTTGGAAAGAAGTACCCTTATTTGCATGGTGACCGATTTGGTTAAGCCCCTCAAATTCTTAGTACTATTAAGAGAATACATGCGGTGTGCAGACGCGTGTGCCTAGATTGGTGAACAAACAGATAAGTACCAACAATCGAATATGGAAAATATATGTAGAAAGTATATGTGAGACAATGTGGTAGTAAAAATTCTAGTAAATGCATGTTGAAAATATATAAGGAAATTACAAGTAAGGAAGTGCGAAGTAGATAAATGTAGTAAAGAAAAAGTAAGTACATTGATTGAAAGTACAAATGATAGAAAGTAAGTTTCACTAAAAATAAGTACAAAGGGAAATAAACCTTTCTAAAGTGCCAAGTGGCCTATTGCGTTAATGGCGACTACATTTTCTTCCTAGCTAGCCTTTAGGAAGAAGTAGGTCCAAACTTGCTCGATCTTTGTGGGTGGAACTTAAGGATGGAATAGGCGAGTCTGCTTACACATGTGGAGTGGCTAGGACAAACGGCTTCTTGAAACCAACCTATTTGGCTTCATTTCTTCTCTCGATGGTGGGTAAGGATATACCTCACTCTTTCAACTTAAGAGGGAAATGAGCTGTGCTAGCATGGTTTCCCTACCATGTTACAGTAGGTAACACGACAAACTAGGTGTAGAGGAGAAACCTCTTTAGTTCTTGAAAATGGCTCCCTCCACATATTGGGTTGAACGTAAGTAAAACCTGTGTGTAATCCCCAACAATAGAACTTCTCTTCTAGGAGAGGATGAGATGGCCTGTGGAAGTTCATGGTCGACATTTCTCTCGATTCATGTTGAGGCCATAAGTAGGGTAGGTAAAACGTATTTCTCGGGGCAACATGAAAACCCTGTTATAGTATTAGGCTCTTAGACCAAGTAAAACAGAAGTTAAGGAAATTAGTTCTAGAAAGTATTAGTATTGGAATAGCAAGGGAGATTGCACTCCAGTAAGGAAGAAATAAGAGAGAAAAAGATAGACAAAATATTGATCAAGGCAACGACTTGTAAGTTTATGGACTTCCCTTTAAAATTTTGGGTTATTTATAATTGATAGAGGAGCATGGGAAGTTATGGGAATTTAATGAGTGATTAGAAACTGTTCAAACCCACCAATGATGATTGGACTCTTGTTAGCATCAGAAGAAGGAAGTGTCTTTTGGTAGTCCCAATATGAGGATAGATGTCAACTATTACCCAAAAGAATGTAACCTCCCAATAAAGAAGAACCAGAAATAGGATGTTCAGTAACAAACCTCTTTGAGTAACGCAGGTAGGATGTTCAGTAACAAACCTTTTTGAATAACGCAGGAAACCTTTGTTACCATTGGAGTAGTATTTTGAAGGGAGAGTAGTCCCTCTAATACTTTGCTAAAAAAAGTAGTAAGGGATGAATCAGAGGTAAGCTTGGCTGCCTTATGATTTGAAAAAATTGACCCATTAGATGGCTAATGATAGAGTACAAGCAAGCATTAGAATTTTGAAATATTCCACCAAGAATAAAACAAATGTTAAGTCAAGTGGTGTTCATCTTAGAACATTTGACTAAGCAGGAGAGAAATGATTATAGATCAGTGTAGTGCAGTGGAAGGATTAACAACCACCAACAAGCTGGCAATTGATAATCACCATTGTTAAGGATCTGCGAGATGGGTAGAGTTAGAGCATAAGCAAATCTGGGTTTTATAGAATCATTCTCCAATGATAAGATTGAAGAGTTGGTAGGTAGGCGGTGTTGCTGTGGAATGCTTGCTAATTTATGATGTTGTGGGATGGGGAACTCCATAGCAGCCTATTCCACTAGTTGTTAATAATTCGCCAATTAGGCAGAGCTAAGAGGAAGTGAAAATGTACAAAAGGGAACCAATATAGGAGAACTTGAAAGAGAGACGAACGAATATATATGCACACACTATGAGGATAAGAATAAAGAAGGGTTTCCTAAGTCTACCTCTAAGGTTGGTTTGATGGAAAAATTTCATGGATGAAATTTCTTTTTTAGGAGAGAAGAGTTGTAACACTCAAGTTACTAATAACCCAAAAATTTAAAATAATTAAGGGACTAAATTGAAAGAGACCAAAAGTTAGGGGCCTCTAAACCTGATTTGGTTAGAATGGAAACAGATGGTTCGATTGTGGGGGACATAATGATTAAGAATGCACAGTTCTCATAAGGTTGTTAATAGCAGAGAAAGGGATATAAATAGCTGGGAGATGGTTCCCAAGGATGATTTTTCTTCTCAATTTTGTTTCATTTTCTCTCTTCTGTGGTAGGTTGAAGAAAGAATGGCCGTGGAAAGTTTTGCATGGAGCAGACTTCATGATCTTTAGAACTGTCTTAAGGGTTCTGCTTGTTATGAAAGTTTAAGCTTCTAAGATGAAGTGCATGTTTAACCAATAGGTATTTGTATGTAATGCTTAACTGCTAGGAGAATGGAAGCTCTGGCCTTTCAAGAAGCTAAGCTATGGAAATGATGAGGTTTCAGGTGAGTTCCTAAAACTCCATGGACGTTATGATTTATGTAGTCTAAATATACCATGTTTGCATAAGCATGAAATATGATGTTGTGTGCATCTATTGCATGGCTGTGTGAAAACTGTCGAGAGGATAGATTAATTGAGAAAGTGAAATGGAGAGTGACCATGTTAGTTACTGCCTTGGGCGAAGCTCTTGGTCCTACGGATGGAGCACTGTGGTGTTTGAGCATCAAGGTTAGGTGGTATAAAAGAGGCAATGGGAGGAGGATTCAATAAATTAGTATTGTGGAAATGTATTTACCATGACGAAAGTATCAACTAATTCTTCAGGGAGACACCATGACGACATTATATTGCGTAAGACCATCGATGAAAGATGACATTATAGAATGGTACAAGGTATAAGGTGTATAGTGTAAGACCATAGATGAAAGCTACTATGACAGCTAGGTTTGATGAGTAAGACCAAGGATGAAAGACTTCTTAGCATCATAAGATAGTGCGCTAGGATAGCGAATCAGTGTAAGACCATGGATGAAAGACTCCACAGCATCCACAGAGATCGTCTGTTGGGACAGTAAATATAGAACAAAGATAGTCCACTGGGATAGTAAACATAGAAAAAAGATAGTCCACCAGGATAGTAAAGATGAGTAAGTTTGCCAGAATATTAAACAAAAGGTAAGTTCACCAGGACATGAGAAATGAGGTGAGAAAGGTGTAAGACCATAGCCCTTCGGCAGTAACCCATAGAATCCAGTAGAAAATAGACATGGAAAGTCCGTCAAGGCCTCAAGCGAGGGATATAATGCCAGTGCATCAAGTATGAGAAACCACGCAAATGGAAGAAGACATAAGAGAAAATGTATATGATGGCAAGCGAATCGAGAAGCATTCACCAAAGGTGATGAAAGCTATAAAGATAGATGTGAAAGTCAAAAAGGCATGGGCAAAGACCAAACAAGAATTAGAGGAAGATAGGTAGTGCATGAGTTGGCCTAATTAAGAAGATAAAAGAGTGGAAATTATCTGGGGATCACAATAAAGGATCTGCAATCAAGAGCCACCAAGAAGTGCTCAATGAAGTTGTACACTTGAAGTGAACCATGTGGGAGAGATGGAGATTACACCCCTAGGATAAAAATTTCGTCCAGAAGATAATATGTCTATCAAGAGTATTCCTCCTTGTGGAAAATCTATTGCGAGTTTATCGACGAAAGGATAGATCTATAGGAAGGAAACGAGCAAGTAAGATGGTAGGCTCACATAGTTGCATGGACAATAACTATGACAGCCTTAAAACGACCCTAGTCGGAATGTGGTTTCGGGACCACAAAACTGAAGCATAAAAATAATTTAATATTTAGTTTATTGCCTATAATATGTGTTAACTCATGTGTGACATTTTTGATGTTTTAATTTAGAGTTATAAATGTGAATTTCACTAGAAAGGACCTAGTCGAAAACTTTGAAAGTATGATGGGGAAATTTGTGATGACTAGTTGATCATGCATGCAAAAATGAGGGGTTTGCATGTCAATTTCCCCTTTTATTTGCTAATGGCCGGCCATGACAAAGAATTATGGGCAAAACATGTCATAAAACATGTTGGGTGAATGCTTGATGTTAGAAATAATAAAATAAAGAGCATGGGCAAAGAAAGAAAAAAAAATGGTCTCATCCATGCCCCCCCTTGCCGTGAATGAGAGAAAGAAAACAAAGAAGAAAAAAAAAAGTGTTCATCAATTGTCACTTCTTTTGGCTGAAAACTCTAAGGAAGAAAGGAAACAAGTGTGTCCTTTGGTTCATCCTTGGCCGAATAGAGGAAAGAAAGGAAGGGGAGGAGCTTGAAACAATCGGCTATGGTGATTTGTTAGACTAAGGTATGTTTGATGTTGTCCATGAGATGCATGCATGTTTTAGTTGGTAGCTTGAGTTCTACCTAGCCCATGGTCGAAATCTTGTTAGGTGATGGAAATGACACTCGGCCATGGATGCATCATTCTTGCTTGGTGTTGATGTCATTTACATGCTAAAAATGAAGCTTTGTAATGATGCATGTGAAGGTGGATTGATGACTCTTAAATCTTCTTTTTAGCATTTTTTTCTTTCGAGTGAGGCATTAAGTTCCTTGTTCAACCGTGACCAAAATCGAAACGGTATGGTGTTGTGGTGTATTCGGCCATGGTATATCCATAAGTGTGATTTATGCATATTGCATGGTAGGTAAGATTTGAGCTTTGGATATATGTTTATATTTGGATATAAGCAACTTTGAGATTCGGCTCTAGCATATATATATATATAGATATACATGTTTGCACATGATGTATTGGCATGACATATATACCATCTCAAGGTATACATTTGCATATGATGATGTTTCGGTTATGAAATAAATGATTGATGCGTATTGAGTTACAATATGGAATGCGTTAGTTAGTAAAATGTATGCTGTTTTTGTGTGGTATTAAGTGTATAATTGGCCTCAACATGGACATGCATATTCGCCACATGAGGGGAATTGGTGTGCATGCATTCGGTTAGAGGCAAGCATATTGATGCCTATTCTTGGCATAGAAAATTGCTAAGGAGAGTACTAACTAATGTGTTGAGTTGATTCATGATTTCCGTGCACGTATGTGACTTTAATGTCTAATGAAAATATGTGGGCTAAGTACCTTGAATTCCTCTTCGATGCTCAAATGATTAAATTAATTTATTTGTTAAATTAAGCTCAAGAGCAAAGGGAGCTAAATCCGATAAAGGGAAGGAAAAAGTAGTCGAATAGCCGTCGAAATCGTTCGACCACGTCCGAGGTAAGTCTTGAGTAATGACCCTACTTGAATTATATTGAAATGATTTGTCATATTGTGGCGGACAGCCGAATGTGCGAGGGACTAAGTTATAAAGTCAATTGAAATCATGCTCTTTGTGTGTGGCTATTGAGCTGAAATTGGAAAGGTTTGATAAATGTTTTGTGTTTGAGCCTTAGTAACGAGAATGAAATATGGATGTGTCGTGATTATTGATATATGTGTACATGAGCATTTGAATAATACAGGCTAAGTCCGAAGGCATTTATGCTAGTGAATATATCCGGCTAAGTCCCGAAGGCATTTATGCTAGTGATTATATCCGGCTAAGACCAAGGCATTCGTGCGAAGTTGTTATATCCGGCTAAGACCAAGGCATTTGTGCAAGTTACCAAACCGGGTTAAGACCAAGGCAATTGTGCTTGTGGTTATATCCGCTAAATTCAAGAAGCTCGGTTGAAGGTGAGCATTTTGGTGCTGTAATAAATTCAATTAATACGCTCGAAAAACCCATACGATAAGGTATGTTTACATGTGCATCGGAAAAGTCGATCCGTTTGAAATAGTATTCGTTCAATCGACTAACGAACTTTCGGCTCTTAGATAGGTTGATACCTTGTGTGTATATGTTGATGAAGTGTGAAGTAAGTATGATTATGAGAATGTGTATTAATAAAGTGATTCATTTAGCTATGTGAATGTAATACTTTAGTCAAAGCTGATTTCTTTACTTGAGACTTACTAAGCATTAAAATGCTTACCCGGTTGCTTTGGCTCTCTGTTTTATAGATTTTGCTCGTTAGCTATCGGATTCGGGATCATCGAAGTCAAAGTCATCCACACTATCAAAGCCCTTTGGTACTCTTTTAGTTGAACTCTAGATATGGCATGTATAGGACTACCCTTTGCTGTTTTTTTTCAAGTACGTTTTGTGATGTATGTGTGTACAGCCATGCGAAAATGGCTCCAAAAGTGGAGTTTGGCATTAGACCATTTGTGTTTATGTATATATATATGGTTTCATGATGTGACTATGGACTGGAATGGAAGTGTTGGGCAATGATCAGCCCTTGGAATGGCTAAATGTGATCATATGTGGACCTATGTATGACAAAGCTCTAGTTGGTCCATGGAAACCACGAAATAGGTAAGGTTTACCTTGAAAACAGATGCTGACAGCAGCAGTGGTGTGGATTTGAAAAATCACGAAAAATTTTAGGAATGGAATTAAATTGTGAATAAATTATGTAAATGAACCTTGATTAATCTAATTTCATATGGAAGAAACGAAATGGTGATATGAGTTATACGTTAAGAGATATTAAAGTTCTCGTGAAACAGGGCCAGAACGGTTTCTGGATCCCCTGTTCCGACTTTGGAAATTCATTATAAATTAACCAGAGATAATTAGGAGTCATGCCATATATGTATAGATTCCTCTCTGAGTCTAGTTTCTATAGAAACAAACGGTATCAGTATTGAAGCCCTGTACAGGGAGATATCCAATTCGTAATGTGTGAAGGTCAGTGTAGTCGAACCCTGGATTAGGGGAGACTTTAACTAATAAACTGTACTAATTGGCCTGACCAAAAATTCTATAAAAAATTATGTTGATGGACTTATGAGTCTAGTTTTATGGAAAAATTACGAAACTGATTTTTGAGCTTTAAAACTAAAGATATGATTTTTAAGGCGACAGTGACGCAGTAACCAGCTAGTCTGGAAATTTTTTTTTTATGGACTGTGAAAACAATTAAGTTAAGTCTGTGTGCACCTTGTGTTCGACTCGATAGCGGACTCGGCACGGGTGTTACAATTTTATTGGTATCAGAGCTACGGTTTAGTCGATTCTAGGACTACCGTAATGCGTTTGGGTCTAGCTATACATGCCATTTTATGTGATTATTTGATAGTGTGGTGATTTCTGACGTTTGAATTTGTGTTTATTCATAGTAATGGATCCCGATCCCAACCGAGTGATAGCTGATGATGTGGAGAGTGTGGCGCCTGCTCTCGCACAAGGGACAGCGCCGACAGACTCTCAACCTGTTGCTAGCAATCCGAATGATGAGGCTAGGCAAGCTTTCTATAGCGTGATGAATGATTGGTTCAACCAATACATTCGAACTAACACTACTGTCCCACAACCTCCATTCCCGATGATACAACCCCGCACCTACAATGCCTCCGTGAATCGACCAAATAAGGTCAAATAAGCCCCAGTTGATGAATCCGAAAACACGGGCTCTGAATTTAAAGCTACGGATAGCGACGATGCCGAGCAAGCTGAATTTTGGTTGGACAACACTATCCGGCACTCGATGAGCTATCTTGTACACCGATGAATGCCTAAAGTGTACTATCTCCTTGCTACGTGATTACGCCTACTATTGGTGGTGTACTCGACTTACATTGTGCCCGAGAGCAAGTAACTTGGGAGTTTTTCCAAACCGAGTTTGGAAAAAGTATATCGATCGAGATTTATAGATCAAAACGGAAGGAATTTCTTCAACTTAAACAAGGTTCCATGTCGATTCGACTACTGACGAAAATTTGTGAGGCTTAGCCAGACGCTGCGAGAATGCATTTCTTGAAGTCGTGATGTGTAAATGCTTGAAGATGGATGAATGATGATATAAAGTCTGTATGTTGGCATTTTGGAAATTGAGAGTTTGTGGCTCTTGTCGGCGGCGTGCAAAGCCGAGGAGCTCGATATGGAGAAAAGAAAAGTGAAGTGGGAGCAAGGGAGTTTCAGTAAAAGGTCTTGGGAAGCCCTTCCCACATCATCAAAGAAATTTAGAGATGGCTTAGGCGGTCTAGAGACACCGGGCTTTTCTAGACGAGATCGCGATCGACCCCTATGACCACACGAGTCACTTGATCGCCAATGGTGGAAATGATCGTCGAGAGAACGAGTGCCGTGATTGTGGCAAATGGCATTCGGAAGTTGTAGATTCCGTGACCGCTCTGTTACAAGTGCGGATCGTTGACCACTTCATTAAAGATTGCCCAAAGTTGTCTGCGAGCAGAATGTAGATCGAGTGGGAAACCGGCGCTACCAACGCCGAGGTAGACCATCTAGAAATACGGCAATGCTAGTGGTGGTCGAGAGGATCTAGAGATGCTACGACCAGATCCGAGGCTTGCGCTCTGCTAGGGCTTATGCCATACGCGCGCGTGAGGATGCTTCCTCGCCGGATGTTATTACCGGTACTTTCACTCTCTTTGATACTAATGTGATTGCTTTGATTGACCCGGTTCTACTCATTCTTATATATGCGAAACCTTAGCATCCAAAGAAGACTTTACCTATTGAGTCTCATCGAGTTCGTAATTCGGTTGTCAAATCCCTTGGGTCGTTACGTGCTGGTCGACAAAGTGTGCAAGAAATGTCCCCTAGTAATTCGAGGTTCGTGCTTTCCGGCAGACTTGATGCTTTTGCCGTTCGATGAATTTGATGTTATTCTTGGGTTGGATTGGTTGACCGTGCATGATGCGGTTGTGAATTGCAAAAGCAAGACTATTGATTTGAGGTGCTAAATAACGAGATGATCCGAGTTGAGTCTACGGACTTAAAGGGGTTGCCATTGTAATATCATCAATGTTGGCCCGAAATATGTAAGAAAGGGTGCGAAGCATACCTTGCGTATGTACTTGATGATAAGGAGTTAGAAATAAAACCGAATCATGCGGTGGTTTGTGAATACCCGGATGTTTTTCCCGAAGAATTACCGGGTTTGCCACCTATTCGGGAGATAGAGTTTGGTATTGAGCTTGTACCTGGGACTACGCCAATTTCGATAGCTCCGTATCGTATGGCACCAACCGAGTTAAAGGAATTGAAAGCTCAGTTGCAAGAATTGACGGATAGAGGTTTCGCTCGACCAAGTTTCTCACCTTGGGGTGCACCAGTATTGTTTGTGAAAAAGAAGGACGGAACCATGAGGTTGTGCATTGACTATCGTCAGCTGAATAAAGTGACGATAAAGAATAAATATTCATTACCGCGTATCGATGATTTGTTCGATCAACTGAAGGGAGCCTCAGTGTTCTCAAAAATAGATTTGAGATCGGGCTATTATCAGTTGCGAATCCGAGATTCGGACATACCCAAACCGCCTTGAGCGAGATATGGTCACTACGAGTTCTTAGTGATGCCGTTTGGGCTCACTAATGCCCCTGCGGTATTTATGGATTTGATGAATCGGATCTTCAGACCATATTTGGATCGGTTCGTAGTTGTGTTCATTGACGACATCTTGGTCTATTCAAGATATGAGACCGAACATGCGGAGCACCTGAGATTAGTGTTGCAAATATTACGGGATAAGCAGTTATATGCTAAGTTCAGCAAGTGTGAGTTCTGGTTAAGAGAGGTTAGCTTCTTGGGTCATGTGGTATCTCGCACGGTATTCGAGTCGACCGAGCAAAATTTCAGCCATACTTAACCGGAAGCCTCCAAGAAATATTCTCGAGGTTCGAGTTTTTGGGACTTGCGGTTACTACCGACGGTTTGTAAAAGGATTCTCGATGATAGCCACACCCATGACGAAACTGCTTCAGAAAAAGGTCAAGTTTGAATGGACGGAAAAGTGTCAGAAAAGTTTCGATCAATTGAAAACTCATTTGACGGAAGCTCCAGTATTAGTGCAGCCCGAATCAGGCAGAGAGTTTGTCATCTATAGTGACGCCTCCCTACTTGGGTTAGGTTGCGTATTGATGCAAAAAGGTTGAGTTGTGGCCTATGCATCGAGACAATTAAAGCCACATGAGAAAAATTATCCGACCCATGATCTCGAATTAGCTGCCATCGTATTCGCCTTAAAGATATGGCGACATTACTTATTTGGTAAGAAGTGCCATGTGTATTGGGATCACAAAAGTCTCAAATATTTGATGACTCAAAGAGACTTAAATCTGCGACAAAGACGTTGGCTCGAGTTGTTAAAAGATTATGAGCTTGTCATTGATTATCACCCGGGAAAGGCTAATGTGCTTGCGGACGCCTTAAGCCGAAAATCATTGTTTGCTTTACGAGCTATGAATGTACACTTGTCTATTCTACCAGACAATGTGTTAATAGCTGAATTAAAGGCCAAACCATTATTGACTCATCAAATTCGTGAAGCTCAGAAAGTTGACGATGAGTTGGTTGCAAAACGGGCTGAGTGTGTTCCGAACAAGGAATCGTAGTTTGAATTGATGATGACGATTGTTTGAGGTTCGAAGTCGTCGTGTGTTCCAAAGAATTGAACTTATTTCGATAATTCTGAACGAAGCCCATTGTAGCCGAATGGCAATCCACCTGGGGAGTACGAAGATGTACAACGATTTGAAACGTTGGTTTTGGTGGCATGGCATGAAACGAGACATCTCTGACTTTGTTTCGAGATGCTTAATATGTCAACAAGTGAAAGCGGAACATCAAGTGCCTTCAGGATTACTTCAGCCGATCAAGATACCCGAGTGGAAATGAGATCGAGTCACGATGGACTTTGTGTCCGGACTGCCATTGTCAGCAAGTAAGAAGGATGCGATTTGGGTTGTTGTTGATAGACTGACTAAGTCGGCTCACTTTATCCCCGTGCGTACGGATTTTTCATTGGATAAACTAGCTGAATTGTACGTTTCTCAGTTGTGAGATTACACGGGTACCGATTTACATTGTGTCGGATAGAGATCCGAGATTCACCTCGCGATTTTGGAAGAAATTGCAAGAAGCTTTGGGTACCAAGTTGCATTTCAGCACCGCCTTCCACCCCCAAACCGATGGTCAATCCGAGCGGATAATTCAGATACTTGAGGATATGTTGAGATGTTGCATCCTCGAGTTCAATGGTTCATGGGAACGGTATTTACCTTTGATTGAATTCGCCACAACAATAGTTTTCAATCAAGTATTAAGATGGCGCCTTACGAGGCCTTGTACGGGCGTAAATGCCGTACACCATTATTTTGGACCGAGCTCGCGAAAGCAAAATTTTGAGTGGATTTGATTAAAGATCTTTGAAGAAAGTAAAAGTAATCCGTGAAAATCAAGATAGCCTCCGATCGTCGAAGTCGACGCGGATCTCAAACGAAAAGACATTGAGTATCGTGGGAGATAAAGTGTTTCTTAAAGTTTCGCCTTGGAAAAAGATACTCGATTTGGGCGCAAGGGCAAATTGAGTCCGAGGTTCATCGGGCCATATGAGATATCCGAACGAGTCGGCCCGATTATGTATCGTTTGATTTTGCCCCGAACTTGAAAAGATTCACGATGTCTTTCATGTTTCAATGCTTGACGCTATAGATCTGATCCGTCGCACGTAATTAGTCCATCAGAGGTTGAAATTCAAGCCGATATGAGTTATGAAGAAGAACCGATTCGTATCCTAGCACGTGAAGTGAAAGAGTTGCGAAACAAGAGGGTTCCGCTAGTGAAAGTGTTATGGCTCAAACACGGGATAGAAGAAGCTACTTGGGAACCCGAGAACTCTATGAAAGAGCGATACCCAAACCTATTTACGGTAAGATTTTTGGGGACGAAAATTTCTTAAGTGGGGAGAGTTGTGACGACCTTAAAACAACCCTAGTCGGAATGTGGTTTCGGGACCACAAAACTGAGGCATAAAAATAATTTAATATTTATTTTATTGCCTATAATATGTGTTAACTCATGTGTGACATTTTTGATGTTTTAATTTAGAGTTATAAATGTGAATTTCCCTAGAAAGGACCTAGTCAAAAACTTTGAAAGTATGATGGGGAAATTTGTGATGACTAGTTGATCATGCATGCAAAAATGAGGGGTTTACATGTCAATTTCCCCTTTTATTTGCTAATGGCCGGCCATGACAAAGAATTATGGGCAAAACATGTCATAAAACATGTTGGGTGAATGCTTGATGTTAGAAATAATAAAATAAAGAGCATGGGCAAAGAAAGAAAAAAATGGTCTCATCCATGCCCCCTTGCCGTGAATGAGAGAAAGAAAACAAAGAAGAAAAAAAAGTGTTCATCAATTGTCACTTCTTTTGGCTGAAAACTCTAAGGAAGAAAGGAAACAAGTGTGTTCTTTGGTTCATCCTTGGCGAATAGAGGAAAGAAAGGAAGGGAGGAGCTTGAAACAATCGGCTATGGTGATTTGTTAGACTAAGGTATGTTTGATGTTGTCCATGAGATGCATGCATGTTTTAGTTGGTAGCTTGAGTTCTACCTAGCCCATGGTCGAAATCTTGTTAGGTGATGGAAATGACACTCGGCCATGGATGCATCATTCTTGCTTGGTGTTGATGTCATTTACATGCTAAAAATGAAGCTTTGTAATGATGCATGTGAAGGTGGATTGATGACTCTTAAATCTTCTTTTTAGCATTTTTTTCTTTCGAGTGAGGCATTAAGTTCCTTGTTCAACCGTGACCAAAATCGAAACAAGATGGTGTTGTGGTGTATTCGCCATGGTATATCCATAAGTGTGATTTATGCATATTGCATGGTAGGTAAGATTTGAGCTTCGATATATGTTTATATTTGGATATAAGCAACTTTGAGATTCGGCTCTAGCATATATATATATATATATAGATATACATGTTTGCACATGATGTATTGGTATGACATATATACCATCTCAAGGTATATATTTGCATATGATGATGTTTGGTTATGAAATAAATGATTGATGCGTATTGAGTTACAATATGGAATCGTTAGTTAGTAAAATGTATGCTGTTTTGTGTGGTATTAAGTGTATAATTGGCCTCAACATGGACATGCATATTCGCCACATGAGGGGAATTGGTGTGCATGCATTCGGTTAGAGGCAAGCATATTGATGCCTATTCTTGGCTTAGAAAATTCGACTAAGGAGAGTACTAACTAATGTGTTGAGTTGATTCATGATTTCCGTACATATGTGACTTTAATGTCTAATGAAAATATGTGGGCTAAGTACCTTGAATTCCTCTTTCGTTGCTCAAATGATTAAATCAATTTATTTGTTAAATTAAGCTCAAGAGCAAAGGGGAGCTAAATCCGACAAAGGGAAGGAAAAAGTAGTCGAATAGCCGTCGAAATCGTTCGACCACGTCCGAGGTAAGTCTTGAGTAATGACCCTACTTGAATTATATTGAAATGATTTGTCATATTATGGCGGACAGCCGAATGTGCGTAGGGACTAAGTTATAAAGTCAATTGAAATCATGCTTTTGTGTGTGGCTATTGAGCCGAAATTGGAAAGGTTTGATAAATGTTTTGTGTTTGAGCCTTAGTAACGAGAATGAAATATGGATGTGTCGTGATTATTGATATATGTGTACATGAGCATTTGAATAATACCCGGCTAAGTCCGAAGGCATTTATGCTAGTGAATATATCCGGCTAAGTCCGAAGGCATTTATGCTAGTGATTATATCCGGCTAAGACCCAAGGCATTCGTATGAGTTGTTATATCCGGCTAAGACCAAGGCATTTGTGCAAGTTACCAAATCCGGGTTAAGACCAAGGCAATTGTGCTTGTGGTTATATCCGCTAAATTCAAGAAGCTCGGTTGAAGGCGAGCGTTTTGGTGCTGTAATAAATTCAATTAATACGCTCGAAAAACCCATACGATAAGGTATGTTTACATGTGCATCGAAAAAGTCGATCCGTTTGAAATAGTATTCGTTCAATCGACTAATGAACTTTTGGCTCTTAGATAGGTTGATACCTTGTGTGTATATGTTGATGAAGTGTGAAGTAAGTATGATTATGAGAATGTGTATTAATAAAGTGATTCATTTAGCTATGTGAATGTAATACTTTAGTCAAAGCTGATTTCTTTACTTGAGACTTACTAAGCATTAAAATGCTTACCCGGTTGCTTTGGCTCTCTGTTTTATAGATTTTGCTCGTTAGCTATCGGATTCGGGATCATCGAAGTCGAAGTCATCCACACTATCAAAGCCCATTGGTACTCTTTTAGTTGAACTCTAGATATGGCATGTATAGGACTACCCTTTGCTGTTTTTTTTCAAGTACGTTTTGTGATGTATGTGTGTACAGCCATGCGAAAATGGCTCGTAAAAGTGGAGTATGGCATTAGACCATTTGTGTTTATGTATATATATATGGTTTCATGATCTGACTATGGACTGGAATGGAAGTGTTGGGCAATGATCAGCCCTTGGAATGGCTAAATGTGATCATATGTGGACCTATGTATGACAAAGCTCTAGTTGGTCCATGGAAACCACGAAATAGGTAAGGTTTACCTTGAAAACAGATGCTGACAGCAGCAGTGGTGTGGATTTGAAAAATCACTAAAAATTTTAGGAATGGAATTAAATAGTGAATAAATTATGTAAATGAACCTTGATGAATCTACTTTCATATGGAAGAAACGAAATGGTCATATGAGTTATATGTTAAGAGATATTAAAGTTCTCGTGAAACAGGGACAGAACGGTTTCTGGATCCCCTGTTCCGACTTTGGAAATTCATTATAAATTAACCAGAGATAATTAGGAGTCATGCCATATATGTATAGATTCCTCTCTGAGTCTAGTTTCTAAAGAAACAAACGGAATCAGTATTGAATCCCTGTACAGGGAGATATCCAATTTGTAATGCGTGAAGGCAGTGTAGTCGAACCCTGGATTAGGGGAGACTTTAACTAATAAACTGTACTAATTGGCCCAACCAAAAATTCTAGAAACAATTATGTTGATGGACTTATGAGTCTAGTTTCAGGGAAAAATTACGAAACTGATTTTTGAGCTTTAAAACTCAAGATATGATTTTTAAGGCGACAGTGATGCAGTAACCAGCTAGTCTGGAAATTTTTTTTTATGGACTGTGAAAACAATTAAGTTAAGTCTGTGTGCACCTTGTGTTCGACTCCGGTAACGGACTCGGGTACGGGGTGTTGAAATAACCTATGGATTTTCCAGAGGGGCTAGGCCTGTTCAAGGTTAGCATAAAACGATAATGACAATAAGTCATTTAAGACTTGTGTATATGAAAAGGGAATCCGCCAAGGACTGGTTCCACCATGGAAGTCAACCAAGGAGGGTAAACCCTAAGAATCCTTGGATGGATAGCTGAAAAAGCTACCATAAGGGTTCATGATAGGAAGCCGGTGAATAGTTAGGTCTTCTTAAGGTTAACGAACACCCCGTATAAGGGGGAAACTGTAAAGAATGAAAGATAAGATGTAATGATAAGTTTTGCGGGTATGGCAAAGTACCTAGGATATAGTCGGATGGAGAGTTTGACCAGAGGAAGGTCTTACAGAAAGATCCATGTAGCTCAAAGGATTGCGTGGAGTCTGCCACCCTGATAAAGAGCACTCACCTTAAGCGAGTAGGGAGTAAATTTATAATTATTTTATTTTACACATGTTACCCTCGTGTGAAAGTGTTTATTTATGTGTGACCTAGTAAAGGAAATCACTAAGTTTATTTGAACTTACAATAATGTGGTTGATGTTCATAGGACCTACAAAGATGATCGCGGGCTCAAACGAGGGACCAAGCCAATTGGCAATGGAGATCGGGGATCGCTATAGGGTCAAGTCATGCACGTAAAAGAGGTTACTACTAGAGGTTTTACCTATAATCAATTATGTAATAGATAGATAACTGACCGCCTCCAGACATACAATCATCCATAGTAGAAATCCTGCACCAAATTTATAAAAGGTGGTAACCATAAGTATATGATTCAGGTTTTATTATAGTTACAACAGAGTAGATGACTACTCCGAGGATTGTACCCAAGGGAGGCAAGCATTAAATTAATTCTAACCTAAGCATAAATAAATCTAATTAATACATTAAATGAATTGTATTACAATGAATAAAAAGAAAGGTTTTGGTGATCTATACTAATAATAACAATAAAAGAAAGGAAAGAAATAAACCAATCACGAGAAATCAAATAATAAAATATATCAAATCTAAATATGGGTTATTAGCTTGCTTTAGTAATCATAACCAGTTGTCGTTTTCGGTCTTTTTATTTAATCAACTAATACATGCCCTAGCAAGATCTTCTAATCTTCCAATAAATTACCAAGTCGGCAAGAACTACTTATCTCTTGACCTTATAGATTAGACCAGTTTAGGGTTAAGGTGTTCACGGATAGGCCATACCAAATTTGGGTTAATTCCCACCTTAATGACTTCCTAGGCTTATTAGGCCTAGAGTTTAGTTTTGTCCTTCCCTGAACAGCTGATCTGCTAAGGGAACCCTACAAAATAATTAATTAATCATACCTCCACTCGCTAATCCCCCACAATAGGATTAGTTCCTCATGAAATAAACAATATAAAATTAATAAAAAGAGTAGACATGAATAATAATTCAATAGTATAGAGTTTAGCAGAAGCCTAATTTGTATTAGAATTGAGCGCTGAATCCTCATAGAGTTTGATTGTGTTTCACAAATCTGATTTGTCCCACAAAAGCAAATAGCAAGAACTTGAAATGAAACTAAAACCTAAGATAAGGGAAAGACTAAAGACTAAATATAAGAAGAAAACTTTATAGTACGAAAGTTGTGCCATAGGATTGAGAGTACCTATCTTTATGTTTTGTGTTTTGGGTGAGAGGCCTTGGGACAAGTTATGTAATAGCCCGATTTTAGCTAAATCGAAATAGTTGTTTCAGAACCACAAATTTAAAGTCGTATAATTATTTTAATATTATTTTTGGTGTCTTCAGCATGTTAATTGGTATGTGTGAAAATTTCGTAATTTAATTTTATCGTTTGTATGGTTAATTTGATAAAAAGACTTAATCGCGTAAAATGTAAAAGTGGCATTCTATTTGTTAAAGTACTAATTTGCTATGGTTATTTAATTTTTAATTCCTTAAAGTGAAATTAGGCCATTATTAAAGCTAAGGGACGGTAATGGACAACCATTTTGTGTTTTGTAATTTAAATATTAAGGTTAATATGGTAATTATGTTAATAAATGATAATAAAATAAAACAAAACATGAAATGGCCATGCATGTTTATCTTTTGGCCAATTATTGAAGAGAAAAAGAACCATTTGAAAGCTTTTAAAGTTTGGCAGTTTGAAGCTCAAATTGAGGTGTGGATTTTGTTCGATTTTTGATGATTTTTATGTTTTTGAGATCGTTACTTCGAATACTAGCTAGCCCATGCTTGAATTTTTCAATTTGTTGATGTATTCGTGATTTGCCATTGTTGATAGCTTGATGTTTTTGTGGTTTGATGATGAAAAAAAAATATTTGTTGATAGATTATTATGTTTAATTAAGTGATTTTTTAATAAAAAATGCTTATTTAGGATTAAATAGTGAAATTTGAAAATTTAGGGGTCAAAATGTGAAATAAATGAAATTAATGGGCTACTAGGGACCTAGAAGAATTTGGCATAATTAGAGTTTATTAAAATTTTGAGTATTTTGTGTTATTTTAAATTAGAGAGTAAATTGAAAAAAATGTAAAATGTTAGGGGCTAAAGTGCAAAATGCCTATTTATGTGTTTGTCGATTGAATTGAATGAATGTGGCATTAAATAAGTTAAATTTATATTAATTTAGATCAAGAAAGGAAGAAATCAGGTTTGGATTAGGGGAAGTCGAAAGTTGTTGAATAGTCGTTCTGGGCCGTTTGTTTTCGTATGAGGTAAGTTCGTAACTAAATAAATATTTGTGAATTCAATTATATATGTTTATATCTATTGCCGAATTGATTAGTATTTATATTCATATTGCTGAATTGAATTGGGTATTTGATGATTTGTTTCAAGCTTGAGTTGATTGAATAATGAAGTCGTAAGCTCCACACAAACCTTAAGAATTGTACAGGATATTGGTGTTGTAACAGTTGGACTTCTGATGTGTGAATTCATGTAAGACCATGTCCAAGACATTGGCATCGAAGTGATAAAACGCGTAAGACCATGTCTGGGACATTGGCATTGTATATGACTCGTATAAGACCCTGTCTAGGACAGTGGCGTCAATATATGATAACATGTAAGACCATATATGGGACATGGCATTGTACGAGCTGTGTGTGTTATCCTAGTATCCTTGTCAATTCTGAATGATTTAACGGGAAAAGTCAAAGTAAAATCAAATGTGAATGTCAGTTAAATGAATCAGGTATGTGTAAAGTTTATATATATTCATGAAGAATTATGGTATGTGTAATATTTAATGTGGTAATATGAATTTATATAAGCTCGTTGAATGTATATGTGTAAGAGATTAGCTATAATTGGCCTTTTCGAATTGAAATATATATGTTTATGTGATGATTTATTTGCTTATGGCTTCCTAAGCTTTAAAAGCTTACTTTGTGCATTCCTTCTCTGTTTTATAGATATATAAAGCTAGCTTTGAGCTCGGGGATGGTCAAGGAACATTGTCACACTATCGACCAATATTCGGTACTTTTGGAAATATGTAAATATGACATATGGCACGTATAAGCTAGTTTTGATATGTTTGGTTTTGAATTTGTATATATATATAGCGATGCGAAAAATGGCTTGATCATAATGTTAATGCTTGTGTTTATTCAGTCATGCCTTAAGCTTATTTTGGAAGTATGATTCATGGTATATATGTTTGTGGTGTTTGGTTATATGATTCGGCAATGAGAAATGATAAGTATGATATGATTCGGCTTAAGTGAAGTAAATATGATTGATTACGAAATGTGCTATATATGTGGTAGTACATTCGGTTTTAGTAATTGGTTCATTCTGATAACCATGTGATTTTGATAATGGGTGACCTATTGAGGTTAGATTTGATGACCGAATAGGTGTCTATTTGAATGGTTGTACATATGAGGTTTAAACATGATAATTTGCATGCAAAATAAGTATGTTTGAATTGTCAATTGTGCTCAAAAGGGTAAATTTTATTTTAATGAAATGGGTATAAATCTTATAGGTAATTTGAAAGTCGAATAGATGAAGTGATGAATGGCTAGGTACAGGTAATTTTGGATCAGTTGTTGAGCATGTGAGTTTGGTGTAATATGATTTGCATATTTGTGACCGAATATGATTAATAATATTATAGTAAAATGCATATGAATTGATAATGAACAAGATATTATTCGACTAATTGGTAATGTTTGCTAATGTTTCATGTATGCATATTTAATAAGCTAAATGATATGTCTTGTTTGGACTTAATGAGTGAATGTGCATAAGTACATAGGTTGGTATGTTTGGTAATTAACTAATGAATTAGATGTTTACAAATGAATGGATTGATGTATGCTGTGTGTATGAAAGGAAACATGTTTGATGATTATTTAGGAGTTCGAATGCCATGATCTTTGGTCATAAGGTTCAGCTATTGGAGTTATAAAGTATATGTATTATGATATGATGTATATTAGTTGGGTCGAATAGATGATTAAATAAATAATATTGATATGTTTAAATTTTAAAGCATGTTTGGTTTTTAATTGGTTAAGTGATCCATATGTATGAATGTGATTTATATGATTGGGCTGCTGGTTATTATTCGAGTTTAAAAATTTTCTTGATTTAGTTAATATAATTTTGTGCATAATTTAAATTGAAAGACTGTTCTGAGTTGTGTTTTGGTCGGTAATGCCTCGTAACCCTAATTCGGCAATGGATATGAGTTAGCGGTGTTACAAGTTAGGAGGAATAAGGGAATGTCGAGCTAAGCTCCATTCAATGGGATATGTTGTGTTAGAGTATGCCCAAAGACCAAGCATGAGATGATTGTAATAAAATAATTGTTTTGCCTCGTTTATTAATGTAAGGCATTGCCATTATTATTTCAGTTTCTTTTCTATGTATATAAATAATTTGTTTTATAATAATGTCCTAAGAATAATATAATTATTCTTAAAAGGTCCTCTGTCGAGTATTATTGTGCGCTTGGACAACAATAATGCTTTAAGACTAACATGTAGTTGATTGATGACAAAGTGTTGTCATTGACATAGGGATGTCAAAATCAGTACATGAGTATATGTTAGAGAAATACATATTGGACTGACCCGCTATGAGTATGTTTCTTGGATTATTATATAGTAGTCACAACATTACTCATAGTGATAACTATGTATACGATCCTTAGACTTGATATCATCATTGTCCCAACATAGTGAGTTGTATATTTTGATACAATCAAACATCTACCGTAACAGGTTGTACTATAAAGACTGGTGTTGGGTATGCTACAATCTATGTAGTGAGATATGATTGATCAAGATAGGATTTATCCCTCCTACATAATGGGAGCAATATCTTAGATCACTTGATAAAATGAGACTAGAAATGCATGGCTATGCTCAAATAAATTAAAATGAACTGTTGCACTTATTTGTTTATTATAGTTTACTTCGGGTATCAAGAAACATGAGATTGGACTTTGCAAGTGGGACTATTCCATGACTTGTGTCCAATCGAGATATAATATATGAAAATTTATCACTTAAAGGTTATGTTGAACCCCGACTTCTTGTAACTTTGGTAGCGATGATGAATCGCTAGATGCCAGTCATTGTTTGTAATGTTAGGAGTATTCTATTATTACTACCAATATTACAATAGCCTACAGGGTCACACCCTATGGCCGAAACGAATAGAATCTAAACACAGTTGGTATTAAATTTCACTTTCACAATAATGATATTAATTATTGAATTAATTTAATTTGATAGTTAAATAATAAACACAATATATGTACAAATTTGTTGTACAAGAATAGAGAACTAATTGAAATAAATTTATGACTTTGATCCATATAAAATATTAATTATGATCACTTTATGGAATTATTAAAATAAAGTATTCTAATAATTAATTTCGATCAAACATAAAATATATATGGAAATTAATATCCTTTTGGAAAGGATATTACATTGTGATATTTTCATATGTATTCATTGACAAAAAAAGGGGATTCCATTTTTATTTATTTATTTAGGGAATATTAAATAAAAGGAAAGGAATCATAAAATAAAACCATAGGGTGTAGAAAATTGTTAACCAACATTAACCACAAAAGAAAAGAACCTAGGTCTAACAGCAGCATTTCTTTTTCAAAAAAACTCTCTAAAACATTTAGTGAGAGTTTCTTTTTGTTCGTTCTTTTGCAACAGAGTAGACTACGTAGAGGCCGGGATGATTCTGTTGCAGCTTTGGATTGGCAGCGTACGTAGGGGATTAAAACAACTGTGATTCCTTCTTATTTTTAGTGCAAAAAAGGTATATTTTTCAAGCCTTTTCATCCAAATTCATTCCTCGTGCATGGATTCCTGGTTTGGATCGTTGGAATAATTTTTCCACTATGCCACAGGGTGTTCCGGTGATCCAACATGTTGGTATGTTTGGAGACTACTTATCTTTATGCTACACTTGTGGGAGATGTTAAGACTCTTTTACTCAAAGTGAAGAGTTATAAGAATATCCACTTATCGAACAAAAATGAACATGTGAATAAGATTTTATTTTCCAAAATACTATGATTTATTATTTTAAGATAACTAACAACAGGTAAACCACGAACTAGAATTCTCTTCAGTATGGAGAACCTAGTTCATAGAACAGTGACTGTTAAAACTCGTTTAACTTATGTTTTGTGTATGCTATATGGTTTTTCTGTATATTCACGGAGTTCGCAAGAGCTCACACACTCCTTTATAAACAATGCAGATAGTTAGATCACACGGTATATAGCAGCAAAGCGAGTAATCCAGGAGAAGCATAAACACTGAATAGGTGATACAAGCAAACTTTGGACATAAAGACAATGTAGGACTCCATTTGGGCTTAGAAATATATTTTTATTTGTTGATTTCACAAATTGTTCTAGTACTTGGTTTTTCTTAAAGTTTTCCTTTATGTTTTTATTTGCTAACCGATAAAACTATATATATTAACAAGAATTTCAAGTATATAAATATGAACCAAGTCTAGTTTTTTGTTTATTTAATTTACAAACTCATACTTAAGCATTTAATTTCTATTAGAGTGTTTATCATAATCTAAACTGACAAACTTATATAGAGTTCGCCAAAGTTACTGACAAGGTTGTCAAACTATGCTAAGTGCTAACCCTAACATTTGGCAAACTGGTACCTGAGAACCCTTAATAATTTTAATACATTGAATTAGGAGAGACCATGTGAGATGTGTTCGTAGAATATAAACACATGGGGGTCGTTTGTGAAGACCTACCTTGTTTAAGGAAATTTACCCCACGAAAGACTTAGAATGCATAAGCTAAAAAGGGTGGGAACCCTAATGTCAAATTGTTGATTTGTTATGTTCCGTGGGGTATATTATTTTGAAAAAATTAGGGTTCACGTGCCCTAAATTCCTTTAACCAAATCTTTATGTCTTTAAGGAAAGAGTAGTAAGTTCTTGCAAGTGATGTAGGTTCACATATTACCGTTGTTGCGTACCATGAAGTTAGTGAAATGAGTTTGCAAACTTTTGTTTTCTTAAATCTGAACAAGTTTTGTGTTTTAACATATGGTATGTTGGAGGTTAGGTTGGGTTTAAATGGAGAGTCATTTAGATGGCTAATCTGACGTTCAATTTCTAGGGTTCAGTGACCAAACCTTAAACACACCATATGTTTTAACATATGCTCAGGTCCGACATTCAATCGCTCGAATCTAATGACACTAAATCTGGCGACCAGACGGGGTATGAGGTGTTACATTTATTGGTATAAGAGCTAGTCAGGTTGGTTGGATAATTTGTTAGGTTAGCTAGATTTGTAAACTAATTGAATTAATAAGTTTGATTGTTTGTTGTTGGGGCAGGATTGAGAATAATACATTACCTTGGTTCAACTGATTCATTCGCAGGATTATGCTTTGGGCTACTCTCCGGTACTCACCTTACCACTAGTTGTACTCTCAGACATTCTTGGCAAGCTATGCTCACATGTGTGGTGTGCGAGCTATGCTTGTAGATGTGTTTGGGCGAACTAGGTTTATAAATGTGTTTTGGCGGAACTAAGTTCGCAGATGAGTTTTGGCAAACTATGTAACAGCCCAGTTTAGACCCTAGTCGGAATAGTGGTTTCGAAACCACAAATTTGAAGTCGTAAAATTATTTTTAATATTATTTTTGGTAATTAAAACATGTTATTTGATATGTGTGAAAATTTCGTGATTTAATTTTTACCGATTGGTTGTCTAATTTGATAAAAAGACTTAATCGCATAAAATGTAAAACTGGTTTTCTAATTTTTAAAGTGCTTAATTGCTTTGATTAATTAAAGATGGGATCCTTATATTGTAATTTGGCTATTAAACCATGGGATGGACAGTTATGGACTTATGTTATATGATTTTCTAATTAAATTACAAAGGTTAAAATAGTAAATGGTATATTAATAAGAAATTAATAAAATAAAGCCATAATAGTGTTCATCTTTTTTTTAACTCTCTTCAACTGAAAACAAGAATGAAGGAGAGTAAAGAAGCTGGAGAGGAGGCCGACTGCATGTAGCAGAAAACCATGAAAGTGATTTCTTAGAAGTTAAAAATTTTGAAGTGGAAGGGTAACTCTTCTAAACTCTCCTTTGCTTATATCATTTCATTGATGAATTTTGGTTATATTATTGATTGAGGTTTGACCGAATGTGTGAGGGAAGGAACAAAATTTGAATTGACAGAATCGGTGTTGGGAAATATTAGCAAGCTTTCCTTGAACTTTTATTCTTTTGTGTTTGCGAATTGGGGAAACTGTGAGATACTATCCAAATTGTACCCTTATTAGAATTGTTAATTTCTGCTACGTTATTATTGTTCGATCATGGTGTTTGCATGTTGTTTTATAAACTGTTGTTGATGTATTAATACAACAGTAAATTGTTGTTTAGATGTCAATCAATGTAGTCTGAGTGACTTTAAATTATGTTAATAGTGGTTGAAGTTGCCAATGAATATATAGTGATGTATTTATTATGTCTGGAACTTGAGAAAAAGAGTGTTTGATGCTGTTATTAATGTAGCTGGGTAGATAATAAAAGACTAGATTAATGCTGTATATGTATGACCGAATGCCTTTTGATGTGTTATATTAATGATATTTATTAGTCGCAACTTATGTGTAAAAATCTAAATGTTAAAGGGGTTAATGCAACCATTATTAAAGTTATTAAATGAGGATAAAAGCAGAGTAAATGCTACAGAATTTATGTTTTGAGTGTTAGTTAATGAGTTGATTAAGTAGAGATAAATTGCCGTATGTTTATATTGTTTGGACGGTTTATGGACCATTTATTACAACAGGAGAAAAAGGTGATAATAATGTTAATTAATGTTGTTTAAATTGTCAAAGAGAGTGTAATTAATGATTAATATGTGCTGCAATAATAAGTTAACTGGTAATTATTATTAAAGTTTATTTGGATGGGTCAATTAGGCCGCTAGAATGTAGAATTTGAATGATGTCTGAATTTATATTAAATACCTAATTATACTGCCATATTTTGATTTGTGTATTAATGTTATTTATTAAAGAGTATCTTAATGTTATCCAAATATATAAGTCTTTCAGACTTTCTTTTAGGTTTCATGAGCTATTATAAATTATTATTGTATTCAAGTTGTTCATATTAGAATGAATTGGATAATGACTATGCTTGTGTTGACCATTTGTGAGGAGTAAATATATTTTTACTAATTGTAATTAAATGATAGAATGGTTTGAGTTTGAACTTGATTAGATATTTGAGTTAATTAACAAATTGATTTGTTATGGTTTGATTGTGAAACAAATAGATCGATTATAAATCGAGTAAAAAAGAAGGTAATGGATTAATCATCTGTGATTTGAGGTAAGTTCATATAATCAAACTTTAATGTATATTTATGGAATTGATGAATGATAGTACGAATGTATTCATATAATTGATTTAATAATGGAATATATATTAAATGTTCGAAATAAGTAAAAACACAGGATTGAACACAATCGTTTTGTAATGAAAGACGAATCGGCGGAAAAGACCATGGTTGGACCATGGTAGTACATGATTCGTGTAAGACCATGTCTGGGACATTGGCATCGTTCTGTGGTTTCGTGCAAGACCATGTCTGGGACATTGGCATCGATAAGTGATTACATGTCAGACCATGTCTGGGACATTAGCATCGATATATGATTCATATAAGATCATAGCTTGGCTATTGGCAACAATATGTGATATACGAGACTTCTGAATATCCTTATTGATTTTGAACGGTTCAACGGGTATTCTGAGAAATAAAATGATTAAGTAAATGACTTTTCAATTCAGGTACATTGGAATGTATATAATGTTTGAAAATGAAAGGTAAGTGTATGAGCAAAGAATGTTATGTGATATATATATATATTTATATATATAGAAATGAAATGTGAAAATCTGTAAATGAAACATGATCAAATGAATAAGATGTGATTTTTAAAGTTACATATGAGAAATCGTTAGATGCTATATTAAGGAAAGGTAAATTTGAGTATAAATGATAATTTATGATTCATATGACAAAGTTATATAATTAAATGTGTTATTTTCCATAATGTGCTCATTTGGCTATATGAGATTGGAAATTGAATGATATATGAAAATTAAATTGAATAAGTTGTGAAAGCTAAAGTTAACTGAATGTAACACCCCAAACCCGACCTAGACGTTATGGCTGAATCTGCGATGTCACGTTGAAGTTCGTTTCAAAAAACATAATCTCATTGAAAAACCTGTATTATAATAAAACCCCTTTGCGAACTTAACATAAGTTTAGGATATCTTGTTCATTGTTAAAACTCAAGTTGTCTTAGCAAAGACTTAGCAAAATGTTAAACATATTAGATTCTCATTATGTTTTAAAAACAAGGTTTGTTGCGGAAGCTTTTTAAAATATGTTGCATATACGTGGCGTTTGAAAAGCATTTATCTTTTTAAAAATCCACGACCTACCACTAGCATATATGAATCAAATAAATAAATCCCAAATTAAAAAAAAACTTAGAGAGGTCTTATTACAAAACAAAACACCCAAATTAAATACTTATAAGATAACAGTTAAAAATGAAAGCAAATGCAGTTGTGTGGCCACCATCGAGTCCCTCGCTACACTGATCCACCTAAGGATTACCTGCGCAGAAAACTAGAAGGGTGAGTTTATGAAAACACAGTGTGTAATCCCTTATTAAACAAACAATCAGTCATACAGTGGTGATCACAATCTGGGTCTAAAGCCCGATTCAGTAATAGTTCATCTCATGTTAGGGCTTTAGCCCATTGCAGTATCAGTATTAGTGTGGGCCTTAGCCCATTTCAGTAACTGTAACAGAATGAAAATAGAAATCCTACCTATCCATCCTCTACACTCCAGTCCATCCAGCCCTACACTCCATATGGAGATAAAATCAACCCACCCATCCCTACACTCCAAAATATAACACTGGTTGAGGCACTAAACAATATATGCAGCAGAGCTGCCAGTACATTACACTTCCTCCAAATATAATAAACCCATCCCAATGCAATATGTCATGTCATAATATCATACGTGTATGCAACATGTCATGCTCAAATACAGTTATACATATCATAGGGGTATATTAGTCATTTTACCTCAGAGGGTTATAACAGTCATTTTACTTCATAGGGCTATAACAATCATTTCATCAATTTGGGGTCTAGGTATACTTTCTGACCCAAAAATTGGGCAAGAAACACAAGAGAAAAGACAACAGAGAATTCGACACACAAGGAGTAGAAACCAAAACTAGATGTCAAACCCCACCAAAAACTTGAAATTGAGCAAAAAAACACTGAAATGTGGCCACAACTCCCTACCGAATTTTTTAGTAAGAAAGGGAGTTCAAATGCGGCACCAACACTCCTCCCATACAACTCTCCTATTTCAAATTCCTTGATTTTCTTCCTAAATCACTCAACATCCCATTCAACTTTCCTTGAAACACTCATGACCAATTCAACCTCAGAGTCTCAGTCGGCAAATTGAACCTTAGACCTCATACACACCACGCACGCCAGCTTGCCACTAGACCACAAGCTCCTTTTGTGATATATTTTAACCACAAATATTTAAAAATCCCACTTTCAAGCACCAAGGGTTTTATTCACTGAAAACAAAAAATTTTGCTAAAGCCCAGGTTTGAACCCAAGACTTCTCCAACACTCCTAAATATACTCAATTACCTAGCCACTAAAGCCAACATGCAATTTGTGATATTTCTCGCACACATAAACTTTTATATGCTCCCACGCTCAAGGTCCAATCCTTCTAGGCCCAAATTTTGTCCCCAAAATTTCCAACTATCAGACCAGTCGTACATCCTAGCCTACCACACTATGCTCTCGCTGCGCACTCTAATCCTAATAATACAAGCACGCACCAAACGATCTATCCATCAGAGCGGAAAGATATCACATGTGTACCATTTCCAGAACACACACAAAATAAATACAAACCCTAACTTTAAGTGTAACAATACAATCTAATATCTAAGAAATCACAATATTTCTATCTACTGCTTTTAATGAAAACAACCATCAGTTTCAGAAACATATGACTTTGGTGCCAGTAACTCAGTGTGCCACACATTTCAGAAGAATTATCTCAAACATATCACATATATGGAAACAACTTTTTAAAATTCAAAGTTTGAAAACCCATTCCACAGTTGACTTTTGCAACCTGGCTCTGATACCACTAAATGTAACACCCCAAACCCGACCTAGACGTTATGGCCGAATCTGACATGTTATGTTGAAGTGTCTTTCAAAAATTAGACTTGTTTGTAGAATTTCATTTCTGAGTTGAAATCCCTTTTGTTAAAAACTCAAAACATCTTAACCATTTAAAACGTCATTACTTTAAAAACATTGTTTGTTGCGGAAGCAATATCCAAAAATGTTGCCAAACGCGGTGCTTTGAAAATAGTTAATCTTTTCGAAAACCAGTGTTCTATCACTATCAGTTAAGTATCAAATAAATAAAGCCCAAATAAAATAACTTAAGTTTAAGAGGCTTTATTACAGAATCAAACCCAAAGTGAAATTTTAAATATAAATAAAGTTAAGCATAAAAAAAATACGGTTGTATGGCCACCTCTAAGTCCCTCGCAGCTCCAAACTGTCTAAGGCTGGGGCCTACCTACACAATTAAAAACGGGGTAAATTTACGAAAACTCAGTGTGTAATCCCCTAAAATAAAAACAGTCAGTAAGATAACAGAATGCAAAAGTAGTCTGGGCCGGAGCCCTTTTAAGTAACAACACAGTGTGGGCATTAGCCCAATATAGTAATAGTGTGGGCCTAAGCCCAATACAATATCAGAATCAGAAATATAAGACATGTGGGCCTAAGCCCAACACAATGACAGTATCAGTAACATAAATTCAACAGTGCAATAATGCAATCTATCCCAATCCATCCAACACACCACCCGTACCAAACAACACCATGCGAGGATAAAATCGACCCACCCAGCCAGAACACCAATATCGCAGCATAGCTGCCAAAAAAAATAACGCAACAAAGTTGCTAGATATTTACACGGCTTACAGCCATCAGCAGTGGCAATTTAATCGGCACAAAGCCATCAATAGCAGCAATATAATCTGCACACAGCCATGGGTAAATATGGTCGACACAGAGTCATTAATAAATATGATAGGCACATAGCCACAAGTAAATAAGATTAGCACAAAGCCATATTTAGGTTGGCACAGAGTAATAATCAGATTACGCAGCATTAAATTGTCCGTCGGTCCACAGTCCTCTCATGCGACCCGTGCGACCTTAACAGATCAATACTGGATCCACAGTCGTCTCGTGCGACTCGTGTGACCCTATTAGAACAGTACATCCTCCATATCAATGTCACAAACCCATGCAATATGTGGCGTATGTCATGCTCAATCATCACACGTGTATGCAGAATGGGCATGCTTAGTAACAGTCATTTAAACATATATTAAAAGCATATCAGTTTTACAACCATAGTCAAGTCAGTTAAAACACAGTCATACAATCACAGTCAAATTAGTCGAATTCATAATCTAAGTTGTTCATTTTACCCTATAGGGGTATTTCGGTAAATTTGTACTACAAGGGTATTTTAGTAATTTTACAAATTGGTGGTATTTCAGTAATTTTATAAATTGGGGGTATTTTGGTAATTTTAAAATTTGAGGGTATTTCGATAATTTTACAAACTGGGGTATTTCGGTAATTTTAAAATCCCTCGTATTTTGATAATTTTACAAATCGGGGGTATTTCTATAATTTTACAAACTTGGGGTGTTTTGATAATTTTACAATTCGAGGGTATTTCAATAATTTTAAAAATCGGGAGTATTTCATTAATTTTACAATCCGAGGGTATTTTGATAATTTTACAAATTGAGGGTATTTTGGTAATTTTACAATTTGAAGGTATTTCGATAATTTTACAAACCGAGTGTCTTAACAACCCAACAGATGGTCCATCGTAGCCTCGAGCGACTTAAGTAACCTAAACAGACCTAACGGTGTAAATAAGTTTAAGGCCCATACTCGGCCCAAGTGGGCCCACACACTCGTGTGGCCTAATTAGCCTAGAAACAGCCAAAGACATGCAAACGTCACACTCCAAACAACACTTACCACATCACATACATTTTATCCGTGTGGGCCCACAAGCCCACTGGGCCCACTGGGCCCATTTTGGCCCAACGAGGCCCAAAATAGCCCAAGACCACAAGAGTGCTCGTGGTGGCCTCTACAGTCTAAAGCCAATGTTTGTGGGGTCAGTTCACCACATGTGCGATCGCACGCCTATGTGGCATCATACGCCATATTTTCGGCTTTTCGACATTTCGCCTATCTATAGTCATAGTAGTGCAAACAACACATACTTTTAGCTTTCAAATGATTATCGAATACCACACACAAATACACATACTTTTGGCTTTTTAGCCGATCATCAAACATAGCATATAGTTACACAACTGATCATGTAGAGTACTAAGAATTCCCGAGCGGCAGAACCTATTCAAACATAACAACAGTTAATCACTTATCAACAAAGTTAAATGAACATTAACCAAACCCCTAGCCGAAGGATCGACTACCATTTGCCTTGACTCGAACGTTCAATTATGATTTTCCTACTTAATCCAAGGTTTGATGCAGTCACCCGTCCACAACCTAGCTAAAAGTCCCAAACCGCCGACACCTTACTTCGCTTAAACTTGGGGGCAAAGGCTACGCGTCCACTCCCAGTCGGCACCACTATCATTACTCTATTGCAAGAACCCCCTTTGCTCATCGAGAGTTCGATTAACAGAGATTATTTGCCAAAATGAGAGTAGAAAAGGAGAGATTATGGGATATAGAAGCAGAGAAACCGCTAAACCAAGGCTAAACTGAAAGGGGTTTGTGTGGGGAAAAAGAAGAAGAATATTCGACCAATGATTGAAAAGGAAATAACAGAGGAGGAGGAGAGTAGAGATTCGACAATTAAGAGAAAACATTGAGAGGAAGAAACCAAATTCGGCTTAGAGAAAGAAATAAGAATCCAAAAATGAGAGTGCCTATTCGGCCAAAGAAAGAAAAGAAGGCAATATTCGATCTCAAAAGTTGAGCAAGAAACACAAGAGAAAAGACAACAGAGAATTTGACACACAAGAAGTAGAAACCAAAACTAGATGTCAAACCCCACCAAAAACCCGAAATTGAGCAAAGAAAAATTGAAATGTGACCACAACCCCCTGCCGAAATTTTGAGTAAGAAAGAGAGTTCAAATTCGGCACCAACACTCCTCCCATGCAACTCTCCTATTTCAAATTCCTTGATTTTCTCCCCAAATCACTCAACATCCCATTCAACTTTCCTTGAAACACTCATGACCAATTCAACGTTAGAGTCTCAGTGCAACTCCACCTCTCTTCAAACTTAGCCAGCAAAATAAATAATTCCTTTAACTATGCCACGAATTGAACCTTAGACCTCATGCACACCACGCACTCCACCTTGCCACTAGACCACAAGATCCTTTTGTGATATATTTTAACCAAAAATATTTAAAAATCCCAATTTCAAGCACCAAGGGTTTTATTCACTAAAAACAAAAAACTTAGCTAAAGCCCAGGTTTAAACCCAGGACTTCTTCAACACTCCCAAATATGCTCAATACCTAGCCACTAAAGCCAACATGCAATTTGTTATATTTCTCGCACACAAAAACTTTTATGTGTTCCCACGCTCAAGGCCCAATCCTTCTAGGCCCAAATTTGGAGCGTTACACATGTTCACATTAGTAACTTACTTAACTTATTTCAAATAGGTAATAAACCAATTCATACCTGATTATTTTAGCTCATTTTGTACATTCGATCACAACCTATCATTGCCCGATGAACCATTCGAAATTGGATAGGAAACTTAGATAATCACATATATCGTACAATGCCAACGTCCTAGATGTGGTCTTACATGTAATCACAAATCGATTCCACTATCCCAGATAGGGTCTTACTCACACACATATATCGAAGTCACATATCGATGCCAACGTATAAAATGTGGTCTTACTTGCACACATATATTGATGCCATGGTTTTACTCGCACATGACATATCAGAATCCTATGTCATGACATATGTATCCTAGCTATTCCTAAGGTTCATTCGGGGCTTTCAGACATCGTAACTCGATTGAAACGAATTCATAAACATTTCTGCCAAGCTTATTCACTTTCGGCTAATACATATATATTTACATATTTCAATTCAGCATATATAATTCACATTTAATTAAAGTTAAGTATGTCTATTTGCTTATAAACTTACCTCGGACGATGAAAAACGAAATAGGACGCTAGTCGACAACTTTAGTTTTCCCCCGATCCAAATTTAATTTTCTCTTTTCTTGATCTAAATTATATAAGTTAAACTTATTTAATCAAATATTCAATCAAATTCATACAAAAACACATAAATGGGCAAATTACACTTTTGCCCCTAACATTTCACATTTTTCACAATTTAGTCCCTATTTCATAAAACACAAAATATTCAAAATTTGAATACACCCATGTTAGGCTGAATTTTTCTCATGTTCATACAAGTCCATATATTTCATTTATTTCACATTTTAGTCCCTCAATTTTTTCCTTTTGTAATTTAGTCCTAATTACTCAAAATCATCAAAAATTCCAATACAAAACATGTTAATCTATCACATATCTTTTATTTTCTACAATCAAACAAAAAATCACAAGCTTTCAACAATGGCATAACTCAAAATATTCACCAAAATAAAAAAATTCAAGCATGGGTCTTACAGAAAACTTAGCAACAATCTCAAAAACATAAAAATTATCAAAAATCGAGCTAGTTACATACCTTGATTGAGCTTTACTTTGACCGAACCCTAGCTTTCTTTTTTTTTTCTTTCTTATTTTGTTATTTCGGCAAGAACATGAATATATGAAAGCTTATTTTAATCTTTATGTTTTATTATAACTTATATTATTAACCATTTTACATTTTTACCCTTTAAAAAATAAATAAATAAAACACATATTCTAAGTTCATTACCGTACACACCATATTCTCATGGTCTAATTACATCTTAGATACCTCAAATTAATAAGACAATAGCAATTTGACCTTTACACATATAACCATCAAATTTTTTATTTTACGCGATTAGGTCCTTTTATTTAATCCGACACTCAAACGACCAAATTAAATCCTAAAAATTTCACACATTCAAATTCACACATAATAAAAACAGAAAATAAATTTTAAATATTTTTTGACTTGGATTCGTGGTCCCGAAACCACCATTCCGACTAGGGTCTAAATCGGACTTTACACAAACGATAAAATTTTCACACATATTAATTCACATACTGTAAACACCAAAAATAATATTAAAATAATTTTACAACTTCGGATTTATGGTTCTGAAACCATTGTTTCAATTTAGCTAAAATTAGGCTGTTACAATGAAGTCCAAAACCCCCTTGTGTGAGGCAAATTAGTTGAACGACGGTTAGTTGTACTAGAGTTAGTTCCCAAAATAGAGGAAAAGTAAGGATGATATGCGAATAACTAAAAACTACTTCAAACAAAAAAAAAAGTCCTACGCTAATTGAAAACAACAAATTAATAAGTACTAATTAAGGCAGCAACTGCTCTTAAAGGTCTCACCATAGAAAAAAGTTTTTAAGGTTTTAGTGAAATGGGAAATTATGTCCAAGATTCATTGGTCCATATATGGCTGAATGGATTGTTCTAGTGTTTTATTGACTCAAGATGCCACCAGAACTTGAGACAAATAATGATGTTTTCCATGTGTCATGCTGCGAAAATATGGTCCGAACCCATCCCATGTAGTGAAACTAGATAAAATTGACGTGCGACTCGATCTTACTTATGATGAGAACCAGTTGAAATTATAACTCATGAAGAAATAGTCTAGCAAAAGAAAAGAATACCTTTAGTTAAAGTGTTGTGGCGAAACCACAAAACAAACGAAGACAATTGGGAACCTTAGGAAGTAATGAAGTGTCAATATCCACATCTATTCTGACATGGGTAATTTCAAGGGCAAAATTTCTTAAGAGAGGGAGAGTTGTAACATCCCATAATAGAGCATAGGAGTTTGAGGCCTGGCGAGTTGGGGTTCCCTAGAGGTTTCAGTGAGGTGGTGATCACCAATAGGCCTGGCGATTTGTGGTCACTAGTGAGCTTGGCGGGTTGCAATTATTAGTTTAGGCCTAACCAACTAAGATTGCCTGTAGGCTTGTTCAGCTGTGATCGTTGTTTTGGGTTGAGAGTCAAAAGTAAGAGTAGAAAAAGG
This sequence comes from Gossypium arboreum, assembly GCF_025698485.1. Taxonomy (NCBI): domain Eukaryota; kingdom Viridiplantae; phylum Streptophyta; class Magnoliopsida; order Malvales; family Malvaceae; genus Gossypium; species Gossypium arboreum. The sequence goes on along the minus strand of NC_069078.1, from coordinate 20,085,276 downwards.
GTAATCATACCAAAATTAGAAAGTTAACTTATTTTCCTCTTCACAACACCATAAAAGGGTAATTATACCAAAATTAGAAAGTTAACTTATTTTCCTCTTCAGAACACCATTCATGCACGTAACTCTTTCCTACTTCTACTGTGACTAAGGTATCATAAGAACATCAAAACACTTAGTAGCTATAAATTAAGCTCTTTTTATTGAAATTTCAAATTCTTTTGAATGATAAAACTCTCTCAAATATCTTCATCAATTACTTATTTCTCTTGTTTTCAAGTTTTTATGAAAACAAGAACTCATAACTTAGCTCTTAGGATTTAAGGTAAGACTCTGTTTGTCTATTGCGTAAATGTTTAGAAGTAATTAAAAATTGTTCACAACAAAGGAAAGTAGGTTCGCCAAAAGTATAACATATGCGAACCATGGTTCGCTTGTGTTTATGTATGAGTTTTAATGTGGTTTGTCTATTAGTGACTTATAAATGTTTGTGAAGTTGTGAACCTGACAAAACCGTCTACAAGTAATAAAAAAAAGAAGGGAAATGCGAAACTTGTTTAATGCTTTCAGCAAATTGGCATGTGTTTAGGGATCGCCACAAATTATGTGTGAATCATAGTGTTAATTAGGTGCCTAGGGTTTTATCCTAATTTCTGAGAGTAAGTCCTCTATATATTCTTATTTGTGATTGTAATTATATATATGTAACACCCCAAACTCAACCCAGATGTTATGGTCAAGTTTGGAGCGTCACATTGAAGTGTTTTAGCGAAAAATTTGTTTTCATTGGAAACCCTTCCTCAAGATATGAAACCTTAGATTTATGAAAACTCTTTTTTTAGTTGCGAAAGCTTTGTTTAAAACATTTGATTTAAGAAAACTTATCATTTAAAAATTTAGTTGCGAAAATGTAGAATAACATGCTATAATTTAAGAAACCATGTTTAATCTCTCATAATCACATCGCATAAATTTATTAAACCAAATAATAATAAAAAGGAAGCCTTATTACAATCTGGACTGAAAAGTACTTAATAAAATAGAATCTCATATGCTTCTAAAAAAAACAAAACACAAGTCCATGTTGTCTTGCTAGATGGCCATCCAGAGTCCCTCCAACATCAAACCTTCTACTGAGCATCACCTGAAAATAAAATGAAAGAGGGGGTGAGTTTTCGCAAACTCAGTGTGTGCAACCCTTGACGAGTAACAAGCATTCAATAAACACTATACATCAAACATGAAATGCAATGCAATGTGATCCCGTCCCAATATTCCATCTACTACACACCGGCTCCGTCCCCCCGACACATCATGTAGGGATATAAATATCGACCCACCCAACCGATACACATCCTTGGTAGCCCGGTTGCGAAACTACCTTCATTTACTTATTGGGCTTAAAAGCCGTCGGTGCATCCACAATTGTCAAGCAACCATGCAATCCTCATATACTTCCTCCGTTCCATATTTCCCATCCCATATGCAACCTAAGTAGAATTTCATATGTATGCAGCAGATATGCACGTCACATACATAAAACTTACATTCAACACTTAGGGGTATTTTGGTCATTTTCGCCCTTAGGGGCATTTCAGTAATTTTCCCTTTATTACGGTTTTCACTTACCTTGGCCCATTAACAAATCCCGTGAGCTAAGATGAACGAATACTATGCACCAGGTAGGATTCCAAAGAAGAGGTGGCGGGTCATTAAGACCGCTTAAGTACCAAGCTCTCCCTAGATCCAATCCTAGACATGCATATACCCGTTGCCACACCTTAACCCTGTGGCTTGTCCATGGTCTCAACAATTTAATTAAGTTTTATGTAGTCATCATTTACTAAGCCCAAAAAACCTACATACATGATATGGCCCACTAGGCCCAATCTCTTTTATATGGCCCATTAGGCCCATTTACATTTATGTGGTCCATTAGGCCCAAAACACATTCATATGGCCACTAGGCTCAAATCACATTTACAGTCATGCTCACATATGATTTTCTATCACATAGCATCAATTATCAATTTTTGCCTATTTTGGGCCCAACAGCCCATCGGGCCCATTTAGCCCATTCTAGCCCGTTTGGCCAATTCAAAACCCAAGTCCATGGAATCGCCCATGGGCCCCAGGCAACCTATCTGTTTCCCCCTTGTGAGTGTTCGCGCACTCGCAAGACTACCGTAGCGAAACTTTCAATTTTTCGGCATTTCAACTTTTTAGGATTTGCCGATCTATTTGTGTGTGCAGTGTATGTACACACCTGGTAAGCAAGCATGCTACGATCTCCTTAGCCCCAAACTTACAATCGATATCACCCTTCAATTAATCATATGTTTAATACATATCTTTACCAAAACTGAAACCTCACCTTAACCTTACCTTGAACACCAATCCTTAATAGCTTTTCCTTGATCACGTACTCCCTAGATCTTCATTAATCTTACTTATTAAAAGTGAATACTAGGGGACTCGCATCCAAAATAATTCACTCCCTTATCTCACTTAAGACCATTCGGCCAACCTTAGCCAATAAGAGAGAAATACATACCAAAACTGTAAAACACCTAAGGAGCGATTTGACAGAGAGCTAAAACTAAAGATCTGATACTAATTCCCTAGCAAAGTTGATTAGAAAGAGTGAGGGAAGAATAGCGTAATGGATTCTTAGCAAAACCAATTGGGAGAACAAATACTTACACTAGATTTGAGTGAAGTAAAAAGAGTAGTAGTTGCACCAAGGGTATTCAGCCAAAAAGGTGTTCGGGCCTTTGCGATTTTGTATGGCAAAAGAGGGTTATTCGGCTCCAAGGAAAAAAAGAAAGAAAAGTTGGCAATGAAGTAGAGGAAGAATGGAAACCGAAACAAGGAAGAAAAAAGAGAAACAGAGGGTTTTTGACTTTTAGGGAAGAGGGTTTCTGGCAACAGGGTGAAGGGAAATTTGGCATTAGCCTGGCAACCTCCCACTCGGCACCTATTTATAGTCCCTATAGCTGAATTCCTCAAGCCCAAGTTCCCAATTCAGCTCCAGTTGCTCCTCACTTCTCATCTCCTCATTTTTCTCCCTGATAACCCCTTGATCCTTTCCTCAAATTTCTCTACTGAATAGTCCCCTTGGAGTCCATCTTTACGCCACTTCCAACCTCCTAGAAGGCCCAAAATTAAACTCTTAAAAATACTAAGTTAGGATTCGAACCTTGGATCCCTTGCTAGCCACTAATGTCACCTCCCTACACCCTAAGTGGCGTCACTTAGCCACTCCTCCACAAGGCTTTTTGATGCCATTTCCCCCTATCTTTATTTAGAAGCCCAACTACTTGCCAACAAGGTCCTTTTAACTATTAACGCATAATTTTCTTTTCCCCTAAGTTTGAACTTAAACCTTATCCAAGACCTAATATTACCTGCTTAACTGAAAATACCCAGCACATTTTTATCAAAATCGAAAAAATGAAAATTCAGGATTTCAGGATTTTTGGGGCGTTACAATATATGTTCTCTATGAACAATGATATGCAAGCTAATTATGAACAGTGTTTTGTGAGCTTCTCATGGCTTGTGATCTCTATGTTTAAGTAAATATTTTAGACAATATACTTTTTTGAGTCCATTGGATATAATGACATGCCATAGGATTATGAGTACTCACCTTTATGTTTTATGCTTTGCGCGAGAGGCCCTGGGACAAGTTAGAAGGAATAAGAGAATGTCGAGCTAATCTCCATTCAATGAAATATGTTGGTGTGTTTGGAGAGTGCTTAGCTTTATGCTACACATATGTGACATGTTAGGAGTCTTTGAGTCAAAGTGAGAAGTTATAAGGAGATCCACTTATCCAACATAAAAGAACATGTAAATAAGATTGTGTTTTCCAAAATACCATGTTTTATTGTTTTAAACTAACTAACAGTAGGTAAACAAACTAGAATTCGCGTAAATATGGCAAACCCAGTTTGTAGAAAAGTAACTCTATTATAACTCTTGTCCAACTTATGTTTTCTACATGCTATATGGTTTCTCTATATATTCACTAAGTTCAAAAGAGTTCAAACAGTCCTTTCTAAATGCTGAAGATAGTTAGATCACACGATATGTAGGCATAAACACTGAATAGGTGATACAACCAAAATTTGGGCTTAAAGGCAATCTAGGACTCTTCTAAGGCTTAGAAATATATTTCTATCTTTTGATTTCATCGATTGTTCTAGGACTTAGTTTTTCTTTATGTTTTTAGTTATGAACTGATAAAATTATAAACATAAACTTGAATTTCAAGTATATAAATATAGCCCAAGTCTAGTTTTTTTTTGTTTCTTAATTTACAAGTTCATACTTAAGTACTTAATTTCTAATAGAGTGTTCGCCATAATCTAAACTGACAAACTTATGTAGAGTTTCCCGAAGATAGTGATAGGGTTGTCAAATTGTGCTTAGTGCGAACCCTAACAATTGGTGAACTGGTACCTACAAACCCTTAATAATTTTTGATACATGAAATTAGGAGAGACCATGCAAGACATGTTTGTAGAATATCAACACATAGGGTTGTTCGCGAAGACTTACCCTATTAAAGGAAATTTACCCCATGAAAGACTTATAATGTGTAAGCTAAGCATGGGTACAAACCTCAATGTTAGATTGTTGAACTGTTGTGTTCCATGAGGTATATTGTTTTGCAAAACTTGGGGTTCACATGCTCTTAATTCCTTTTACCATTTTTTTTATGTTTTCAGGGAAAGAGTAGTAAGTACTTGCAAGCGATGTACATTCGTATATTACCATTTTTGTGTACCATGAAGCAAGCGAAGTGAGTTCGTGAACTTCTATTTTCTTAAATCTAAACATGTTTTATGTTTTAAATTAGGTCTGTTGGAGGTTAGTTTGGGTTTAAACAGAGAGTCACTTAGGGGGCTAATGTGGCATTCTATAGATTGATTTGGGCAATCGAACGTGGTATGGGGTGTTACATATGATCGCATTCGGACGTAGTAATGTCCAGAGTGTGAATAGTGCTACAAAATATGTAGAATTAAAGTGGTATCCGCAAGTATATGGGTCAGGTTTTAATATAGTTACAATGAAGTAGGTAAGTACTCCGAGGATCGTAACCAAGGATGTAGTTTGGGGAGAACTGCTATAAGCCAATCACTAGAAATAACTTCTAATCTACTTGAATCATGAATTAGTAGTGTTAATATGAAAGCAAGATGATAATAATTTTAATAAACTAAATAAATTAAGATAATCCTAAATGTACTCCTAAGTTCATGTATCGGCTTCTCCTATCCCTTGTTTCAACTACACAAGTTCCTTTAGCCTAGATCAAATTATTTTACCTAATTAATTATTGATGTAGAGGTCTATTAACCCAGTTAGTCATCAACCTAGTTGCGCCTCTTGGTGTTCAACTAACCTAATGAGTTGGTAAGAACTACTTATCTCTCAATATCACAATTAAAACTGGATTAGGGTAAGGTTTTCATGGTTAGACAATACCGATTTTAAGTTCATTCCCACCTATCTAACATCCTAGGGTCATCGAGCCTAGGGTTTTATGTTACGCTAAAAAAATAGAAGCATGCGAAATATGTATAAAGTAGAAATTGATTTTAATCTTTACACAAACATTCAAATAACATTGTTAAAGAAAGATATATAAAGAATAAAATAAGGAAAACAGATGCTCATGGATTTATCGATGATAGCGTGGCTCTGAAATAATCTTTATTCGTGAAAGTCTCACTTCAGAATAGGATCTTCCAATTACAAGAACATGAAATACCCTAAGTGAAACATAAGATCGAAATAAAAACCTAAGAATAATCTTTGTCTCCCTTCCAATTGTGTCTCTAAACCGATTACAGTGGCCTTTATATAGGCTAAACTTAGAATATTAAAGTGCAAAAATTATCCTTAAAGTCTTTAGAGTTTGAATTGGGAAAATACTCTAAATTTCCCTCTAAAACGTAAATATCTTCAATGTCGTGACACAGGCTAACCGTGTCACGAGATATCCCTGAAGATGGCTGCAGAGGAGCATGCTGGTTGTTTTGTTGCGACACAGGTCTTAGTGTGTCACAAAATCGACTCTGTAACGAGAATAAAACATGGAGCATGGGCATTTTGGTTTGTACAATTGAACTTAAAGCTCGAAACTTCAGCTAACCTAGGGTTAAGGACGACGGCTACTTGAAGGTTATAAATAGGCTCATTTGGAACACATTATGGACACCATTCCATTAGCTTAGATTCTCTCTTTAGGTTTAAGTTTTGTTTTCATGATTTCTTTAGGTTTTCATAGTTTTAGTTTATTTGCTCTTTGTTTCTTTTAAGAGTTCTTATTTATAAAGGAGATCAACTATTGTGGATTCACGTTTATTATCAATATCAATCAGGCTTTTCTTAAACTCTCGATTTCAATCTATTCCCTATGATTAATTCTTCTATCTATTCCATGTTGTTTATGGAAGCCATGAGGAATTAATCCTTTTATGAGGGATTAATGAGTGTAAGCATGATCTTTTAATTGTTTTGTAGTGTTACTCAACGGATCAACTATTTGGGAAAGGAAGAAAGTGAAACAAACCCTAGGCCTGACAACCCTGGGAAGTCATCAAGATGGGAAATAACCCAAATTTGAGATTGCCCATTCGTGGACACCTTTACCCCAAGCCAATTTGGATTGTGAGGTCAGAAGATAAGTAATTCTTGCTGACTCGTTATGTTAGTGGAACATCGGAAGATCTTGCTAGGGTAGCGACTAGTTGATTGACAAGGAACCTGAGATAACAGTTAATTAGAATTGTTGAAACGAGCTGATCACCCATATTCAGATTTGATTAAGTTTACTTACCTCTATCTCTTGCAATTTTAGTTCCTTTATATTATATTATTTTATTAGTTTAGAAACCCTAAAAATACTTCTTTTTCTACTTTTGTACTATAACTGATTTAAAAGTATTAATTAGATCTTTAATTGTTCAAGTTATGGTTGATTTAGTACTTACCTCCCTTGGGTACGATCCTCAAAGTACTCACATACTTCATTGTAAAATCTATATTACAACTTGACCCGTATACTTGCAGATTCAACCTCATAACTCTCTATTTTATTGCAGTATTCACACTCTGGATGTTAGTACGTCTGGAGGCGGTTAGTCACTTCAGTGGCTAATATGGCACACCAGATTCAAGTCGAACCTACTTAGCTGGGTTTGGGGTGTTAAATTGTCTACAACTTTCATACTTTTCATAACCATTTAACAAAACATATTTATGTAGTCTGCTAATTGAAACCAAGTAACTTCTCACATTCGAAACATGCATTTGTTTTCATTCAAGCATTACGTATTAATACCATACACATGAATAAGAATCATCAACTATACATATTCAATTTCCTAAATATAGCCATCTAGATAATTTAAATTTATATACATGCCACTTGACCGAGTGTAAGATTAAAAGTAAAATCTATCAAATTAGGAGCTAGATTGTGTGAGTTGTGGTTTGATCTGCCTACCAAGTTCCTACAATGTAGGGAAATTAAATAGAGTAAGCATTAAATATGCTTAGTAAGTTCATATGTTTTAAATATAAAACTTACATCACAAAAATTTAATATAAATAACTTGACTAAAACACATTTCACACGTACAAGGTTAGTACATCACATTGAATCATGTAACATTTTTCATCTATTTCGAACCATTCATGTTGACCTGCCACAAATTATACTATTATTTACATCCCTTTTTATACATAATTATATCTTGTTTAATAGTAAGTCAAATTATCGTAGTATATATCTATGTTTTTCATACATGAAGTAATGATTTATGCTTTTTAGTAGTTTTTATTATATCTTAGATATCTAAATAAGGTTTCCTGGTCTTGTAGGACAAATTAGGAGCAGAATATGAATATTCGAGTCGAAACTGCTGCCTATGTTGTGACACCAAGACATCGATGTTGTGACTTCCTCTAGATGTACCAACGTCCAAAGTGTAAATATTGCAATAAAGAATTACGAGGTAGTATCCACAAGTATACAGGTTGAGTTGTAATATAGTTTTACAATGAAGTAGGTGAGTACTCCGGGCAATTACTAAATCAATATTAACCTAAACACTTAAAGATCTAATTAATACTTTTAAATAATTATAGTAAAAAGGTAGAATAAAGGATAGTTTTAGGGTTTCTAAAAAATAACATACAAGAATTGTATTTCAAAAGTTATAAACAATAAAGTGAATCAAACTTGAAGATGGGTGATTAGCGTGCTTCAGCAATCCTAATCAACTATCGTCTCGGGTTCCTCGTCAACCAACTCGTCGCTACCCTAACAGGATCTTTCGATCTTCCACTAACATAACGAGTCAGTAATGACTACTTATCTTTCAACCTCATAGTCTAGACTACTTGGGGTAAAGATGTTCACGAATGGGCAATACCAATTTTTGTTTAATTCCTAACTTGACGACTTCTCGGGGTTGTTAGGCCTAGGGTTTGTTTCACATTCTCCTTTTCCCAAATAGTTGATCCATTGAGTAACACTACAAAACATTTAAGAGATCATTCTTACACTCGCTAATCCCCCATAGAAGGATTAGTTCCTCATGGCTTCCACAAACAACACGAAATAGATGTAAGAATTAATCATAAGGAATGGATTGAAATAGAGAGTTTAAGAAAAGCTTGATTGATATTGATAATAAGTGCAAATCCTTAATAGTTTATCTTCTTTATAAATCAGAACTCTTGAAAGAATAAAAGAACAAATAAACTAAACTTATGAAAACCTAAAGAAAGCAAGAAAATAAAACTTAAACCTAAAGAGAGAATCAAAGTTAATGGAATAATGCCCATAATGTGTGCCAAAAGGGTCTATTTATAGCCTTCAGGTGGTCGTCTTCCTTAACCCTAAGTTAGTTGATTCTCCCGAGCTTTAAGTTCTATTATGCAGGCCAAAACATCCCTGCTGACTGCCAATCAACTCCTCTATAGTTGTCTTTAGGGGTATATCGTAACACCCCCAGCCTGTGTCACGACATTGAAGGCAATTTCTTAGTTTCTTCATTCTACTCTCTATGTTGGGACATAGCTTCCAAGATTGGCCCAAGATGCCTTCTAATGGTCTCCTGGACACTCACAAAGTACGTTATCCTTTAGACCTCATTCGGTCTTTAAGGCCAATAAAAGATGCAATTTGCACATTTTATTGAAAGAAAGTAAAACTAAAGAAACTCAATTAAAACATAATGAAACTTCTTGTATTTAAGCTTCTCAAATGTGAAAACTAGTTTAATTTGCTACACCGAATTGCTTCAGATCATGTTGCAACATCAAAGATAGAAGCAAAAACAACTCCTGAAGTGAAACTGCTTAATATGTTATGTCATAGTAGGGTTATGCTGCGACACCAGATCTGATGTTGCAACACTTTAGGCCTATGTTACAACATCGCCCCTGTGTAGCCCAAAAAGTCTCCACACGAGGCAGTTTCTTACATTCTCCATTATTTTCTCCATGTTGCAACATTGGATCTCCCATGTTGCAACATAGTGTCTAGTATTGGTCCAAAATGCCTTCTAATGGTCTCCAATACATTCAAAAAGTACGTTAGCTCTCCTTCAGGCCTCATTTGGCCCTTAAGGTTAATAAAAGACTCAATGTGCACATTTTATTGGATGTAAATAAAACTAAAGAAACTTCCTTAAAACATAACGAAAATGCTTGTATTCAAGCTTCCTAAATGTGAAAACTAGTTTAATCTACTAAACTGAATTACGACAAATCAAACTCCCCCACACTTTGTCATTGCTTGTACTCAAGCAACATTAACAATGATGAAAAAAATAAAAATGACAACCCTTAAACAAGTATGGTACAAGTATTAATTTTGAAGCATATGACTTAGGCATTTCACGTTTACTAATAATTTCAACATGATGAGTAGTCAACTTCCCACTTTTGATCACAAAGATCTAAGTTTAGTACATTAAAAAATGTACAAGTATTAAGGTTCTCACCTAAAGGAATCCATCAACAAATCTCAGAACTTTGATAATCCGAGCATAATACAAATAGTTGTTTATGCATATGTTCAGTATGATATCAATTCATGTATGAGTATACTTAGGTCACATAGGACTTTTCAGCTTTTAATGTTTTACGGCTTAGGAAAGGTATGGAATTTGAAAACATTAAACATCAAAAGGTTACAAACACAATAATAGTTTGACACATTGTATTGATCACTATTCTTCCCCCTTTAGTGACCCTTACCCACTCACCGCCTTATTTCTTTTTCTCTCACCTTCCTTATGTCTCCATCTATAGGAAGTCATAGCATGACATAGTAACTATGGCTATCCTTACAAGTTTTTGTGCACTAATGAACAATTTTTTTCTTTTGTGACTTTGTGACTTTTCTATTTTTCAATACATCTCACTCATGAATGTTTTTTCACTAGTTTAATAGTTTTCCTACTCGTACGAATTATCTTTTTAGATTTTTCTTTTTGTTTCACACATTAGGCTAACTTATAGTTCCTATAACACACTAATCATTCTTATTTCACTTTAATTTTACAAACTCCATCGTGACGTATCTACTGAACCCTCAATACATGTGGCTAGACGTCTATAACTGTACGGTACAGGACTGAAGAAAAAGGGCATATACAAATTAACATTTTCAGGCTCGGGGTTTGTAATGCGGTTCACCAAGAAGTGACAAAGGGCTCAAAACTGTTACTTAGAAACACAAAAATATATAGACATTTTCAGCACATATTGAGCTCTAATTCGTGGAAATTGGTAGTATTTTTTATCAAAATTCATACTTTAATTATAAACAAATTAATTTTCACTTAAATTATTAACATATTGAATTTTCATTATTTTTATAACAAATTTACACAAATTTGGTTTATTTTCAACAGCTTTGCACAAAGGATGAAAATTGGCTCAGCAGACACCTCGAGAGGCTTGAACCGTTGAGGCAATGTTGTGCATCAAGTGAGCAAAAGCAAGGCTAATAACATTTTCCAACCATGGATGATCCAAAAATATGTACTAGAAATATTTTATAATTAATTTTGATCCAAAATTAATTGGGTTAAAATTTAATTATTAGCCTAAAAATAAAAAGAGGCCTACTTTCAACACTTGCAAAATATCCCTTGAAGTTTCCTTAAAATCATATTCAAACCCCTCCACTTTTTGTGCCTTCAAACTTTTGCCCCTAGCTTAAAATAGTAAGTTTGAGCCATTCAAACTTGCACCATTTGTGGCCGGCAAATAGAAGAGGAGTGGCTGCTATTTATTTTCTATTTTTAGTAGCCATTACCGCCTATAAATACCCCTCTTCCCTTCCTCATTCAACACGACATTCATTCCCACACATCTCTCTCTTTCACTTACTTTTGTCTCATCTATTCCTTTTTTATTTTCCATTTCCCTTGTTGATTTCCCTCTTGAGAAAGAGCCTTCTTCCACCTTGGATTAGTAGCATTCAATTGTTCGTAGAGGTCTTGATTCAATAGAATAAGCAGAAAAGAAGAGGAGCGCACTAGTCTGGCTTCAGAGAAATACTGGATTTGCTTCCTAGTTCGCTTCTCTTTAATTTACTTCTTTATGTTGTGGCTATGAATATGAATAATTTTTGTGTTCTTGTTCTTGTTCTAATTAAAATGACTTAATTGATTGAATTTTGTCCACTTAAATTATTATAATCATGTTTGTGTTGTTATAGGCCTTAGTAAGTTGTTCTATTAAATAAAATCATGCCTATGTTATACTTGCATTATAAAATGAAAGGTAATTAATGAATTAATTATTAAACTTATTGGAATTGTAATTAATTGATAAAATATTTAAGTGGTGCATGTCTAATCTTCTAAGGTAGCTGAGGGTTAAATTAGCGACGGTATTAAACGGTATATTATCCTTCCATAACTTGCAAGATTATTGTTATTAAACTGTTTCAATATAGAAATATACTTTTACCTTACTTAATCTTATATATGCTTATGAAGATTGATTAATTGTTTGAATTGGCATTGGAAAATGTTCAAGAGATTGGATAATTTAGTAGGTATGTATGTGCAGTAGTTAAGAATTTATAAAGTTGCCTTGAAAATATTCGTAATAACATGAACATGGATTTTGTAATCCTAAGTTAAGGAATGAAATTGATCTTACACAATTATGTCATATTGATTAAAACTTATCTTTTTGAAATTGTGCATTGGAATTTCTACTTTTTTTTTTATTACTTAGCTAATTTTTAGTTTTTAAATCACTTCTTCAAAACAAAAGATTTTTCCCATCAGCAAAGTGTTTCATTTACATTTCATGAAAAACAATTTCACAGTCCCTGTGGGTACGATAACTCGACATTTACTTGTCACTTTATTAATTGATAATGATTGTGTACACTTGCACATTTTTGTTATTCCAAGTTTTTTGCGTCATTGCTGGGGGCTGTTTTAAAAGACATTATTTGTGAAATTGTTAATTTTACATTTTGGTCTATATTTTTTCCATTAAATTTTAATTCCAATATTTTTTTTTTTGCATGTTAGTTTCAAATGTTTATGAGTATTGGTCAAATTATTGACTTAGCCCTTGTAGACCCTGAAATTGAAAGGACTTTCGGATAAAAGGAGAAGACAAGTGAACCAAGGAAGGACCAAAGAGATGAATTGTGAAAATCAAAACCAAAATCTAGGAGGAACATTGACTTATAATACTCACATCTAATCATTGTTGCTGATGACAGAAACTACTCCAATTGACAACATGTAATTCCTCTATTCAACAAGCTCAATCTAAGTATTGTGATACCCAAAATTGTGGTACCGCAATTCAAGCTAAAGTTAGTCATATTCCAGATGTTGCAAAATATGGGTCAATTTAGTTGGATGCCTACTGAAGATCCATATCTTCATCTTTGACTATTCATGGAAGTGAGTGACTCATTCAAACTAGTTGGGGTGACTGGGGACACCTTGAGAATGATATTATTTCCATACTTCTTAAGACATAGAGCACGAGCATGGTTAAAATCCTTACCATCCTGTTCCATAACTACATGGCAAGAGTTGGTTGAACTTTTCTTAATGAAATACTTTCCTTGATCTCTGACAGCCATGATCTGAAATGAAATCACTTCATTTCAGTAACTTGATGAAGAATCTTTATATAAAGCATGAGAGCGGTTCAAGGAGTTATTAGGAAAGTGCCATCATCATGGCATTCCTTACTACATTTAAATGGAGACTTTTTATATTGGTCTCAATATTCATACTAGAAATATGATGGATGCTTCGACAAATGGAGTCCTTCTTTCTAAGTTTTACAATGATGCTTACAAGATTATTGAAAGAATTAACAACAATAACTATCAGTGCCCAACCAACAGAGCAGCCTTAGAAAGACGAGTAGCAGAAGTACATAAAACAAACACATTTACTTCTTTGCCAGCCCAGCTGAACCATTTCGAGAATTTTTCTTGTTAATACAGTGGAGATGACAATTTCTTTGAAAATTTCCTATCATATCAAAAGTCAATATTTCATTAGAAATCAGAATGAGAATGGTCCAAAATCAAATTCTTACAACTCTTCATGGCAGAATCATCCAATTTCTCCATGGAGTAATCAATGAGCGGACCATAGCGACTCTTCTATGCCATCTCGGCCAAATTATCCACCAGAATATTCTCAACAAGTGCAACAACCCCCACCAATTGAATCTTCAAGTAATCTTGAGAATTTACTGAGGGTGTACATTGCGAAGAATGATGAACTAATCTAAAGTCAAGCAGCAACATTGTAAAATTTAGAAAACCAAGTGAGGCAACTAGCCAATGAGCTCAAAAGTAGACCCCAAGGTATTTGGCCGAGCGATATAGAAAATCCAAGAATTTGGGGCAAGAAACATCACAAAGCAATCATTTTTCCAAATGGAAAGACATTGGAGCCCAAGGTGGTTGAGGTTCAAGATGAACCTATTGTAGCTTAAGACAAAGAGAAAGTTCAACAAATGTTGAAACTCCTATTTCAAAAAATTCAGATTAGGTGATCCTTGATGAGGTAAACTCTAAACTAGTTAGTTCTGATTATCTAACACCCTTGTCAGATGCAATAAAATTTCCACAAAAGAGTTGTTCAGTTAAAGCTAAAACTCCACCTTTGTCATGTCCTCAACTATTCTAGAAGCAGTAAAAGGATACTCAATTGAAAGAAATCTTCGATGACAAGGTGACTTTTAATGAATTCAATGCGACTACATGTAACACCCCTAACCTGTATCTGTCACTGGAATAGGGTTACGAGGCATTACCGGACAAGACACAAATTCCAAACAATCGTATGCATACACTTGCTCAAACTCTTAAAACAATCAAATATTAACATATATAACTAATTTCAATTCTTTACAAATCATATCATAACATTTTTCAAACATATATCCAGTTATATAATTCATAAGCAAATAGTGCCAAATATATCATTTTACCACATAGCATATGCGCATATCAAAGATATTATAAATAATTCAATCAATTATTACAAACATGAGTTATATAAAGTAAACATATTTAAGTGCATATCATTTTTAGCAAAAATCTATTCGACACAATAAGGATATAATAAATTTAACCAAATCACTCATGGCATAAGTACATTACTGTATATATGGTTTCAAATGACTAAATCATAAACAAGTCTACTTATAAGTTCATCTAAGCAGATTGCGCAAGACTAAAAAGTCCTGTATCAATTTAGACATATATTAAAAGAACACCGAATGGTCTAACCATCATAATACATATAACCTTTCACATTCACCTATTTTTCATAAAAATAATCATGATTCCTTACAACTTAAATTACTATTCATTTGATCATTTTACAAAGCCTTAGCCGAATGTAATCATGCTTATTACTTATGTTTATTTTATTGTCCACTTTCAACTTTACTCAGTCACATTGCGTGCATGTAATCTCACATAGAATCAAATCTATATATTAACCATAACTTGCATTTCACATCGAACACATCACGAATATGTATATATATACATATAACATAGCAAACACTTGTTTAATACTTTAAAATTCCAAAACCGAATCTAAACATGTTAATTTCACTTATCTTGAAAAATAACAAGGGTCATATTCAATACCAATTCAATAATTACATGTTTGGATAAGCACATATGAATATATATATCAAACCAACACATCATATGCTTATATATATATAAGTGTCAAATCATGATTAATTTACTAACATAATTCATATTCATTTCTTCACTTAATGAAAGCATATTGAACTCACTTTTATCACATGCCATAACCGAATCACCTTGTTACCAAAATACATGGCAAAACTAAATAAAACATGTTTCACATATATATATACATAACATTGTCGAATCATCAATTCAATAATTTCATTACCTAAATTCAACATTTAACTGAATACACTCATCAATCAAATTATATCATTACTATCAAATACAAGACATAGCCAAATCATTAAACAATAGGTAACATATCAAGCATAATTCATACTTATATATATATCATAGCCGATTCAACCAAACCAAATAAAATCATCATTTGAGCATAGCATACAAACCAAACTTATCACACACAAGAACCATGATCAAGATAACAAATACTTATATATCAAATTAGCCATTTTCACATGGCATATTATATACAGCACTTCAAACATATCCGAAAAGTAGTATAGCCTATAGATGCCATAGGTTTGAAATTTAGCTTTTAAAAATACTGATAAACAGACAATAGTGTGATAGACTTCACTGACGATCCCCGAACCCGTAACTAGTCTCTAAAATCTATAAAACAGAAGCAAACATACACACATTATAACACCCCGAACCCGAGACCGTTGCCGGTGTCGGACACGAGGGGTAACAAGCCAAAACCACTTATGGCACCGACCAATTTGACATTCCCAGGCAAGCTGGAAAACTGCGTCGCTGTCGCCTTAAAAAGCATATCTCGAGTTTCACAACTCGGAAAATGATTCCGTAAATTTTCCCTGAATTTAGACTCATATATCCATCCATGGATTTATTTCAAGAATTTTTGATTGGGCCAATTGGTACAGTTTATTAGTTAAAGTCACCCATGTTACAGAGGTCGACTACACTGACCTTCGCGCGTTACAACTTGAATATCTCTCTGTACAGGGTTTCAATACTGATTCCGTTTGTTTCTTATGAAACTAGACTCAAAAAGGAATCTGCACATATAAGGCATGACTTCTAATTCATTCTGGATAATTTATGGTAAATTTTCAAAGTCGCGACAGGGGACCCAGAAACCGTTCTGGTCCTGTCTCACGAGAACTTTAATATCTCTCAGTATAGTGTTCATATGATCGTTTCGTTACTTTCATATGAAAATAGACTCGTCAAGGTTCGATCGCATAATTTATTCACTATTTAACACCATTCCTACAAAGTTTGGTGATTTTTCACATCCACGTCACTGCAGCTGGCAGCATCTGTTTTTAAGGTAGGCTTTACCCATATTGTAATTCCCATGGACCAACTATAGTCTAGCCATACTTAGGTCCACATATGATCATATTTAGCCATTCCAATGGCTGATCATGTGACCAACTCTCTCATTCCAAACCATAATCACATCATGAAACCAAATATAATTACAAACCACATATGGTCAAATTCCATACTCCACTTTTACGAACCATTTTCGCATGGCGCACACATATACATCACAAAGTACTTAAAACAACCGAGGGTAGTCCTATACATGCCATATCCAAAACTCAACTAAAGGAGTACCAAAAGGGCTTTGATAGTGTGGTTGACTTCAACTTCTATGATCCCGAATCCGATCGCTAACGAGCAAAATCTATAAACAGAGAAACAAAGAAACGGAGTAAGCAATTTATGCTTAGTAAGTTTGAGCCATAATATACACACAACCAAGCATAGCATTCAAGTAGCTAAACAATAATTCATATGCACAATTTCTCAAAGACATGCTTACTTCACAATCCCAACTCTTATATTCATACACTAATAACAGCTTAGTCAAGGCCGATAACTCATTTATCATCGGAGCGAATACGCACATACACTTACTCATAGTGTGCAAAGCACACACTAAACGTACCTTGTTGTTGGGAATTTCAAGCGTATTAACTGAAAATTTTTACAGCAAGTTCAAAGTTCTCGAATCACATACCTTTGAGTTTATCCGGATATAGCTACTCGTTCAAACGCCTTGGGACATAGCCCGGTTATGGTAACCCGCACAAATGCCTTCGGGACTTAACTCGGATATCACAACTTCGCTTAATTGCCTTGGGCTTAGCCCGGATATCATAACTCGCACAATTGCCTTGGGCTTAGCCGGATGTCACAATTGCACAATTGCCTTCGGGCTTAGCCGGATATCACTCGAACATTTATACACATCTTTGTTTCAACTTCATAACACAACTTTTATGCACAATTCACTTAGCAAAAATATCATTTCGGCTCAATGGCCACATACAAAGGCACAATTTCGATTGCTTATTACTTCATTCAATCGAATCAAAATCTAAGTTTCGATACTCGAAAACTTACCTAGGACGTGGTCGAACGATTTCGATGGCTATTTGACAACTTTTTCCTTCCCCTTATCAGATTTAGCTCCCCTTTGCTCTTGAGCTTAATTTAACAAATAAATTGGTTTTATCATTTGAGCATCGAAAGGGGAATTCAAGATACCTAGCCAATATATATACTCATTAGGCATCAAAGTCGCATATGTACGAAATCACGAATCGAACTCAACACATTAGTTAATATTCCTCTTAGCCGAATTTTCTAAGCCAAGAATAGGCATCAATATGCTTGCCTCTAACTGAATGCAAGCACACCAATTTCCCCTCATGTGGCCGAATATGCATGTCCATGTTGAGGCCAATTATGCACTTAATACCACACAAAAACAGCATGCATTTTACTAACTAACGCATTACATATTGTAGCTCAATACACATCTCTCATGTACTTCATAACCGAAACATCATCACAAGCAAATATATACCTTGAAATAGTATATATGTCATGCCAATACATCATGTGCAAACATGTATACACATATAGGTGCAAGGCCGAATCTCAAGGGGTTCATACCCATCCAAACACAAAATTTTTTTTTTTTTTTACCAATCAAGTAACAAGCATAAATCATGCTCATGAATGCACCATGGCCAAATACATCACAACCATACCCTTTCAACTTCGGTCATGGTTAAACAAAGAATTCAATGTCCTACTCAAGAACACTAAAAAGAAATTTCAAGAGTAGTCAATCCATCATTGCATGCATCATCAACAAGCTTCACATTTAGCATGCAATGGCTTTAACACAATATCAACCTTGGCCAAATACCATTTTTCATGGCATAGCAAGGATTTGAACCATGGCTAACATGCACATCAAGTTAGCAACCAAAACAAGCATGAATCTCATGACACAACCTCAACATACCTTAATCTTGATGCAAGTATAGCCAAATCTCCTTCTAGATCTCTTCTAAACCAAAAATGGAGCAAAATCCTCCTTCTTCCTTAGTTTTGGCTCAAAGAAAGGATGAACAAGTTTTTTCTTTCTTCCTTTACAACTCACGGCAATGGGGAGATACCACACTCACACACATTTTTTTTTCATTCTTTTCTTACCCATGCTTATTTGTTTATTATTTCTCCCTAATGCCCAACAAAACATGTTTCATGACATGTTTAGCCCATATTTCTTTGTCATGGCGGCCACCACCTATAAAAGGGAATTTGACATGCAAGTCCATTGTTTTGCATGCATGCTTTAATTAGTCATCACACATTTCCCCTTCATACTTTCAAAGTTCACTACTAAGTCCTTTCTAGTGAAATTCACCTTTATAACACTAAATCAATCATCAAAATGTCACACACAAATTAACACATATCATAGGCATCAAAATAAATTTTAAATTATTTTTATGCCTCGGTTTTGTGGTCCCGAAACCACATTCTGACTAGGGTCAATTTTGGGTTGTCATAACTCTCCCCCACTTAAGAAATTTTCGTCCCCGAAAATCTTACCGATAAATAGGCTTGGGTATCGCTCTTTCATAGCGTTCTCGGTTTCCCAAGTAGCTTCTTCTATCCCGTGTTTGAGCCATAACACTTTCACTAGCGGAACCGCTTGTTTCGCAACTCTTTCACTTTACGTGATAGGATACGAATCGGTTTTTCCTCATAACTCATATTGGCTTGTATTTCAACCTCGATGGACTAATCACGTGCTATGGATCGATCTATAGCGTCGAAGCATCGAAACATGAAAGACATCGTGAATCTTTTCGAGTTCGGGGCAAAATCAAACGATATGCAAGCGGACCGACTCGCTTCGGATATCTCATATGGCCCAATGAACCTCGGGCTCAACTTGCCCTTACGGTACCGAATCGAGTATCTTTTCCACGGCGAAACCTTGAGAAACACTTTATCCCCACGATGCTCGATGTCTTTTCGTTTCAGATCCGCGTCGACTTCGACGGTCGGAGGCTATCTTCGACTTTCACGGATTACTTTCACTTTCATTCAGCATCTCGATCAAATCCACCTCAAAATTTTGCTTTCACCGAGCTCGGTCCAAAACAATGGTGTACGGCATTTACGACCGTACAAAGCCTCGTAGGGTGCCATCTTAATACTTGATTGAAGACTATTGTTGTAAGCGAATTCAATCAAAGGCAAATACCGTTCCCATGAACCACTGAACTCGAGGATGCAACATCTCAACATATCCTCAAGTATTTGAATTATCCGCACGAATTGACCATCGGTTTGGGGGTGAAAAGCGGTCTTTGAAATGCAACTTGGTACCCAAAGCTTCTTGCAACTTCTTCCAAAATCGAGAGGTAAATCTCGGATCTCTATCCGACACGATGGAAATAGGCACCCCGTGTAATCTCACAATCTGAGAAACGTACAATTCGGCTAGTTTGACCATTGAAAAATCCGTACGTACGGGGACAAAGTGAGCCGACTTAGTCAATCTATCTACCACGACCCAAACCGCATCCTTCTTACTCGCTGACAATGGCAGTCCGATACAAAGTCCATTGTGACTCGATCCCATTTCCACTCGGGTATCGTGATCGGCTGAAGTAATCCTGAAGGCACTTGATGTTCCGCTTTCACTTGTTGACATATTAAACATCTCGAAACAAAGTCAAAGATGTCTGGTTTCATACCATGCGACCAAAACCGACGTTTCAAATCATTGTACATCTTCGTACTCCCCGGGTGGATTGCCATTCGGCTACAATGGGCTTCGTTCAGAATTATCGAAATAAGTTCCGAATTCTTTGGAACACACAGTCGACTTTTGAACCTCAAACAACCGTCATCATCGATTTGAAACTCCGAGTCCTTGTTCGAACACACTCGGCCGTTTTGCGACCAACTCGTCGTCGACTTTTCGAGCTTCATGAATTTGATGTATCAATAATGGTTTGGCTTTCAATTCAGCTACTAACACATTGTCGGATCGAACAGACAAGTGCACATTCATCGCTCGTAAAGCGAATAATGATTTATGACTTAAGGCATCCGTAACCACATTCGCCTTTCCCGGGTGATAGTCAATGACCAGCTCATAATCCTTTAACAGCTCGAACCAACGTCTTTGTCGCAGATTTAAGTCTCTTTGAGTCATCAAATATTTGAGACTTTTGTGATCCGAATACACATGGCACTTCTCACCAAATAAGTAATGTCGCCATATCTTTAAGGCGAATACGATGGCACCAATTCGAGATCATGGGTCGGATAATTTTCTCATGTGGCTTTAATTGTCTCAACGATAGGCCACAACTCGACCTTCTTGCATCAATACGCAACCTAACCCAAGTAGGGAGGCGTCACTATAGATGACAAACTCTTTGCCAGATTCGGGTTGCACTAGAATTGGGGCTTCAGTCAAATAAGTTTTCAGTTGATCGAAACTTTTTCGACATTTCTCTCGTCCATTCGAACTTAACATCCTTTTGGAGTAACCGTCATTGGCGTGGCTATCGTTGAGAAACCTTTTCAAATCGTCGGTAATAACCTAAGCAAGCCCCAAAAAGCTCGAACCTCGGTAATATTTCTGAGGCTTCCAATTAAGTATGGCTGAAATTTTGTTCGGTCGACTCAAATACCCGATCTGCAGATACCACATGACCCAAGAAGCTAACCTCTCTTAACGAACTCACACTTCTTGAACTTAGAATATAATTGCTTATCCCGTAAAATTTGCGGCACTAACCTCGGTGTTCAGCATGTTCGGTCTCATTTCTTGAATAGACCAAGATGTCATCAATGAACACGACTACGAACCGATCCAAATATGGTCGAAGATCCGGTTCATCAAATCCATAAATACCGTAGGGCATTAGTAAGCCCAAACGGCATCACTAGGAACTCGTAGTGACCATATCTCGTTCGAAGGCGGTCTTGGGTGCGTTCAATCTTGAATTATGGCGATAATAGCCCAATCTCAAATCTATTTTCGAGAACACCGAGGCTCCCTTTAGTTGATCGAACCAATCGTCGATCTGCTGTAACTTATATTTGTTCTTTATCGTCGCTTTATTAAGTCGACGATAGTCGATCACGACCTCATGGTTCTATCCTTCTTTTCACAAACAACACTGGCGCTCCCCAAGGTGAAAAACTCGGACGAGTAAAACCTCTATCCACCAATTCTTGCAACTGCGCTTTCAACTCCTTTAATTCCGTTGGTGCCATACGATACGGAGCTATCAAAATTGGAGTGGTACCAGGTACCAATTCGATGCCAAACTCTATTTCCCGAACAGGTGGTAAACCCGGCAATTCTTCAGGGAAAACATCCGGGTATTCACAAACCACTGGCACAAATTCAGGTTTCTTTTCTGGCTCCTTGTCATTGAGCACATACGCAAGGTACGCTTCGCACCCTTTTCTTACGTATTTCTGAGCCAACATTGCTAATATTACAGCTGGCAACCCCTTTAAGTCCGTAGACTCAACCCGAATTATCTCGTTATTCGTGTACCTCAGATCAATAGTCTTGCTTTTGCAATTTACAACCGCATCGTGCATCGTCAACCAATCCAAACCAAGAATAACATCGAATTAGGCCGAATGGCAAAAGCATCAAGTCCGCCGGAAAACAAGAACCTCGAAATACTAGGGGACTTTTCTTACACGCTTTGTT
Source organism: Gossypium arboreum (assembly GCF_025698485.1). Taxonomy (NCBI): domain Eukaryota; kingdom Viridiplantae; phylum Streptophyta; class Magnoliopsida; order Malvales; family Malvaceae; genus Gossypium; species Gossypium arboreum. Next base: position 20,062,972 of record NC_069078.1, on the reverse strand, counting down.
GATGAGCACGTAATGACCCAAGGGTTTGACACGAATTACAAACTCGAGAGACTCAATAGGCAAAGTCTTCTTTGGATGCTAAGGTTTCGCATATATAAGAATGAGTAAAACCAGGTCAATCGAAGCAATCACATTAGTATCGAAAAGAGTGAATGTACCGGTAATGACATCTGGTGAGGCAGCATCCTCGCGTGCGCGTATGGCATAGGTCCTAGCGGGAGCACGAGCCTCGGGTCTTGTTGTAGCATCTCTCGCCCCTCTCTGACCGCCACTAGTATTGCCCGTATTTCTGGATGGCCTACTTCGAGCAGTGGTAGCACCCGGGTTTCCACTCTGACTTACGTTTTGTTCAAGCAACCTCGGGCAATCCTTGATAAAGTGGTCGGCCGATCCACACTTATAGCAGGAGCGATCACGGAACCTACAGCTCCCCGAATGCCATTTGCCACAATGCTGACACTCCGTTCTCTCTCGACGATCATTTCCACCACTGGCGATCGAAGTGACTCGTGTGGTCACAGGGGGTCGATCGCAATTTCGTCTAGAAAAGCCCGAAGCGCCTCTAGACCGGCTCACATCATCTCGAAATCTCTTCGATGCCTGTTGAAGAGACTTTCTCGAGGACCTTTTTAGAAATTCTCCAGTTCCCACATCAACCTTTTGATTCTCCTTTCTAAGCTCTTCGGCTTTACAAACTCGCTCAACAAGTACCACGAACTCTCATATTCCGAGAATGCCAACGAACATCCTTATATCCTCATTCAGTCCATCCTCGAAGCGTTTACACATAATAGTTTAGGACGAAACACATTCCCGAGCGTATCTACTGAGTCTAACAAATTTTCGCTCGTAGTCAGTAACGGACATAGAGCCTTGCTTAAAATCAAGAAATTCCTTTCGTTTTTGGTCGATGAATCTCTGACTGATATACTTCTTTCGGAACTCGGTTTGGAAGAACTCCCAAGTTACTTGCTCTCTAGGCACAACCGAAGTCAGAGTACTCCACCAATAGTAGGCGGAATCGCGTAGCAAGGAGATAGTACACTTTAAACATTCATCGGGTGTACAAGATAGCTCATCGAGCACCCGGATAGTGTTGTCCAACCAAAATTCAGCTTGCTCGGCATCGTCGCTATCCGTAGCTTTGAATTCCGTAGCCCCATGTTTTCGAATTCTGTCGACTGGGGGCTTACTTGACCTTACATGGTCAGTTACCGGAGGTATTGTAGGTGCGGGGGTTGCATTAGTCGGGAATGGAGGTTGTGGAACAGCCGTGTTAGTTTGAATGTATTGGTTGAACCAATCATTCATCACGCTATAAAAGGCTTGCCTAGCCTCATCATTCGGATTCTTGGCAATAGGTTGAGAGTCATGCCGCTGTCCCTTGCGCGGGAGCAGCGCCACACTCTCCACATCATCAGCTATTGCTCGGTTGGGATCGGGATCCATTGCTATAAACAAACACAAATTCGAATTGTCAGAAATCACCACACTATCAATTATCACTTAATGGCATGTATAGCTAGACCCCAAACATATCACGGGTGTCCTAGAATCGACTAAACCGTAGCTATGATACCAATAAAATTGGAACACCCGGAACCCGAGACCGTTGCCGGTGTCGGACACGAGGGGTAACAAGCCAAAACCACTTATGGCACCGACCAATTTGACATTCCCAGGCAAGCTGGAAAACTGCGTCGCTGTCGTCTTAAAAAGCATATCTCGAGTTTCACAACTCGGAAACTGATTCCGTAAATTTTCCCTGAATTTAGACTCATATATCCATGCATGGATGTATTTCTAGAATTTTTGGTCGGGCCAATTGGTACAGTTTATTAGTTAAAGTCACCCATGTTACAGGGGTCGACTACACTGACCTTCGCGCGTTACAACTTGAATATCTCTCTGTACAGGGTTTAAATACTGATGCCGTTTGTTTGTTATGAAACTAGACTCAAAAAGGAATCTGCACATATAAGGCATGACTTCTAATTCATTCTGGATAATTTATGGTAAATTTTCAAAGTCGCGACAGGGGACCCAGAAACCGTTCTGGTCCTGTCTCACAAGAACTTTAATATCTCTCGGTATACTGTTCATATGATTGTTTCGTTACTTTCATATGAAAATAGACTCGTCAAGGTTCGATCGCATAATTTATTCACTATTTAACACCATTCCTAAAAATTTTGGTGATTTTTCACATCCATGTCACTGTAGCTGGCAGCATCTGTTTTTAAGGTAGGCTTTACCCATATTGTAGTTCCCATGGACCAACTATAGTCTAGTCATACTTAGGTCCAGATATGATCATATTTAGCCATTCCAATGGCTGATCATGTGACCAACTCTCTCATTCCAAACCATAATCACATCATGAAACCAAATATAATTACAAACCACATATGGTCAAATTCCATACTCCACTTTTACGAACCATTTTCGCATGGCCGCACACATATACATCACAAAGTACTTAAAAACAAACGAGGGTAGTCATATACATGCCATATCCAAAACTCAACTAAAGGAGTACCAAAAAGGGCTTTGATAGTGTGGTTGACTTCAACTTCTATGATCCCGAATCGGATCGCTAACGAGCAAAATCTATAAACAGAGAAACAAAGAAACGGAGTAAGCAATTTATGCTTAGTAAGTTTCGAGCCATAATATACACACAACCAAGCATAGCATTCAAGTAGATAAACAATAATTCATATGCACAATTTCTCAAAGACATGGTTACTTCACAATCCCAACTCTTATATTCATACACTAATAACGGCTTAGTCAAGGCCGATAACTCATTTATCATCGGGCGAATACGCACATACACTTACTCATAGTGTGCAAAGCACACACTAAACGATACCTTGTTGTTGGGAATTTCACAAGCGTATTAACTGAAAATTTTTACAGCAAGTTCAAAGTTCTCGAATCACATACCTTCGGAGTTTATCCGGATATAGCTACTCGTTCAAACGCCTTGGGACATAGCCGGTTATGGTAACCCGCACAAATGCCTTGAACTTAACCGGATATCTGCTTCGCACAATTGCCTTGGGCTTAGCCCGATATCATAACTCGCACAATTGCCTTTGGGCTTAGCCCGATGTCACAATTTGCACAATTGCCTTTGGGCTTAGCAGGATATCACTCGAACATTTATACACATCTTTGTTTCAACTTCATAACACAACTTTTATGCACAATTCACTTAGCAAAAATATCATTTCGGCTCAATGGCCACATACAAAGGCACAATTTCGATTGCTTATTACTTCATTCAATCGAATCAAAATCTAAGTTTCGATACTCGAAAACTTACCTAGGACGTGGTTGAACGATTTCGATGGCTATTCGACGACTTTTTCCTTCCCCTTATCGGATTTAGCTCCCCTTTGCTCTTGAGCTTAATTTAACAAATAAATTGGTTTTATCATTTGAGCATTGAAAGGGAATTCAAGATACCTAGCCAATATATATACTCATTAGGCATCAAAGTCGCATATGTACGAAATCACGAATCGAACTCAACACATTAGTTAATATTCCTCTTAGCCGAATTTTCTAAGCCAAGAATAGGCATCAATATGCTTGCCTCTAACCGAATGCATGCACACCAATTTCCCCTCATGTGGCCGAATATGCATGTCCATGTTGAGGCCAATTATGCACTTAATACCACACAAAAACAGCATGCATTTTACTAACTAACGCATTACATATTGTAGCTCAATACACATCTCTCATGTACCAATCAAGTAACAAGCATAAATCATTCTCATGAATGCACCATGGCCGAATACATCACAACCATACCCTTTCAACTTCGGTCATGGTTAAACAAAGAATTCAATGTCCTACTCAAGAACACTAAAAAGAAATTTCAAGAGTAGTCAATCCATCATTGCATGCATCATCAACAAGCTTCACATTTAGCATGCAATGGCTTTAACACAATATCAACCTTGGCCAAATACCATTTTTCATGGCATAGCAAGGATTTGAACCATGGCTAACATGCACATCAAGTTAGCAACCAAAACAAGCATGAATCTCATGACACAACCTCAACATACCTTAATCTTGATGCAAGTATAGCCAAATCTCCTTCTAGATCTCTTCTAAACCAAAAATGGAGCAAAAATCCTCCTTCTTCCTTAGTTTTGGCTCAAAGAAAGGATGAACAAGTTTTTTCTTTCTTCCTTTACAACTCACGGCAATGGGGAGATACCACACTCACACACATTTTTTTCATTCTTTTCTTACCCATGCTTATTTGTTTATTATTTCTCCCTAATGCCCAACAAAACATGTTTCATGACATGTTTAGCCCATATTCTTTGTCATGGCCGGCCACCACCTATAAAAAGGGGAATTTGACATGCAAGTCCATTGTTTTGCATGCATGCTTTAATTAGTCATCACACATTTCCCCTTCATACTTTCAAAGTTCACTACTAAGTCCTTTCTAGTGAAATTCACCTTTATAACACTAAATCAATCATCAAAATGTCACACACAAATTAACACATATCATAGGCATCAAAATAAATTTTAAATTATTTTTATGCCTCGGTTTTGTGGTCCCGAAACCACATTCTGACTAGGGTCAATTTTGGGCTGTCACAACTCTCCCCCACTTAAGAAATTTTCGTCCCCGAAAATCTTACCGATAAATAGGCTTGGGTATCGCTCTTTCATAGCGTTCTCGGTTTCCCAAGTAGCTTCTTCTATCCCGTGTTTGAGCCATAACACTTTCACTAGCGGAACCCGCTTGTTTCGCAACTCTTTCACTTTACGTGATAGGATACGAATCGGTTTTTCCTCATAACTCATATTGGCTTGTATTTCAACCTCTGATGGACTAATCACGTGCTATGGATCAGATCTATAGCGTCGAAGCATCGAAACATGAAAGACATCGTGAATCTTTTCGAGTTCAGGGGGCAAAATCAAACGATATGCAACTGGACCGACTCGCTCGGATATCTCATATGGCCCAATGAACCTCGGGCTCAACTTGCCCTTACTACCGAATCGAGTATCTTTTTCCACGGCGAAACCTTGAGAAACACTTTATCCCCACGATGCTCGATGTCTTTTCGTTTCAGATCCGCGTCGACTTCGACGGTCGGAGGCTATCTTGAGACTTTCACGGATTACTTTCACTTTACATTCAGCATCTCGATCAAATCCACCTCAAAATTTTGCTTTCACCGAGCTCGGTCCAAAACAATGGTGTACGGCATTTACGACCGTACAAAGCCTCGTAGGGTGCCATCTTAATACTTGATTGAAGACTATTGTTGTGCGAATTCAATCAAAGGCAAATACCGTTCCCATGAACCATCGAACTCGAGGATGCAACATCTCAACATATCCTCAAGTATTTGAATTATCCGAGCGAATTGACCATCGGTTTGGGGTGAAAGGCGGTCTTTGAAATGCAACTTGGTACCCAAAGCTTCTTGCAACTTCTTCCAAAATCGCGAGGTAAATCTCGGATCTCTATCCGACCACGATGGAAATAGGCACCCGTGTAATCTCACAATCGAGAAAGCGTACAATTCGGCTAGTTTGACCATTGAAAAATCCGTGCGTCACGGGGACAAAGTGAGCCGACTTAGTCAATCTATCTACCACGACCCAAACCGCATCCTTCTTACTCACGACAATGGCGGTCCGATACAAAGTCCATTGTGACTCGATCCCATTTCCACTCGGGTATCGTGATCGGTGAAGTAATCTGAAGGCACTTGATGTTCCGCTTTCACTTGTTGACATATTAAACATCTCAAACAAAGTCGAGATGTCTCGTTTCATACCATGCCACCAAACCGACGTTTCAAATCCTTGTACATCTTCGTACTCCCGGGTGGATTGCCATTCGGCTACAATGGGCTTCGTTCGAATTATCGAAATAAGTTCAATTCTTTGGAACACACATCGACTTTTGAACCTCAAACAACCGTCATCATCAATTTGAAACTCCGAGTCCTTGTTCGAACACACTCGGCCCGTTTTGCGACCAACTCGTCGTCGACTTTCTCGAGCTTCATGAATTTGATGTATCAATAATGGTTTGGCTTTCAATTCAGCTACTAACACATTGTCGGATCGAGCAGACAAGTGCACATTCATCGCTTCGTAAGCGAATAATGATTTATGACTTAAGGCATCCGTAACCACATTCGCCTTTCCCGGGTGATAGTCAATGACCAGCTCATAATCCTTTGACAGCTCGAACCAACGTCTTTGTCGCAGATTTAAGTCTCTTTGAGTCATCAAATATTTGAGACTTTTGTGATCCGAATACACATGGCACTTCTCACCAAATAAGTAATGTCGCCATATCTTTAAAGCGAATACGATGGCGACCAATTCGAGATCATGGGTCGGATAATTTTTCTCATGTGGCTTTAATTGTCTCAACGCATAGGCCACAACTCGACCTTCTTGCATCAATACGCAACCTAACCCAAGTAGGGAGGCGTCACTATAGATGACAAACTCTTTGCCAGATTCGGGTTGCACTAGAATTGGGGCTTCATCAAATAAGTTTTCAGTTGATCGAAACTTTTACGACATTTCTCGTCCATTCGAACTTAACATCCTTTTGGAGTAACCGTCATTGGCGTGGCTATCGTTGAGAAACCTTTTCAAATCGTCGGTAATAACCAAGCAAGCCCCAAAAGCTCCGAACCTCATTAATATTTCTGAGGCTTCCAATTAAGTATGGCTGAAATTTTGTTGGTCGACTCAAATACCGATCTGAGATACCACATGACCCAAGAAGCTAACCTCTCTTAACCGAACTCACACTTCTTGAACTTAGCATATAATTGCTTATCCCGTAAAATTTGCGGCACTAACCTCGGTGTTCAGCATGTTCGGTCTCATTTCTTGAATAGACCAAGATGTCATCAATGAACACGACTACGAACCGATCCAAATATGGTGCGAAGATCCGGTTCATCAAATCCATAAATACCGCGAGGGCATTAGTAAGCCCAAAGCGGCATCACTAGGAACTCGTAGTGACCATATCTCGATTCAAGGCGGTCTTGGGTGCGTTCAATCTTGAATTCATGGAATCGATAATAGCCCAATCTCAAATCTATTTTCGAGAACACTGAGGCTCCCTTTAGTTGATCGAACCAATCGTCGATACGCGGTAACTTATATTTGTTCTTTATCGTCGCTTTATTAAGCTGACGATAGTCGATGCACAGCCTCATGGTTCTATCCTTATTTTTCACAAACAACACTGGCGCTCCCCAAGGTGAAAAACTCGGACGAGGAAAACCTCTATCCACCAATTCTTGCAACTGCGCTTTCAACTCCTTTAATTCCGTTGGTGCCATACGATACGGAGCTATCAAAATTGGAGTGGTACCAGGTACCAATTCGATGCCAAACTCTATTTCCCGAACAGGTGGTAAACCCGGCAATTCTTCAGGGAAAACATCCGGGTATTCACAAACCACTGGCACAAATTCGGGTTTCTTTTCTGACTCCTTGTCATTGAGCACATACGCAAGGTACGCTTCGCACCCTTTTCTTACGTATTTCTGAGCCAACATTGCTAATATTACAGCTGGCAACCCCTTTAAGTCCGTAGACTCAACCCGAATTATCTCGTTATTCGTGTACCTCAGATCAATAGTCTTGCTTTTGCAATTTACAACCGCATCGTGCGTCGTCAACCAATCCAAACCAAGAATAACATCGAATTCGTCGAATGGCAAAAGCATCAAGTCCGCCGGAAAACAAGAACCTCGAAATACTAGGGGACTTTTCTTACACGCTTTGTTGATGAGCACGTAATGACCCAAGGGTTTGACACGAATTACAAACTCGATGAGACTCAATAGGCAAAGTCTTCTTGGATGCTAAGGTTTCGCATATATAAGAATGAGTAAAACCAGGTCAATCGAAGCAATCACATTAGTATCGAAAAGAGTGAATGTACGGTAATGACATCGGTGAGGCAGCATCCTCGCGTCTTGGCAGATGGCATAGGTCCTAAGCGGAGCACGAGCCTCGGGTCTTGTTGTAGCATCTCTCGCCCTCTCGACCGCCACTAGTATTGCCCGTATTTGGATGGCCTACTTGACGGTGGTAGCACCGGGTTTCCACTCGACTTACGTTTTGTTCAAGCAACCTCGGGCAATCCTTGATAAAGTGGTCGGCCGATCCACACTTATAGCGGGAGCGATCACGGAACCTCTGACTCCCGAATGCCATTTGCCACAATCTCGACACTCGTTCTCTCTCGACGATCATTTCCACCATCTGGCGATCGAAGTGACTCGTGTGGTCACGGGGTCGATCGCAATTTCGTCTAGAAAAGCGAAGCGCCTCTAGACCGGCTCACATCATCTCGAAATCTCTTGATGCTGTTGAAGAGACTTTCTCGAGGACCTTTAGAAATTCTCCGGTTCCCACATCAACCTTTTGATTCTCCTTTCTAAGCTCTTGACTTTACAAACTCGCTCAACAAGTACCACGAACTCTCATATTCCGAGAATGCCAGCGAACATCCTTATATCCTCATTCAGTCCATCCTCAAGCGTTTACATAATAGTTTAGGACGAAACACATTCCGGCGTATCTCTGAGTCTAACAAATTTTCGCTCGTAGTCGATATGCGGACATAGAGCCTTGCTTAAAATCAAGAAATTCCTTTCGTTTTGGTCGATGAATCTCGATCGATATACTTCTTTGAACTCGGTTTGGAAGAACTCCCAAGTTACTTGCTCTCTAGGCACAACCGAAGTCGAGTACTCCACCAATAGTAGGCGGAATCGCGTAGCAAGGAGATAGTACACTTTAAACATTCATCGGTGTACAAGATAGCTCATCGAGCACCGGATAGTGTTGTCCAACCAAAATTCAGCTTGCTCGGCATCGTCGCTATCCGTAGCTTTGAATTCCGTAGCCCCATGTTTTCGAATTCTGTCGACTAGGGGCTTACTTGACCTTACATGGTCAGTTACCGGAGGTATTGTAGGTGCGGGGGTTGCATTAGTCGGGAATGGAGGTTGTGGAACAGCCGTGTTAGTTCGAATGTATTGGTTGAACCAATCATTCATCACGCTATAAAAGGCTTGCCTAGCCTCATCATTCGGATTGTTGGCAATAGGTTGAGAGTCATGGGCGCTGTCCCTTGCGCGGGAGCAGGCGCCACACTCTCCACATCATCAGCTATTGCTCGGTTGGGATCGGGATCCATTGCTATAAACAAACACAAATTCGAATTGTCAGAAATCACCACACTATCAATTATCACTTAATGGCATGTATAGCTAGACCCCAAACATATCACGGGTGTCCTAGAATCGACTAAACCGTAGCTATGATACCAATAAAATTGGAACACCCGGAACCCGAGACCGTTGCCGGTGTCGGACACGAGGGGTAACAAGCCAAAACCACTTATGGCACCGACCAATTTGACATTCCCAGGCAAGCTGGAAAACTGCGTCGCTGTCGCCTTAAAAAGCATATCTCGAGTTTCACAACTCGGAAACTGATTCCGTAAATTTTCCCTGAATTTAGACTCATATATCCATGCATGGATGTATTTCTAGAATTTTTGGTTGGGCCAATTGGTACAGTTTATTAGTTAAATTCACCCATGTTACAGGGGTCGACTACACTGCCTTCGCGCGTTTCAACTTGAATATCTCTCTGTACAGGGTTTAAATACTGACGCCGTTTGTTTGTTATGAAACTAGACTCAAAAAGGAATCTGCACATATAAGGCATGACTTCTAATTCATTCTGGATAATTTATGGTAAATTTTCAAAGTCGCGACAGGGGACCCAGAAACCGTTCTGGTCCTGTCTCACAAGAACTTTAATATCTCTCGGTATACTGTTCATATGATTGTTTCGTTACTTTCATATGAAAATAGACTCGTCAAGGTTCGATCGCATAATTTATTCACTATTTAACACCATTCCTAAAAATTTTGGTGATTTTCACATCCATGTCACTGTAGCTGGCAGCATCTGTTTTAAGGTAGGCTTTACCCATATTGTAGTTCCCATGGACCAACTATAGTCTAGTCATACTTAGGTCCAGATATGATCATATTTAGCCATTCCAATGGCTGATCATGTGACCAACTCTCTCATTCCAAACCATAATCACATCATGAAACCAAATATAATTACAAACCACATATGGTCAAATTCCATACTCCACTTTTACGAACCATTTTCGCATGGCCGCACACATATACATCACAAAGTACTTAAAAACAAACGAGGGTAGTCATATACATGCCATATCCAAAACTCAACTAAAGGAGTACCAAAAAGGGCTTTGATAGTGTGGTTGACTTCAACTTCTATGATCCCAAATCGGATCGCTAACGAGCAAAATCTATAAACAGAGAAACAAAGAAACGGAGTAAGCAATTTATGCTTAGTAAGTTTCGAGCCATAATATACACACAACCAAGCATAGCATTCAAGTAGATAAACAATAATTCATATGCACAATTTCTCAAAGACATGTTTACTTCACAATCCCAACTCTTATATTCATACACTAATAACGGCTTAGTCAAGGCCGATAACTCATTTATCATCGGAGCGAATACGCACATACACTTACTCATAGTGTGCAAAGCACACACGAAACGCATACCTTGTTGTTGGGAATTTCACAAGCGTATTAACTGAAAATTTTACAGCAAGTTCAAAGTTCTCGAATCACATACCTTCGGAGTTTATCCGGATATAGCTACTCGTTCAAACGCCTTGGGACATAGCCCGGTTATGGTAACCCGCACAAATGCCTTGAACTTAACACGGATATCACAACTCGCACAATTGCCTTGGGCTTAGCCGGATATCATAACTTCGCACAATTGCCTTTGGGCTTAGCCGGATGTCACAATTTGCACAATTGCCTTTGGGCTTAGCAGGATATCACTCGAACATTTATACACATCTTTGTTTCAACTTCATAACACAACTTTTATGCACAATTCACTTAGCAAAAATATCATTTCGGCTCAATGGCCACATACAAAGGCACAATTTCGATTGCTTATTACTTCATTCAATCGAATCAAAATCTAAGTTTCGATACTCGAAAACTTACCTAGGACGTGGTCGAACGATTTCGATGGCTATTCGACGACTTTTTCCTTCCCCTTATCGGATTTAGCTCCCCTTTGCTCTTGAGCTTAATTTAACAAATAAATTGGTTTTATCATTTGAGCATCGAAAGGGGAATTCAAGATACCTAGCCAATATATATACTCATTAGGCATCAAAGTCGCATATGTACGAAATCACGAATCGAACTCAACACATTAGTTAATATTCCTCTTAGCGAATTTTCTAAGCCAAGAATAGGCATCAATATGCTTGCCTCTAACCGAATGCATGCACACCAATTTCCCCTCATGTGGCGAATATGCATGTCCATGTTGAGGCCAATTATGCATAATACCACACAAAAACAGCATGCATTTTACTAACTAATGCATTACATATTGTAGCTCAATACACATCTCTCATGTACTTCATAACAGAAACATCATCACAAGCAAATATATACCTTGAAATAGTATATATGTCATGCCAATACATCATGTGCAAACATGTATACACATATAGGTGCAAGGTCAATCTCAAGGGGTTCATACCCATCCAAACACAAAATTTTTTTTTTACCAATCAAGTAACAAGCACAAATCATGCTCATGAATGCACCATGGCCGAATACATCACAACCATACCCTTTCAACTTCAGTCATGGTTAAACAAAGAATTCAATGTCCTACTCAAGAACACTAAAAAGAAATTTCAAGAGTAGTCAATCCATCATTGCATGCATCATCAACAAGCTTCACATTTAGCATGCAATGGCTTTAACACAATATCAACCTTGGCCAAATACCATTTTTCATGGCATAGCAAGGATTTGAACCATGGCTAACATGCACATCAAGTTAGCAACCAAAACAAGCATGAATCTCATGACACAACCTCAACATACCTTAATCTTATTGCAAGTATAGCCAAATCTCCTTCTAGATCTCTTCTAAACCAAAAATGGAGCAAAATCCTCCTTCTTCCTTAGTTTTGGCTCAAAGAAAGGATGAACAAATTTTTTTCTTTCTTCCTTTACAACTCACGGCAATGGGGGAGATACTACACTCACACACATTTTTTTTTCATTCTTTTCTTACCCATGCTTATTTGTTTATTATTTCTCCCTAATGCCCAACAAAACATGTTTCATGACATGTTTAGCCCATATTTCTTTGTCATGGCCGGCCACCACCTATAAAAAGGGGAGTTTGACATGCAAGTCCATTGTTTTGCATGCATGCTTTAATTAGTCCTCACACATTTCCCCTTCATACTTTCAAACTTCACTACTAAGTCCTTTCTAGTGAAATTCACCTTTATAACACTAAATCAATCATCAAAATGTCACACACAAATTAACACATATCATAGGCATCAAAATAAATTTTAAATTATTTTTATGCCTCGGTTTTGTGGTCCCGAAACCACATTCTGACTAGGGTCAATTTTGGGCTGTCACAACTCTCCCCCACTTAAGAAATTTTCGTCCCCGAAAATCTTACCGATAAATAGGCTTGGGTATCGCTCTTTCATAGCGTTCTCGGTTTCCCAAGTAGCTTCTTCTATCCGTGTTTGAGCCATAACACTTTCACTAGCGAAACCCGCTTGTTTCGCAACTCTTTCACTTTACGTGATAGGATACGAATCGGTTTTTCCTCATAACTCATATTGGCTTGTATTTCAACCTCTGATGGACTAATCACGTGCTATGGATCAGATCTATAGCGTCGAAGCATCGAAACATGAAAGACATCGTGAATCTTTTCGAGTTCAGGGGGCAAAATCAAACGATATGCAACTGGACCGACTCGCTCGGATATCTCATATGGCCCAATGAACCTCGGGCTCAACTTGCCCTTACGGCGAATCGAGTATCTTTTCCACGGCGAAACCTTGAGAAACACTTTATCCCCACGATGCTCAATGTCTTTTCGTTTCAGATCCGCGTCACGACTTCGACGGTCGGAGGCTATCTTGAGACTTTCACGGATTACTTTCACTTTCATTCAAAGATCTCGATCAAATCCACCTCAAAATTTTGCTTTCACCGAGCTCGGTCCAAAACAATGGTGTACGGCATTTACGACCGTACAAAGCCTCGTAGGGTGCCATCTTAATACTTGATTGAAGACTATTGTTGTGGCGAATTCAATCAAAGGCAAATACCGTTCCCATGAACCATCGAACTCGAGGATGCAACATCTCAACAGATCCTCAAGTATTTGAATTATCCGCACGAATTGACCATCGGTTTGGGGGTGAAAAGCGGTCTTTGAAATGCAACTTGGTACCCAAAGCTTCTTGCAACTTCTTCCAAAATCGCGAGGTAAATCTCGGATCTCTATCCGACACGATGGAAATAGGCACCCGTGTAATCTCACAATCGAGAAACGTACAATTGGCTAGTTTGACCATTGAAAAATCCCGACGTCACGGGGACAAAGTGAGTGACTTAGTCAATCTATCTACCACGACCCAAACCGCATCCTTCTTACTCACGACAATGGCGGTCCGATACAAAGTCCATTGTGACTCGATCCCATTTCCACTCGGGTATTGTGATCGGTGAAGTAATCTGAAGGCACTTGATGTTCCGCTTTCACTTGTTGACATATTAAACATCTCAAACAAAGTCGAGATGTCTCGTTTCATACCATGCCACTAAAACCGACGTTTCAAATCGTTGTACATCTTCGTACTCCCGGTGGATTGCCATTTGGCTACAATGGGCTTCGTTCGAATTATCGAAATAAGTTCCGAATTCTTTGGAACACACAGTCGACTTTTGAACCTCAAATAACCGTCATCATCGATTTGAAACTCCGAGTCCTTGTTCGGAACACACTCAGCCCGTTTTGCAGGCAACTCGTCGTCGACTTTCTGAGCTTCATGAATTTGATGTATCAATAATGGTTTGGCTTTCAATTCAGCTACTAACACATTGTCGGATCGAACAGACAAGTGCACATTCATCGCTCGTAAAGCGAATAATGATTTATGACTTAAGGCATCCGTAACCACATTCGCCTTTCCCGGGTGATAGTCAATGACCAGCTCATAATCCTTTAACAGCTCGAACCAACGTCTTTGTCGCAGATTTAAGTCTCTTTGAGTCATCAAATATTTGAGACTTTTGTGATCCGAATACACATGGCACTTCTCACCAAATAAGTAATGTCGCCATATCTTTAAGGCGAATACGATGGCAGCCAATTCGAGATCATGGGTCGGATAATTTTTCTCATGTGGCTTTAATTGTCTCAACGCATAGGCCACAACTCGACCTTCTTGCATCAATACGCAACCTAACCCAAGTAGGGAGGCGTCACTATAGATGACAAACTCTTTGCCAGATTCGGGTTGCACTAGAATTGGGGCTTCAGTCAAATAAGTTTTCAGTTGATCGAAACTTTTCTGACATTTCTCTGTCCATTCGAACTTAACATCCTTTTGGAGTAGCTTCGTCATTGGCGTGGCTATCGTTGAGAAACCTTTTTCAAATCGTCGGTAATAACCGGCAAGCCCCAAAAAGCTCCGAACCTCAGTAATATTTCTCGGAGGCTTCCAATTAAGTATGGCTGAAATTTTGTTCGGGTCGACTCAAATACCCGATGCAGATACCACATGACCCAAGAAGCTAACCTCTCTTAACCAGAACTCACACTTGCTGAACTTAGCATATAATTGCTTATCCCGTAAAATTTGTAGCACTAACCTCAGGTGTTCAGCATGTTCGGTCTCATTTCTTGAATAGACCAAGATGTCATCAATGAACACGACTACGAACCGATCCAAATATGGTCTGAAGATCCGGTTCATCAAATCCATAAATACCGCAGGGGCATTAGTAAGACCAAACGGCATCGCTAGGAACTCATAGTGACCATATCTCGTTCTGAAGGCAGTCTTGGGTACGTTCGAATCTTGAATTCGCAACTGATAATAGCCCAATCTCAAATCTATTTTCGAGAACACTGAGGCTCCCTTTAGTTGATCGAACCAATCGTCGATACGCGGTAACTTATATTTGTTCTTTATCGTCGCTTTATTAAGCTGACGATAGTCGATGCACAGCCTCATGGTTCTATCCTTCTTTTTCACAAACAACACTGGCGCTCCCCAAGGTGAAAAACTCGGACGAGGAAAACCTCTATCCACCAATTCTTGCAACTGCGCTTTCAACTCCTTTAATTCCGTTGGTGCCATACGATACGGAGCTATCAAAATTGGAGTGGTACCAGGTACCAATTCGATGCCAAACTCTATTTCCCGAACAGGTGGTAAACCCGGCAATTCTTTAGGGAAAACATCTGGGTATTCACAAACCACTGGCACAAATTCGGTTTTCTTTTCTGACTCCTTGTCATTGAGCACATACGCAAGGTACGCTTCGCACCCTTTTCTTACATATTTCTGAGCCAACATTGCTGATATTACAGCTGGCAACCCCTTTAAGTCCATAGACTCAACACGAATTATCTCGTTATTCGTGTACCTCAGATCAATAGTCTTGCTTTTGAAATTTACAACCGCATCGTGCATCGTCAACCAATCCAAACCAAGAATAACGTCGAATTCGTCGAATGGCAAAAGCATCAAGTCCACCGGAAAACAAGAACCTCGAAATACTAGGGGACTTTTCTTACACGCTTTGTTGATGAGCACGTAATGACCCAAGGGTTTGACACCAATTACAAACTCGAGAGACTCAATAGGCAAAGTCTTCTTTGGATGCTAAGGTTTCGCATATATAAGAATGAGTAAAACCAGGGTCAATCGAAGCAATCACATTAGTATCGAAAAGAGTGAATGTACCGGTAATGACATCTGGTGAGGCAGCATCCTCGCGTGCGCGTATGGCATAGGTCCTAGAAGAGCACGAGCCTCGGGTCTTGTTGTAGCATCTCTCGCCCCTCTCTGACCACCACTAGTATTGCCCGTATTTCTGGATGGCCTACTTCGAGCAGTGGTAGCACCTGGGTTTCCACTCTGACTTACGTTTTGTTCAAGCAACCTCGGGCAATCCTTGATAAAGTGGTCGGCCGATCCACACTTATAGCAGGAGCGATCACGGAACCTACAGCTCCCCGAATGCCATTTGCCACAATGCTGACACTCCGTTCTCTCTCGACGATCATTTCCACCACTGGCGATCGAAGTGACTCGTGTGGTCACAGGGGGTCGATCGCGATTTCGTCTAGAAAAGCCCGAAGCGCCTCTAGACCGGCTCACATCATCTCGAAATCTCTTCGATGCCTGTTGAAGAGACTTTCCCGAGGACCTTTTTAGAAATTCTCCAGTTCCCACATCAACCTTTTGATTCTCCTTTCTAAGCTCTTCGGCTTTACAAGCTCGCTCAACAAGTACCACGAACTCTCATATTCCGAGAATGCCAACGAACATCCTTATATCCTCATTCAGTCCATCCTCGAAGCATTTACACATAATAGCTTCGGACGAAACACATTCCCGAGAGTATCTACTGAGTCTAACAAATTTTCGCTCGCAGTCAGTAACGGACATAGAGCCTTGCTTAAAATCAAGAAATTCCTTTCGTTTTTGGTCGATGAATCTTTGACTGATATACTTCTTTCGGAACTCGATTTGGAAGAACTCCCAAGTTACTTGCTCTAGGCACAACCGAAGTCAGAGTACTCCACCAATAGTAGGCGAAATCGCGTAGCAAGGAGATAGTACACTTTAAACATTCATCGGGTGTACAAGATAGCTCATCGAGCACCCGGATAGTGTTGTCCAACCAAAATTCAGCTTGCTCGGCATCGTCGCTATCCGTAGCTTTGAATTCCGTAGCCCCATTTTTTTTTGAATTCTGTCGACTGGGGGCTTACTTGACCTTACTTGGTCAGTTACCGGAGGTATTGTAGGTGCGGGGGTTGCATTAGTCGGGAATGGAGGTTGTGGAACAGCCGTGTTAGTTCGAATGTATTGGTTGAACCAATCATTCATCACGTTATAAAAGGCTTGCCTAGCCTCATCATTCGGATTGCTGGCAATAGGTTGAGAGTCCGCCGGCGCTGTCCCTTGTGCGGGAGCAGGCGCCACACTCTCCACATCATCAGCTATTGCTCGGTTGGGATCGGGATCCATTGCTATAAACAAACACAAATTCGAATTGTCAGAAATCACCACACTATCAATTATCACTTAATGGCATGTATAGCTAGACCCCAAACATATCACGGGTGTCCTAGAATCGACTAAACCGTAGCTATGATACCAATAAAATTGGAACACCCGGAACCCGAGACCGTTGCCGGTGTCGGACACGAGGGGTAACAAGCCAAAACCACTTATGGCACCGACCAATTTGACATTCCCAGGCAAGCTGGAAAACTGCGTCGCTGTCGCCTTAAAAAGCATATCTCGAGTTTCACAACTCGGAAAATGATTCTGTAAATTTTCCCTGAATTTAGACTCATATATCCATCCATGGATTTATTTCAAGAATTTTTGATTGGGCCAATTGGTACAGTTTATTAGTTAAAGTCACCCATGTTACAGGGGTCGACTACACTGACCTTCGCGCGTTAAAACTTGAATATCTCTCTGTACAGGGTTTAAATACTGATGCCGTTTGTTTCTTATGAAACTAGACTCAAAAAGGAATCTGCACATATAAGGCATGACTTCTAATTCATTCTGGATAATTTATGGTAAATTTTCAAATTCGTGACAGGGGACCCAGAAACCGTTCTGGTCCTGTCTCACAAGAACTTTAATATCTCTCGGTATAATGTTCATATGATTGTTTCGTTACTTTTATATGAAAATAGACTCGTCAAGGTTAGATCGCATAATTTATTCACTATTTAACACCATTCCTACAAATTTTGGTGATTTTTCACATCCACGTCACTGCAGCTGGCAGCATCTGTTTTTAAGGTAGGCTTTACCCATATTGTAGTTCCCATGGACCAACTATAGTCTAGTCATACTTAGGTCCAGATATGATCATATTTAGCCATTCCAATGGCTGATCATGTGACCAACTCTCTCATTCCAAACCATAATCACATCATGAAACCAAATATAATTACAAACCACATATGGTCAAATTCCATACTCCACTTTTACGAACCATTTTCGCATGGCGCACACATATACATCACAAAGTACTTAAAACAACCGAGGGTAGTCCTATACATGCCATATCCAAAACTCAACTAAAGGAGTACCAAAAAGGGCTTTGATAGTGTGGTTGACTTCAACTTCTATGATCCCGAATCCGATCGCTAACGAGCAAAATCTATAAACAGAGAAACAAAGAAACGGAGTAAGCAATTTATGCTTAGTAAGGTTCGAGCCATAATATACACACAACCAAGCATAGCATTCAAGTAGATAAACAATAATTCATATGCACAATTTCTCAAAGACATGCTTACTTCACAATCCCAACTCTTATATTCATACACTAATAACGGCTTAGTCAAGGCCGATAACTCATTTATCATCGGAGCGAATACGCACATACACTTACTCATAGTGTGCAAAGCACACACGAAACGTACCTTGTTGTTGGGAATTTCACAAGCGTATTAACTGAAAATTTTTACAGCAAGTTCAAAGTTCTCGAATCACATACCTTCGGAGTTTATCCGGATATAGCTACTCGTTCAAACGCCCGGGACATAGCCGGTTATGGTAACCCCACAAATGCCTTGGACTTAACCGGATATCACAACTCGCACAATTGCCTTGGGCTTAGCCCGGATATCATAACTTCGCACAATTGCCTTGGGCTTAGCCGGATGTCACAATTGCACAATTGCCTTTGGGCTTAGCCCGGATATCACTCGAACATTTATACACATCTTTGTTTCAACTTCATAACACTACTTTTATGCACAATTCACTTAGCAAAAATATCATTTCGGCTCAATGGCCACATACAAAGGCACAATTTCGATTGCTTATTACTTCATTCAATCGAATCAAAATCTAAGTTTCGATACTCAAAACTTACCTCGGACGTGGTCGAACGATTTCGATGGCTATTCGACGACTTTTCCTTCCCTTATCGGATTTAGCTCCCTTTGCTCTTGAGCTTAATTTAACAAATAAATTGGTTTTATCATTTGAGCATCGAAAGGGGAATTCAAGATACCTAGCCAATATATATACTCATTAGGCATCAAAGTCGCATATGTACGAAATCACGAATCGAACTCAACACATTAGTTAATATTCCTCTTAGCCGAATTTTCTAAGCCAAGAATAGGCATCAATATGCTTGCCTCTAACCGAATGCATGCACACCAATTTCCCCTCATGTGGCCGAATATGCATGTCCATGTTGAGGCCAATTATGCACTTAATACCACACAAAAACAGCATGCATTTTACTAACTAACGCATTACATATTGTAGCTCAATACACATCTCTCATGTACTTCATAACTGAAACATCATCACAAGCAAATATATACCTTGAAATAGTATATATGTCATGCCAATACATCATGTGCAAACATGTATACACATATAGGTGCAAGGCCGAATCTCAAGGGGTTCATACCCATCCAAACACAAATTTTTTTTTTTTACCAATCAAGTAACAAGCATAAATCATGCTCATGAATGCACCATGGCCGAATACATCACAACCATACCCTTTCAACTTCGGTCATGGTTAAACAAAGAATTCAATGTCCTACTCAAGAACACTAAAAGAAATTTCAAGAGTAGTCAATCCATCATTGCATGCATCATCAACAAGCTTCACATTTAGCATGCAATGGCTTTAACACAATATCAACCTTGGCCAAATACCATTTTTCATGGCATAGCAAGGATTTGAACCATGGCTAACATGCACATCAAGTTAGCAACCAAAACAAGCATGAATCTCATGACACAACCTCAACATACCTTAATCTTGATGCAAGTATAGCCAAATCTCCTTCTAGATCTCTTCTAAACCAAAAATGGAGCAAAATCCTCCTTCTTCCTTAGTTTTGGCTCAAAGAAAGGATGAACAAATTTTTTCTTTCTTCCTTTACAACTCACGGCAATGGGGAGATACCACACGACACACATTTTTTTTTTCATTCTTTTCTTACCCATGCTTATTTGTTTATTATTTCTCCCTAATGCCCAACAAAACATGTTTCATGACATGTTTAGCCCATATTTCTTTGTCATGGCTGGCCACCACCTATAAAAAGGGGAATTTGACATGCAAGTCCATTGTTTTGCATGCATGCTTTAATTAGTCATCACACATTTCCCCTTCATACTTTCAAAGTTCACTACTAAGTCCTTTCTAGTGAAATTCACCTTTATAACACTAAATCAATCATCAAAAATGTCACACACAAATTAACACATATCATAGGCATCAAAATAAATTTTAAATTATTTTTATGCCTCGGTTTTGTGGTCCCGAAACCACATTCTGACTAGGGTCAATTTTGGGCTGTCACACACATAGTAAGCTATCATAGCTTAGTAACTCATAAGCAAATAAACATCTCAATGACATAATCAACTCAATTTAACTAAACCAATTCATCCTATCATAATCACATTTAATCTCAAACTTGCAAATTCATATACAGCATATACATTCATGTATCAACTTTAACTTGGCTGAAATACATATATATCCATTATCAAAGTTATCATTTACTTCCAAGGTCGTAATATCATCATATAGATGAATATATATACACATTCATATATGTATACACATGTGTAAATTTTTTGGGTTTATTTTGTGTGAGTTTATATTTGTGAAATTTTCGTTCTTTAATTTTATCGTTTGAGTTTCTGATTGAATAAAGGACTTAATCGCGTAAAATGAAAATTAGGTGGTTATTTATAAAAGGGGCCGAATTGCATTTGGCTTTATAAATGGAAGCCTTTATGTTGCAATTAGCCCATTGAATGAATAAGTGGACGGTAATGGCCAAGGAAATAATGATTTTATATTATATTATAAAGGTTAAAAAGGCAATTTGGTAAATAAACATATAATAACTAAAATTAAGTTAACATATTCATATTATTTCCTTTGTTCTTGCATCGAAACTAAATAAAAAGAAAAAGAAATATTAGAAGCTAGGGTTCGGCCATCTTTAAAGCTCAATCAAGGTATGTGTTTAGCTTAATTTTTGATAATTTTTACGTTTTTGAGATTGTTGCTAAGTTATCTTCAAGACACATGCTTGAATTTTGAATTTTGATGAATATTTTCAGTTATACCATTGATGAGAGCTTGTGATTTTTGTTGTTTGATGATGAAATATGAAAGATATCCTTTATATTAACATGTTTTGTATTGGAGTTTTTGATGAATTTGAGTAATTAGGATTAAATTGAAAAAATAATAATTTGAGGGACTAAAATGTGAAATAAATGAAATATATCGACTTGTATGAATATGGGTAAGATTTGGCCTAACACGGGTATAGGGAAATTTTGCATATTTTGTGTTTTGTGCAATAGGGACTAAATTGTAAAAAGTGTAAATGCAGGGGTAAAATGGTAATTTACCCATTTATGTGTTTTTGGACTAAATTGAATGAAAATATGTTTGAATGAGCTTAATTTGAATATGTTTAGATCAAGAACCAAAGAAATCAGATTTGGATCGGGGGAAAACGAAAGTTGTCGATTAGCTGTCCTATTCTATTTTACATCGTCCAAGGTAAGTTTATAAGCAAATAAACGTACTTAATTTTAATTAAATGTTAAATATATATGTTGAAATGAAATATATGGATTTATATATGCTTTGGCCGAATATGAATAAACTTGATTACTATGTTTCTGAATTCGTTTTGACCGAGTTACATCATCCGAAAGCCCTATATAAACCTTAGGAATAGTTAGGATACATATATCATGACATAGGATTCCGATATATGTGTACGAGTAAGATCATGGCATCAGTATATGATTCTGATATATGTGTACAAGTTAGACCCTGTCTAGGACAGCGGCATGATATGTGATTACATGTAAGACCAGGTCTAGGACGTTGGCATTGTACGATATGTGTGATTATCCGAGTGTCCTATCCAATTCTAAATGGTTCATCGGGAAAAGATAAGTTGTGTTCGAGTGTGTAAAACGAGCGAAATGGCCAGGTATGAATTAGCTTATTGTTTACTTAAAATAAGGTAAGTGAATAACTTGATACTTATTACAAGTCATGTGTAGTGCAAATAAGGATTATATGTGAACTAGGGAAGTGTATTCGGCATTGTGAATATTATTAAATAAGTCTTAATTATATGCATGTGTGATTATCAGTATTCAGCCCCATAACTAATACATGTACATGAAATTATATTGTGACACACGAGCTTATGTATTTGTGTGTATGTGAACTAGGTTTATAATGACTATTTTGCTTTTGAAGTGAAATGATAATATGTTAATTTGGCTATATGAAAATTCGATCAAGGTGACATTTATGAATGAATATATATATAATACGAACTTTATATGTTTGGATCTAAATTGCTTTGATAATATAATTTGATTTTGTTTAATTAAGTTGATAATATCATTGGATTGTTCATTTGCTTATGACTTACTAAGCTATGATAGCTTACTCTGTGTGTTCATGTTTACTTTGTTTTATAGATTGTTGGATCAAGTAACGAGCTCAGGGATCGTTAGCAAAGTTCATCACACTATCTACTGCTTCAATATTTAAATAGTTCAAAATAACATGAATTACGGCATGTATAGGCTGGAATGTGTTTTGAAATTTTGAATTTTGGTTATGTATAACTAAAGCCATGCGAAAATGGCTTTACCTCTAAGTTTGGTTTTGATTATGTTTAACTGTTTTGGTGATGATGCTATATGTTATGAATGAATGGCATGAGTAATAGATGATATATGTTTTGGAAATGGTTGGGTAGTGACATGAGTTTAGGCATTAAAGTTGGTTAATGACTTTGGAAGTGTCATGAATGAATCGGCTATAAACATCTTTGTTTAGTTTGGATGTGTTTTATACTAAGATATGGCATATATGTGAACTTGCTTATTATGCTCAGTTTTGATTTAATATGTTCTTCATATTAATGTTTAATGAGTTTAGTTTTGATAATTCGATGATCGAAATTTTGGATGTGTATGTGGTTTAATGTAATATGTTTTAGCTAAGCAAGTTAGTAAGTAATGAAAAATGTTACATGTTTGTTTTGGTCACTTGTTTTAGAATGTATTCAAAAGTTAAGTGTGGCCTTGGTTTTAGGGTAAATGCGCACCATGCATACATGCATTAATAGCATGATCGGCCATATTAAATTGTACTAAAGCTGCATATGTGCTTGCTTATTAAAAAAGGTAATATGTGTTTAAGCTTGGTGGAACCTGATGCATCTTTTATACATTGGTTGTTTTATTCAAACCATAAATATGACTTACTATTAAGCTTATTTCAAATATATATAATTAGTTGCATTCTATTTATATATATATGCATGTTTTGAATGGATGTATTAAATTTATATTTAATTTATGAGATATAAAATTTACATTGATTAACATAGTAATGTTGTATAATTGAATTGATAAGTTGGTATTGAATTTATTCCATTCGTAGTACAACATGTATGTGAGCAAGACTTTTACAAAATTAGGCTGATATTCCATTTAAGAAATTATTGATGTGTTACATGTTTTATATATGTATAAATTGTTTTAATATATTTTAAATTATGCTTAATTTATATCATGTTGTGAATGACATATTTTCTTAAGTTTCGATAATCGATTTAATTATAATCATTGATATGATTAAAGTTTTGAACTGTAATATGTGATGCATATCTGTATAAATTATATTATGTTTGGTAATGCCTCATAACCCTAATCCGGTGACGGATACGGGCTAGGGGCGTTACAACATGTTTCACACCTTAATATCACATACGTATATCATTTTGCCGAATATAGATTTGCATTCAATATACATATAACCAACTTTATAACATGATTCATATCATCACTTCAAATACCAAAACTTACCTTAATTTCAATACATTGGCTAACACATACCTGTACCTTTTAATTCGATTTCGCATTCGGTCTTTACTTAACATTGCCTGTTGAATCATTCGGAATTAAATAGGATACTCGAATAGTCGCACATATCGTACAATGTCAACGTCCCAGATGTGGTCTTACATGTAATTACATATCGATGCCGTTGTCCTAGACAAGGTCTTACTCGTAAACACATATTGGAATCACCTATTGATGCCAACTATTAAACATGGTCTTACTCGCACACACATATCGGAATCACATATTGATGTCAATGTATTAAACATGCTCTTACTCGAACACACATATCGGAATCACAATTGATGCCAACGTATGAAATGTGGTCTTACTCGCACACACATATTGGAATCACATATCGATTCCAATGTATTAAATGTGGTCTTACTCACACACACATATCGAAATCACATATCGATGCCAACGTATTAGACGTGGTCTTAAACGTGGTCTTACTCGCGCACACATATCAGAATCACATATCGATGCCAAGTATTAAACGTGGTCTTACACGCACACAGATGTCGAAATCAAATATCGATGCTAACGTCCCAGACATGGTCTTACACGTAATCACATATCGGAAATCCTATGTCATGACATATGTATCCTAGCTATTCCTAAGGTTCGTAAACATAGCTCCCAAGCATATACACATTCGGCTACCACATATATACTTTCACATAATTCATCTCAACATATATAACTCGTATTTATTTAAAATTTGCAACATCTATTTGCTTATAAACTTACCTCGGACAACGATAATCGGAACAGAATGATTATTCGACAACTTTGGTTTTCCCCCGATCCAATTCTGATTTCTTTGGTTCTTGACCTAAATATATTCAAATTAAACTCATTCAAACATAATTTCATTCAATTTATTCCAAAAACACATAAATGGGAAAATTACCATTTCACCCATAACATTTTACACTTTTTACAATTTAGTCCAAATTGCACAAAACACAAAACATGCAAAATTTGCACACACCATGCTTAAGCTGAATGTTACCCATGCTCATACAAGTCCATACATTTCATTTATTTCACATTTTAGTCCCTCAATTTATTATTTTTTCAATTTAGCCCTAATTACTCAAATTCATAAAAAATTCCAATACAAAATATATTAATCCAAAACATATATTTCATAATTCATCATCTAACATCACAAAATTCAATTATTCATCAATGGAATAACTCAAAATATTCATCAAAGTTAGAAAATCAAGCATGGGCTTTGTACATTCACTACAACGATCTCAAAAATGTAAAAAATTATAAAAAACCGAGCTAGTTACATACCTTAATCAAGCTTCAACGATGGCTGAACCTTAAAGCTTTTTTCTTCTTTCTTTCTTTTTCATATTCATTCAAGTAGGAAAGATGAACACATGGTTTTGAGTTTTTTTATGTTTTATTATTATAACATTATTATCATTTTACCTATTTAACCTTTGTTATAAAATAATAAACCATTATAAACCATGTCTTAAACCGTCCATCACTTTAACTATGGTAATATTGCATTATAAATACCTGAAATGAAAAAGACAACAATAATCCGACTCTTTCACATTTAACCATCAAATTTTCATTTTACGCGATTAAGCCCTTTTATTAAATTGGGCACTCAAACGACAAAATTAAAACATGAAAATTTAACGGATATAAATTCACACATAATAAACACAAAAAATAATTTTTAAAAACTTTTTCTAACTCGAATTCGTGGTCCCGAAACCACCGTTTTGAATAAGGTCTAAATTGGGCTGTTACACTACATCCCAAGATGTAGTTGAAGATTGCGCTGGTATTTCCAAGATGGAATTGTTGGCTTCTACAGAATTGGAGCTTAATTCTTTAGACGATTTGTTAGAACATATTCTTCTGGTGGATTCACTAAGTTATGATGAAGATAAGGAATGTTTGTCTTTGTTAGAAGCTAATTCGAAAGAATTCATTCAAGAAGTTCCACTCAAATCATTAGAGTTATCATCTCAGAAGCATACACAACCAAAGTTGTTGATTGAAGAGCCAGCTGAATTGGAACTAAAGATTTTGTCTCCTCATTTGAAATATAATTATTTGGGTTTGTCTTCAAGTTTACCTGTCATTATTTCAGTTGCGTTCACCAAAGATCTAGAAGAAGAGGCACTTCTGGTTTTGGAAAGGCACAAGAAGGGTATTGGATGAATTATTTCATATATTCGAGTCACGATTTGGAGGATTTGTAGGAATTACATGAAGTTAAATAAGGCCACAAGGAAAGATCATTTCAGGTTTTCTTTACCTAATAAGATGTTGAACCGATTTGATCGGAAAGAATATGATTAATTCCTAGATAGGTATGGTTGGTATGACAAATGGCCATTTGACACCACCATGGTCAATGACGATCCTGAATAAAATGAAGGGAGTTCTCTTCACTTTCTCTATCGTTGTTTTATATTTTTAGTTTTTTTTCTCATTTAAATAAAATGGTAGACTTAGATAAAATTTTCTTCAGGTCATTACATTAATTAAAATTCTATCTAGGAGATTAGGACTTAAGCGGGACCATTTGTAACCCCTCTAGTTTTTCTTGAGAGTTCAATTTAATTTTTTTTGTGAAAAATATTTTTTGAAGTAGTCTGAAGAAATTATTTAGTTGTTTTGTTAGAAAAAATGTGTCAATTTTATCCATGCACTAATTTCTTTGTGTTTTTTTCTGTTTACTTTATGTATAGGAATTTAGGATCCAAAAATGAGCTACCATTGGGCTTAAAACACTGCTATGAATGAAAATATTCAACCCTTTTCCGCACAAACCTATAGCCCTTACCTTCCTCCACTGCCACTCCCAAGTAGCAAAATAGTGCATCTCACTTAACCCATTAATGTCACAACCCTTAACTCCTTAAATCACCACCCCGAACACCTTCATTCGAAGTCACCAACTATCTCACCTATACTATCCTTAAAATCGCCACCCCCTTCAACTCTACACCTTGCCATCGGCTACTCAACCACCTGCCAAAAATTGAAACCACCTTTAAGATATTTTCCAAGTCCAACACCGAAAGTCCCTTCATCTAGCACCATTTCATGAATTGAACAGTTTGATATAATGGCTATGTTGCAACACATGTAGTTGCAACAACAAGTTTATTTGAGATACTCAAAAATACGGGATGACTCAATCAGAGATGCATTTAAAATATATATTTCATAATTCATTTGTTTTTGTGCTTGAATTTTTAGGCTTTATACTTGAACCATGGACTCTAATGTCGAGGAAGGAATGAGGCGCTTGTATTCAGAGGGAACTACAAATAAATAAAAAGAGGGGATATTGTTTTTACTTTATTTTACTTTTCAGGATATTTTAAATTTTTATTTTAAAACTCTTTTAGGAATTTATTTCTCGCATAATAAAATAAGAGGTTGAAATCATTAATAAAATTTAGCAATTTAAAAATAAGAAGTGTGACAAATGATATGTACATGTCTAGGATTGGATCTGTCTACGAAGAGTTTGGTATTTAAGCAGTCAAACTTGACTCACCTCCTTTTTTTGGGATCCTACCTGGTGTGTAGTATCTATTCGCTTCTATATTTTCACTTTCTCTATTATTTTTAACAATGAGGACATTGTTCATCTTAAGTAGGGGGACAAAATGTTTTTTTTTCAAGTTACATTTTTCTTATAATTAAGATAAGTTATATTTTGCTCAAAATTTTGAATTTTTAATTATTTGAAACTTTAGTATAAATAAAGTTCTATTATCTCAATGATTGCTATGTTAGTTGAATTATGACATAAATGTTCTCTTAATAAAGTTTATAAATTGTACCATAAAATTTTTAATTCCTTAGGAGAGCTAGGCTTGCATGAAAGTTTAAGTCTCTAGAATTGACTTAGTAATTTCTTGAGGCAAAATCCTAGGAAGCATGGAATTTTGAAAATGACTTAGGCAAACTTTTGTTTGGACTATTTGAGCCTTTCAAGCCAACCTTAACGAATATTTATCCCTTGAAACCCAAATTTGAGATGATATGGCCTGATCTTTCAAGCCAACCTTAACGAATATTTATCCCTTGAAACCCAAAATTGAGATGATATGGCCTGATTTTATTTAAACCATTGCAATATTAAGCCATCACTTCTCTTATAATTATCTCCAAATTGTCCCAAATACTAGACTCAGTCTATCTAGAATATTCTCTAAAAATAAGTTTGTATGAGTTGAAAAGAAGTATCAAATGCTCGAAAAATATTGTAGTACATATAATAATATGCTCGAAAAAATAAAAGCATATGTACTCAAAAGAAATACATGTACAAAGAGCATATGTGAACTCAGTTGCAAAATGAGTTGCTGAATTTGAAGGCATGTATTGCGAAAGTCCAATACAAGCTAAGTTTAGGGTTTTTGTAACACCCCTAAACTGTATCCGTCACCGGAGTAGGGTTACGAGGTATTATCGATCAATTCACAACATATAGCATTCTTTTATCAAACATAAAGCATTCATTCTCATAAATCATTCAACACAATCACATTGTCCTTTATAAGGGCCTACAAGGCCTTAAACATGCTATAGAAGTGGTTCAAGACTAAACCGATAACATACGAAAATTTTAGAAGCTTAGAAAAATTTCAGCCATATAGGGGTCACATGCCCGTGTGAACAGGCCGTGTGCCTCACACGGCTCCAAACACGGCCGTGTCTCAAGCCGTGTGGAAACATGGCATACATACTGACTTGTATCACACGGCCGAGGACACGCCTGTGTGCCAAGCTGTGTGAAAACTGAAGGGTTTACTGACTTATGCAACACGGCCAAGTCACACGCCCGTGTGCTAGGTCGTGTGCCAATTAGGGGGTATACTGACTTGTACCACACTACCAGTCACACGCCCGTGTGACACTGTGTGGAGCATACTGACTTTAATTCAATTTCAACACCAGGGGACACACGGCTGTGTAACATGATCATGTGTCACACAAGGCTGAGTGTAACACCCCTTACCCGTATCCGATGCCGGAACAGGGTACGAGGTATTACCGAACTTGAGTACTTGTAATCATTTAAAACCGAGACATAAAATTTCATCAAATTTTAAAATTTTCAAACATATTCAAGGTTTCCCTTAAAAAAAACTTACAAGGTGCATATCATGCTTTAAAACCTTTATATATCGATCAATAGTTTGATAGTGTGATTTAACCTCCGGCGAATTCCAGCTCGAGCTAACATCTACAACATATTGAGCTTGGAAAGCTTGATAACCCTAGCCATGGCTTCCCCCATGCTAAATGCGGCGTCCATGAAAAAGATGAGTCAATTTTGGCTTTATTTTCCCTTTTTATTTCTTTTAATTACCAAATGACTAAAATGCCCTTAAGGCCTTTCTTTAAAATTTTGTCCTATTCATGCCCATTTTTGTCCAAACGAAATATAATGGTCTAATTACCATTTAAGGACCTCCTCTTTAAAACCCCATTTCAATCAAGTACTTATGAATTAGAACACATATTTTGCAACTTTTGCAATTTAGTCCTAAAAGTCTAATTAAGCACTTTATCAGTAAAATTACTTAACGATATTTTTACACAATATTTTAATCAATAAATAAACCTTAAAACTTAATCAAAATAAATTTTTCGACTTCAAATCTGTGGTTCTAAAACCATCGTTCCATTTAGGCCCTAAATCGGGTTGTTACAGCAACTTCTGCAAATAAGCCCTAATAGGCAAATTAAACATGTAATCTGTAAAATTTCTTATCAATACTCTAACACATGCATCTAATCACTCGGTAAATCATAAAAATTAATCGAAATAAACTTTTCTATCTCAGATTTGTGGTTTCGCAACCACTATTCCATTTAGGCCCTATTTCGAGATGTTACACTGAGATACACGTCTGTGTTGATAAAAATAGGCTATTTGCCAAGCTATTTTACCACCCAACCAAGTATACCTATAAAAGAGCAAATGGTACCATTTCATTATACAATTAGGCAACCAAAATCATTAACCAAATGCATAATTCATACCATTATAATTTCATCTCTTCCAACTCTCAAATCACTACCATTTACTTAGCCAAATACATGCCAAAACAATATCAAACAATATGGCTCATTTACTATAATTTACACATACATAACTTACCCTATAAATAACCAACACAACATCTAAAATCATATCTCATCAAGGCATTTCTCAAGCATTTATACTCAACAAATCAATTAACCATTTAAGCAACTATAAAACCATCACCACATTCATACCAAAACATACCAAAATAAGCCATCAATCATGACTATATATACAAACCAAAACATATACATTTACAAGCCATTTCTAATAGCCAAAAATACATCAATATTAACATCATTTACAAGCCAAATCTCATGGCTATAATCACAACCAAAATACCACATCTAGCCTATACATGCCATATACCATGAATGTATAATTCAAAAGTACCAACTTAGATATTTGATATTGCGATGATGTTCCTGGCGACTCCCTGTAACAGCCCGATTTAGGCCCTAGTTCGAATAGTGGTTTCGAGGACCGCAAATGTGAGTCAAAAAAATATTTTAATATTATTTTTCTTGTTTACAATATGTGGTTAAGCATGTGTGAAAGTTTTTGTATGAAAATTTTATTATTTGTGTGCTCAATTTGATAAAAGGACTAAATCGCAGAAAATATCAAAGTTGTATGCTACATGAATAAGTGTTGAATTGACATGGCTTATTAATTATGAGGTCCTTATGTTGATATTAGACCATTGAATTTATGAATGGACATATATGCCAAGGGTTAGTGGATTTTAAATGTATATAATAAGGTTATTTTGGTAAATGATGAATTAAAGTAATTAATTAAACAAAACATGATTTTCAATTCATCTTTTCATCATTTTGCCGAAAATAGAAAGAAAATAAGAAAAAAAATAAAGCTTCCATGGTGTTTTAGGGTTCGGCTAAGGAAATTGATGATTAAGGTATGGTTTTTGAGTCCTTTTTGATAATTTATACGTTTTTTATATTGTTGCTTAGTAATCTATCAGGGCCATGTCACAATTTCTGAAATTGATGATGTATTTGAGTTATGATATTGATGAAATTGTAAGTTTTGTGATGTTATTTGATGCAAAATGAAAGAGATGTGTTGGGTTAATATGTTTTGTATTTGAATTCTTGATTTTGGACTAATTTGTGAAAATGAGAAATTGAGGGACTAAAATGTGAGATAAATGAAATATGTAGGCTTCTATGAACTACATGAATATTCGGCTAGGCATGTGTCTAATGAAATTATGCATATTTTTGCGATTTTATGAAATAGGGACTTAAATGTCAAAATGTGAAAATGTAAGGGCTAATTTGTAAAATTCCCTAACTATGTGTATATGGATTGAATCCGGTTTTGACCTTAGTCGGAATAGTGGTTTCGGGACCACAAATCCAAGTTTAAAAAATATTTTAAAATTATTTTCTATGTCTGTGATATGTGAATTTATATCTGCAAAATTTCTATGATTTACTTTGTAACACCCCTTACCCGTATTCAAGGCCGGAACAGAGTACGAGGCATTACCAGACTTAACAATACACATAGACGAAAATCGGGCCATAAAATTTCATTTAATTTAAAACTTTTCGAACACATGCATAACAAACAAAGCTAACTATATCATCACATCGAAACATAGGACATGGCACGATTAATTAAACTTATAAATCATAATGGATAAGGACCACATCTAATGATTTTATACGATAACTCAATGCAGAATGATACGAATGGTCAAAATCATAATAAAAATACATATCACAAACCAACTTCCTATACATGCCACTCACTTGATATTTCTAATATTTGAATTAATTTTCCCAAAATGATAGTTTGATAGTGTGATTTTGCCTCCGACGATCTCCAACCCGAATGACCGCCAATACTAAAGAATTGGAGAGGATGGGTAAGCTTTACGCTTAGTAAGTTCATATGAAAATAATAAGCAATTACTACCATGCTTTTCAAGATAAAACACTATAATTGTACAATTACACATATTCAGGTTAAGATGTGTTGTCGAGTTACAGTTACTAAATCATTCATATATGAAGCTAAAAAACTCCAAATTTAATTTCGTTAATTTTCCTTGAAACTAGATTAATATATATTTCTCCCATAAAATTTCCAGAATTTTTAGTTTAGCCAATTAGTACAGTTTATTAGTTAAAGTCTCCCCTATTTCAGAGTATGACTACTCTGACCTCTGTGCACTATGAACCAAATTTCTCCCTGTACAGAAATCCAACAACCATGCAGTTTGTTTCCCTTAAAAATATACTCAATAAGGAATCCATACATGTAAGGTATAACTCTTAATAATGTTTTTACAATTTATGGTGAATTTATAAAGTCAGAACAGGGAATCTTGAATTCATTCAGACCCTGTTTCACAAGAATTCAAATATCACTCAATATAGAATTCTTTTGCTTCCCCGGTTTCTTTCATGTGAAAATAAACTCATTAAGCTTTATTTTCATATATCATTTGCATTTTTATTCAACTTCTAAATTTTTAGTGAATTTTCAAAGTCATGCAACTGCTGCTGTCTAACACTATTTTACCACTAAAATTCATTCTTACATAATTCCACTTAATCCATTTTGTCTTATCGAAATTCACCCAATTATCGAGCACATTGTTCATAATTTTTCATAAACATATACATATACTTATTCATCATATAATCATGTTCAATTGTATTTTTACTTAATCAATTTTCCCGTTGAACTCTTCGGAATAATAACTGATACTCAATTGCCTGTACATATTTTCACACTTGTAGCCAAAGCTATCTGGTACGCATAGTAGCCTGCACATAGTACTACACATGCGACCAATTATCCGGTACACGTAGTAGCCTGCACTTAGTACTACACACGTGACCAATTATCTGGTACACGTAGTAGTCTGGTACACGTAGTAGCCTGCACTTAGTACTACACACGTGACCTAACCATCTGATACACGTAGTAGCCTGTACTTAGTACTACACACGTGATCACAGTTTTCGGGTATGCATAGTAGCCTGCACTTAGTACTACACATGCGACCTCACAATAGATCATTCGTATCGTTTTTATTCCGAAGGTTCAATCGAGAAATTCCTCACTTTTCAACATTTTACTAAATTGTTCGTAATCAATTTAAATTCATAATTTACATCAAATAACCATTTGATAGGCAGCCACATTTCATATGATATCAAAATATAATAACCTAAAAAGAATCGATAGATTATTTATGTACGAATTTACTCGAAGTGTCGATCTCACTATCCGTAGTACCAATTGTGCATTCATAGTATAATAAGACACAACTCAAATATCAAATCAGCTTTTAAGAATTTACATAACATAGATCACATATTTCATATATCACTTGTCATGTATCTTCATTTTCTTGCATTTCATCTAACATTCTTTCATGTCATATTTCCACATCATAAACACCATTCCATTAACTTTTCCAATATATTAAATCATAAAATATATGCAATAATAGTAAGAAATATAATTCAAACATAACATTGCATTATTATTATCATACGAACTTACCTCTATCCAGAAACAACAATTTATCATTTTAGTCCATAACCTTGTATTTTCCCGATTTAAGCCCGAATCTCGATTTCCTTCATCTATAATATCACATTTAGCCTAATAATTAGTCACACTATTCATACGGGTCCAAAAATCATATTTTTAAAAATTTTCATTTTGACCCCTAAACTTTTGCATATTTGCACTTTTGCCCCAAGGTTCGGAAATTAAACTTCATCCTATTTTCTTATGTTTTATGACATGCTGATCATTTTTCCCTTCTATGGCAACATCAAATTCTCACTCTAACATGTACTTATGACTATTAGGTATTTTTACCGATTAAGCCCTTTTGCTCGTTTTCACTTAAAACCGAGTAGTACAAGTTGTCTAACATAATTTAAAACCTCATATTCTATCATAAAACACCAAAATACACAAATTTCACCCATGGGTATTTTTCCAAATATGAACCCTAGTTTGAATTATTGCTAGCATAAGCTAAATCAAGTTATCGGGACTCCAAAAACGTAAAAATTATTAAAAACGAGGCTAGAACGGACTTACAATCGAGCTTGGAAGCTTGGAAACCCTAGCCATGGAGTCTCCCTTGGTATACACGTCCATGGTGAAGAAGATGAGCAAAATTGGCTTTTAATTTTATATTTTAATTCAT
The DNA here is from genome assembly GCF_025698485.1 of Gossypium arboreum. Taxonomy (NCBI): domain Eukaryota; kingdom Viridiplantae; phylum Streptophyta; class Magnoliopsida; order Malvales; family Malvaceae; genus Gossypium; species Gossypium arboreum. The sequence goes on along the minus strand of NC_069078.1, from coordinate 20,028,488 downwards.
CTTACCCCTAAATGACCAAAATGCCCTTACTACTAAACTTTCCAAAAATTCCATTCATGTCCAATATTTGTCCATAAACTTTAAAATTGGTCAAATTTCTATTTAAGACCTCCTAATTAATATTTCAAAGAAATTTCATACTAGAAATTTCTAGAATGCAATTTTTGCAACTTATTCAATTTAGTCCCTAACTTCAAATTAAACACTTTATGCATAGAATTTCTTCACAAAATTTTCACACAATCATGCAATCATATCATAGACCTCAAAATAATCATAAAATAATTATTTCTATCTCGTATTTGTGGTCACGAAACCACTATTCCAATTAGGCCCTAATTCAGGATATTACAATTCTCCCCCCTTTAGGGATTTTCGTCCCCGAAAATCTTACCAGAAAAGTGGTCTTCACTTAGATTCCTCAATTTCATATTCAGTGTTGAAGAACTTCCACTCAGGCGGTGCCTCCAATATATCTCTTTAATTTCTCATATATTCTGAAATTCATTATCAGAAGTCGATCCTTCCTGTACTCTTTTAGTTTGTTACTCACTATCACATTTTCCTCTTTCCGCTACGGAAATAATTCTGATATAACCTCAAAAATAATCCTTTCTTCTAGTTACAAAACAATTCATCATGCCATCCTTTACTATTCATTCATTACGTTATTCAAAACCGTCTCAATTGTATTAGTTTAAGTACCAAAATATCTCAATTGAAGACATGAACTATAATTGACTTACTTGAGAGAAGTAATCCACCATACCGATTGAAACTCGCACTTTTATCACTTATACCTTTACTGTTGTCAAACCTTACATGAAAATTAGAAAAATCCCAATACTGAAATCACCACATCACCCAAATCAAATCAGAAGTATAGCCATCTTGACATTATTATCACGAGCTAAAGAATGCACTCCAAACATGAGTCATAGTTGACAAATTACGGAATAAAGATAACAAGAAAGCGGAATAAAGAAATCCAAGATAGAAAAACCCATAATAAAGAAATCCAGAATAAAGAAACCCAATATACGATACTATGCCGAAAAATTGAAAACCAAACTCATAGGAAAATATAGAAGATCTCGATAATTCCTCAGAAAAAAGAAATCAAGTAGAAAACATCATTTAGTCTCACTGGAATTAAATGCAACAAGAACAATGTATCTTCCCATATATATACATATCAAATGGAGCATCAAGTAGAAGAAACAGAATCATAGTATAATACATATTCTCTCATCAATCTTTTTTTTTATTAGGCAGAATATAATAGAATGCCCGAAGGAATAGAGCAATATAAATTATAAACCAGTCAGGCTACCAATGCTTTCTGTAACACCCCTAACCCGAGACCGTCGCCGGAGTCGAACACGAGGTGTTAACAAACTTCAAACCACTTATTGATAATTTCCCGCATAAGTCGCCAATCTGTACTAGTCGCTTCAAAAATCATAACTTGAGTTCTACAACTCGAAAATCATTTTCGTAATTTTTCCCTGAAACAAGACTCATATGTCCATCTACAGATTTTTTCTAGAATTTTTGGTTGAGCCAATTAGTACAGTTTATTAGTTAAAGTCTCCCATGTTACAGGGGTCGACTACACTGACCTTCGTACGTTGCAACTCGAATAACTCCCTGTGAAGGGCTTCAATACTGATGCCGTTTGTTTCTATAGAAACTAGACTCAAAAAGGAATCTATACATATATGGAATGATTTCTAAATGTCTCAGGTTAATTTATAATGAATTTTCAAAGTCGGAACAGGGAATCCAGAAACTGTTCTGGTCCTATTTCACGAAAACCCACATATCTCTTAACATACAACTCATATGACAGTTTCGTTTCTTCCATATGAATATAGATTCATCAAGGTTCATTTACATAATTTATTCACTATTTAATTCCATTCCTACTATTTTTAGTGATTTCTCACATCCACATCACTGTTGCTGCTAGCATCTATTTCTAGGGTAGACTTTCTCTAACACATAGTTTCTATGATTCAACCACCCCTTTTTCATATATAGTCCAAAATATAATCATGATGACCCATTCTAATAGCTGGTCATTGCCAAACATTTCCGTGCCTCTTAATGAGCATATACATACCAAATGATTATAACATTATGCTCAAAACATTTATAAGCCATTTTCGCATGGCTATTCAAAATTTTACATACCAAGTTCAAACAAAACATAATAGCCTATACTTGCTTAAATGTTCTCTTAGACCATCTAAGAAGAAGATACCAAAAGTCGCTAGTCGGTGTGATGACTTCGATGACGGTCCCGAATACGCAAAAAGTTGAGTCCAAGAAACCTAAAATAGGTGACAAGCAAACACCGAATGAGTATATAACTCAGTAAGTCATAAGCAATGCACTACCAACCATTAATAACATTATCGCAAAAGGAAACAAAATGGAAGAGGCTAATTACTCCATTCAAACCGAACTATACCATAGTTCCTTAGACCATTCGATTCAACCACATACCAAGTTACACATTCACATTCCATATACTAATCAATAGGATATTTGAAGCATTTCTATACACCATTTTGTTTTCGTCACAATCATACATCTACATGACCTTTCACTCATTCCACGATAATTCTTATGTACGTGACTTCAATTTACATTGTCACATAGGTTCAAACTTACCAAGCTCAACCCCAAATATAAACATAGCGCCTATTAGCCATGAACTCAAGGTACTTACCCGATCCGCTGTCCGTGATCAACTCAATAGTGTCGCACACTCAGTGTCAATAGTGATTCAAAAGCATATAGTGAGTTCGCACACTTAGTGCTATATAATCAACTCGCACACTTAGTGCTATATGATCAAACTCGCACACTTAATGCTGTACAAGTTTTAAACCCGCACACTTAGTGCCATTCTCATGATCACAAATGTTTATACCCGCACACTTAGTGCCGAAATCAACAACTTAATACATCTCACCTCTTTTCCTTTCATTCAATACTTCCATCACCACATACATACATGTATATAAATGCATCATTCCTTTCGGCATAATTATATAGACATTATGTCTATTCAAATCAATACAAAATATATGCTTAGTGACTTACCTTGTGTTGGGTAAAATAGTCCAAGTCGGCTACTCGATGACCTTCGTCTTTCCCTTGCTTGATTCTCCTTCTTTAACTCCTTGAGCTTAATCAATAAATCAACTAGTTTAACCATCTTGCTAAACATTCATAATTCAATTACACATGCATATGTATGTTTGTATATTCGCAACCATCCTCGTTATTACCCATTTAGTCAATAATCTAAGCCAAGATAAGGCTTCAATATGGTTGCCTCTAACCAATACATGCACACCAATCTACTTCATTTGGCGAATATGCATGTCTATGTTGAGGCCAATTTTACACTTAATACTACACAAAAAAAACAGCATACATTTTACTAACTAACGATTACATATTGTAGCTCAATACACATCTCCGCTTACTTCATAACCGAAACAACATCACAAGCAAATATACACCTTAAAATAGTATATATGTCATACCAATACATCATGTGCAAACATATATTCATGTAGGTGCAAGGGTCGAATCTCAAGTTGTTTATATCCAAATATAAACACATATCCAAAGCTCAAATCTTACCTACCATGCAACATGCATGAATCATACTTATGGATATACCATGACCGAATACATCACAACACCATAATTTTGGTCATGATTAAGCAAAGAACTTAATGTCTTACTCAAAAATACTAAAAGAAAGTCCAAGAGCCATCAATCCACCATCACATATACCATTAGCAAGCTTCATATTTAACATGCAATGGCATTAACACAAAATCCACCTTGGCCAAATACCATCCCCATGATATAACAAAGATTTGAACCATGGGCTAATAAGAACATCAAGCTAGCAACTAAAAACATGCATGAATCTCATGGCACAACCTCAAACATACCTTAATCTTGATGCAAGTATAGCCAAATCTCTTCCTAATCCCCTTCCAAACCAAACATGAAGCAAAAATTCCTTCCTTCCTCTTTGGTATTTTCGGTCAAGAGAGAATGAAATGGATGAGCAAAATTTTTTTTTTCTTTTCTTCAATGCACGGCAATGGGGGGGTTCACTCACACACATTTTTTTTTCTTTCTTTATTACCCATACTTATTTGTTTATTGTTTCTCCCTAATGCACCAACAATGTGACACCCCTAATGTGACCCTAGTCGGAGAGTGGTTTCGGGACCACGAAACCGAGTCACAAGAATAATTAGGTGTTATATTCCGTGCTTATTGTATATGGAATTTGTATGCGTAAATATTTCGTGTCTCGATTTTTATTAATTAGGTGCAAATTTATAAGAAAGGACCCATGTGCTAGGACTTGAAAATGTGATAGGTGTATTTTTAAGTGGCCTAATAATGCATGGAGTGAAATAAATGGAGTTGCATGTCAATTATCCCATTCCCTAAGGTGGATGGCCGGCCATGACAAATTATGGGCAAGGGGAAACATGTTCCCAACATGTTTTACTAATGGATGATGTTAGAAATAATAAACAACTAAGCATGGGTGAGAAAAGAATGAAAAAAAATGTGTGTGAGAGAGTAGCATCCCCCATTGTCAGTGCAACCAAGAAGAGAAAACAAAAAAAATTTGTTCATGCTTGCTCTCTCCCTTTTTAGCCGAAAATACTAAGAGGAAGAAGGATTTTTGCTTCATTTCCTTTGTTTAGAAGAGATCTAGAAGGAGATTTGGCTAAATTTGCATCAAGATTAAGGTATGTATGAGGTTGTGTTGGGAGTTTCATGCATGTTTTGGTTGCTAACTTGATGTGCATGTTAGCCATGGCTCAAATCTTTGTTATGCCATGGAAATGGTATTTGGCCAAAGTTGTTATGGTGATAAAGCCATTGCATGCTAAGTGTGAAGCTTGATGATGATGCATGCAATGATGGATTGTCTACTCTTGAGTAAGATTTTGAGTTTTCTTTTTGTTTTATCATGATTGAAGTTGAAAAGGAGCATGATTGTCATATTCGCCATGATGCATTCATGAGCATGGTTCATGCTTCTTGCACGTTAGTTAAAATTTGTGTTTTGGATGGCTATGGACACCTTGAAATTCGGCCATGCTCATATATGTATATATATGTTTGCACATGATGTTTTGGTTATGAAGGAAGTGATGAATAAGTTTGTTTAAAGAAGAAGATGTTGAAGAATAATTGTGAAATTGCAAGCACAATTCGCCTAGCACACATATAAGTGCTTGATGCTATATTATAAGTTTTGAGCCACAATATGCAAAGCATTAACTAGTAAAATGCATGCTGCTTTTGTGAGGTATTAAGTGCATAATTGGCCTCAACATGTACATGAATATTCGCCTTGGGTAGCCTATTGAAGGCCTTAGCATTTCCTTGATGCTCTAATAAATTGTATTGAATTGCTTGATGTAGTATAAAATGTGCATGACCATTGTGTATTCAAGCTAAAGGGTGGCCATATGACCATTTAAACTCCTTGTCATATTCGCCATAAGCTAGCACAATGAGGTTTTAATAAATTGAATTTGTTTAAATTAGCTCAAGAGCTTAGAGGGCCACAATTGGACAAGGGAAGGAAAAAGTGATCGAATAGCCGAAAAAGCCGCTCGACAACATCCGAGGTAAGTCCTCAAGAAGTGACCCTACTTGAATTATGTGAAACAAAGTATGGATGTGTATTGATTATTGATTATGTGTGTATGAGCATTTGAATTCTACCCGGCTAAGTCCCAAAGTTAATATGCTTGTGATTATATTTGCGTTTGAGCCTTAGTAACGAAAATGAAATATGTATGTCCAATGATTATTGATGTATGTGTACATGAGAATTTGAATGATATTATAAATGGAAGCCTTTATGTTGCAATTAGCCCATGAATGAATAAGTGGTGAGGTAATGGCCAAGGAAATAATGATTTTATATTATATTATAAAGGTTAAAAGGCAATTTGGTAAATAAACATATAATAACTAAAATTAAGTTAACATATTCATATTATTTCCTTTGTTCTTGCATCGAAACTAAATAAAAGAAAAAGAAATATTAGAAGCTAGGGTTGACCATCTTTAAAAGCTCAATCAAGGTATGTGTTTAGCAATTTTGATAATTTTACGTTTTTGAGATTGTTGCTAAGTTATCTTCAAGACACATGCTTGAATTTTGAATTTTGATGAATATTTTCAGTTATACCATTGATGAGAGCTTGTGATTTTGTTGTTTGATGATGAAATATGAAAGATATCCTTTATATTAACATGTTTTTGTATTGGAGTTTTTGATGAATTTGAGTAATTAGGATTAAATTGAAAAAATAATAATTTGAGGGACTAAAATGTGAAATAAATGAAATATATCATTTGTATGAATATGGGTAAGATTTGGCCTAACTGCGGGTGTAGGGAAATTTTGCATATTTTGTGTTTTTGTGCAATAGGGACTAAATTGTAAAAGTGTAAATCTGAGGTAAAATGGTAATTTACCCATTTATGTGTTTTGGACTAAATTGAATGAAAATATGTTTGAATGAGCTTAATTTGAATATGTTTAGATCAAGAACCAAAGAAATCGATTTGGATGGGGAAAGCGAAAGTTGTCGATTATTTGTCCTATTCTATTTTACATCGTCCAAGAGTAAGTTATAAGCAAATAAGTACTTAATTTTAATTAAATGTTAAATATATATGTTGAAATGAAATATATGGATTTATATATGCTTTGGCGAATATGAATAAACTTGATTACTATGTTTACGAATTACGTTTTGAGGAGTTACATCATGAAAGCCTATATAAACCTTAGGAATAGTTAGGATACATATATCATGACATAAGATTCCGATATATGTGTGCGAAATAGATCATGCATCGATTATGATTCGATATATGTGTACAAGTTGACCACATCTAGACGTGACATGATATGTGATTACATGTAAGACCCAGTGCAGGGCGTTGGCATTGTACGATATATTATCAAAGTGTCTATCAATTCTAAATGGTTCATCGGAAAAAGATAAGTTGTGTTGAGTGTGTGTAAAGCAAGCGAAAATGGCAGTATGAATTAGCTTATTGTTTACTTAAAATAAGGTAAGTGAATAACTTGATACTTATTACAAGTCATGTGTAGTGCAAATAAGGATTATGTGAACTAGGGAAGTGTATTCGGCATTGGAATATTATTAAATAAGTCTTAATTATATGCATGTGTGATTATCGATTATTGACCCCCATAACTAATACATGTACATGAAATTATATTGTGACACACGACTTATGTATTTGTGTGTATGTGACTAGGTTTATAATGACTATTTTGCTTTTGAAGTGAAATGATAATATATTAATTTGCTTATATGAAAATTGATCAAGGTGACATTTATGAATGAATATATATATATCTGAACTTTATGTTTGGATCTAAATTGCTTTGATAATATAATTTGATTTTGTTTAATTAAGTTGATAATATCATTGGATTGTTCATTTGCTTATGACTTACTAAGCTATGATAGCCTCGTATTATTCATGTTTACTTTGTTTTATAGATTGTTGGATCAAATGTTGAGCTCGGGGATCGTTAGCAAAGTTCATCACACTATCTCACGCTTCAATATTTAAATAGTTCAAAATAACATGAATTACGGCATGTATAGGGTGGAATGTGTTTTGAAATTTTGAATTTTAGTTATGTATAACTAAAGCCATGCAAAATGGCTTTACCTCTAAGTTTAGTTTTGATTATGTTTACTTGTTTTTGGTGATGATGCTATATGTTATGAATGAATGGCATGAGTAATAGATGATATATGTTTTGGAAATGGTTGGGTAGTGATGACATGAGTTTAGGCATTAAAGTTGGTTAATGACTTTGGAAGTGTCATGAATGAATCATTATAAACATCTTTGTTTAGTTTGGATGTGTTTTATACTAAGATATGGCATATATGTGAACTTGCTTATTATGCTCGTTTTGATTTAATATGTTCTTCATATTAATGTTTAATGAGTTTAGTTTGATAATTGGATGATCGAAATTTTGGATGTGTATGTGGTTTAATGTAATATGTTTAGCTAATGAAGTTAGTAAGTAATGAAAATGTTACATGTTTGTTTTGGTCACTTGTTTTAGAATGTATTCAAAAGTTAAGTGTGGCCTTGGTTTTAGGAGTAAATCACCATGCATACATGCATTAATAGCATGATCGACCATATTAAATTGTACTAAAGTGCATATGTGCTTTTATTAAAAAGGTAATATGTGTTTAAGCTTGGTGGAACTGATGCATCTTTTATACATTGGTTGTTTTATTCAAACCATAAATATGACTTACTATAAGCTTATTTCAAATATATATAATTGTTGCATTCTATTTATATATATATGCATGTTTTGAATGGATGTATTAAATTTATATTTAATTTATGAGATATAAAATTTACATTGATTAACATAGTAATGTTGTATAATTGAATTGATAAGTTGGTATTGAATTTATTCCATTAAGTAGTACAACATGTATGTGAGCAAGACTTTTACAAAATTAGTGATATTCCATTTAAGAAATTATTGATGTGTTACATGTTTTTATATATGTATAAATTGTTTTAATATATTTTTAAATTATGCTTAATTTATATCATCTTTGTGAATGACATATTTTCTTAAGTTTGGATAATCGATTTAATTATAATCATTGATATGATTAAAGTTTTGAAGCTTGTAATATGTGATGCATATCGTATAAATTATATTATGTTTAGTAATGCCTCATAACCCTAATCCGGTGGCGGATACAGATAGGCGTTACAACATATTTCACCTTAATATCACATCGTATCATTTCTTGGAATATAGATTTGCATTCAATATACATATAACCAACTTTATAACATGATTCATATCATCACTTCAAATACAAAACTTACCTTAATTTCAATACATTGGCTAACACATACACCATTGCCTTTTAATTGATTTGCATTGGTCTTTACTTAACATTGCTGTTGAATCATTGAATTAAATAGGATACTCGAATAATGCATATATCATACAATGTCAACGTCCCGGATGTGGTCTTACATAATTACATATCGATCGTTGTCCTAGACAAGTCTTACTAAAAACACATATTGGAATCACCTATTGATGCCAACTATTAAACATGGTCTTACTCTTTTACTCGGAATCACATATTGATGTCAATGTATTAAACATGCTCTTACTCGAACACATATCGGAATCACAATTGATGCCAGCGTGTGAAATGTGGTCTTACCACTTTTTACATATTGGAATCACATATCGATTCCAATGTATTAAATGTGTCTTACTCACACATATATCGAAATCACATATCGATGTAGCGTATTAGGCGTGGTCTTAAGCGTGGTCTTACTGGCACATATAAAGTCACATATCGATGCCAAGTATTAAGCGTGGTCTTACACGCACCAGATGTCGAAATCAAATATCGATGCTAACGTCCAGGAGTGGTCTTACGTCATATCGAATCCTATGTCATGACATATGTATCCTAGCTATTCCTAAGGTTCGTAAACATAGCTCCCAAGCATATACATTCGGCTACCACATATATACTTTCACATAATTCATCTCAACATATATAACTCGTATTTATTTAAAATTTGCAACATCTATTTGCTTATAAACTTACCTCGGACAACGATAATCGGAGCAGGAATGATTATTCGACAACTTTGGTTTTCCCCGATCCAATTCACGATTTCTTTGGTTCTTGACCTAAATATATTCAAATTAAACTCATTCAAACATAATTTCATTCAATTTATTCCAAAACACATAAATGGAAAATTACCATTTCACCCATAACATTTTACACTTTTACAATTTAGTCCAAATTACAAAAACACAAAACATGCAAAATTTGCACACACCATGCTAAAATGAATGTTACCCATGCTCATACAGTCCATACATTTCATTTATTTCACATTTTAGTCCCTCAATTTATTATTTTTTCAATTTAGCCCTAATTACTCAAATTCATAAAAAATTCCAATACAAAATATATTAATCCAAAACATATATTTCATAATTCATCATCTAACATCACAAAATTCAATTATTCATCAATGGAATAACTCAAAATATTCATCAAAGTTAGAAAATCAAGCATGGGCTTTGTACATTCTCACTACAACGATCTCAAAAATGTAAAAATTATAAAAACCGGCTAGTTACATACCTTAATCAAGCTTCAGCGATGGTTGAACCTTAAAGCTTTTTCTTCTTTCTTTCTTTTTCATATTCATTCAAGTAGGAAAGATGAACACATGGTTTTGAGTTTTTTATGTTTTATTATTATAACATTATTATCATTTTACCTATTTAACCTTTGTTATAAAATAATAAACCATTATAAACCATGTCTTAAACCGTCCATCACTTTAACTATGGTAATATTGCATTATAAATACGAAATGAAAAAGACAACAATAATCGAGCTCTTTCACATTTAACCATCAAATTTTCATTTTACGCTTGATTAAGCCCTTTTATTAAATTGGGCACTCAAGCGACAAAATTAAAACATGAAAATTTAACGATATAAATTCACATAATAAACACAAAAAATAATTTTTAAAACTTTTTCTAACTTTCGAATTCGTGGTCCCGAAACCACCGTTTTGAATAAGGTCTAAATTGAGTGCATACACTACATCCCAAGATGTAGTTGAAGATTCGTTGGTATTTCCAAGATGGAATTGTTGGCTTCTAATTGGAGCTTAATTCTTTAGGCGATTTGTTGAACATATTTCTTACGGTGGATTCACTAAGTTATGATGAAGATAAGGAATGTTTGTCTTTGTTAGAAAGCTAATTCGAAAGAATTCATTCAAGAAGTTCCACTCAAATCATTAGAGTTATCATCTCGAGCATACACAACCAAAGTTGTTGATTGAAGAGCCAATGGATTGGAACTAAAGATTTTGTCTCCTCATTTGAAATATAATTATTTGGGTTTGTCTTCAAGTTTACCTGTCATTATTTGATTCGTTCACCAAAGATCTAGAAGAGAGGCATACGGTTTTGGAAGAGGCACAAGAAGGGTATTGGATGAATTATTTCATATATTCGAGTCACGATTTGGAGGATTTGTAGGAATTACATGAAGTTAAATAAGGCCACAAGGAAAGATCATTTCAGGTTTTCTTTACCTAATAAGATGTTGAACCGATTTGATCGGAAGAATATGATTAATTCCTAGATAGGTATGGTTGGTATGACAAATGGCCATTTGACACCACCATGGTCAATGCGATCTGAATAAAATGAAGGGAGTTCTCTTCACTTTCTCTATCGTTGTTTTATATTTTAGTTTTTTCTCATTTAAATAAATGGTAGACTTAGATAAAATTTTCTTCAGGTCATTACATTAATTAAAATTCTATCTAGGAGATTAGGACTTGCGGGACCATTTGTAACCTCTCAGTTTTTCTTGAGAGTTCAATTTAATTTTTTTGTGAAAAATATTTTTGAAGTAGTCTGAAGAAATTATTTAGTTGTTTTGTTAGAAAAATGTGTCAATTTTATCCATGCACTAATTTCTTTGTGTTTTTTCATTTTTACTTTATGTATAGAATTTAGGATCCAAAAATGAGCTACCATTGGGCTTAAAAACCGCTATGAATGAAAATATTCAACCCTTTTCCGCACAAACCTATAGCCTTACCTTCCTCCTTTGCCACTCCCAAGTAGCAAAATAGTGCATCTCACTTAACCCATTAATGTCACAACCCTTAACTCCTTAAATCACCACCCGAACACCTTCATTCCAGTCACCAACTATCTCACCTATACTATCCTTAAAATCGCCACCCAACTCTACACCTTGCCATGGCTACTCAACCACCGCTTAAAATTGAAACCACCTTTAAGATATTTTCCAAGTCCAACAAAAGTCCTTCATCTAGCACCATTTCATTGAATTGAGCAGTTTGATATAATGGCTATGTTGCAACATGTAGTTGCAACAACAAGTTTATTTGAGATACTCAAAATATGGGATGACTCAATCGAGATGCATTTAAAATATATATTTCATAATTCATTTGTTTTTGTGCTTGAATTTTAGGCTTTATACTTGAACCATGGACTCTAATGTCGAGGAAGGGAATGAGCTTGTCGGAGGAACTACAAATAAATAAAAGAGGGATATTGTTTTTACTTTATTTTACTTTTAGGATATTTTAAATTTTATTTTAAAACTCTTTTAGGAATTTATTTCGCATAATAAAATAAGAGGTTGAAATCATTAATAAAATTTAGCAATTTAAAATAAGAAGTGTGACAAATGATATGTACATGTCTAGGATTGGATCCATCTCTGAGAGTTTGGTATTTAAGCGGTCAAACTTGACTCACCTCCTTTTTTGGGATCCTACAGTGTAGTATCTATTAAGCTTCTATATTTTCACTTTCTCTATTATTTTTTAAATGAGGACATTGTTCATCTTAAGTAGGGGGACAAAATGTTTTTTTCAAGTTACATTTTCTTATAATTAAGATAAGTTATATTTTGCTCAAAATTTGAATTTTTAATTATTTGAAACTTTAGTATAAATAAAGTTCTATTATCTCAATGATTGCTATGTTAGTTGAATTATGACATAAATGTTCTCTTAATAAAGTTTATAAATTGTACCATAAAATTTTTAATTCCTTAGGAGAGCTAGGCTTGCATGAAAGTTTAAGTCTCTAGAATTGACTTAGTAATTTCTTGAGGCAAAATCCTAGGAAGCATGGAATTTTGAAAATGACTTAGGCAAACTTTTTTTGGACTATTTGAGCCTTTCAAGCCAACCTTGAATATTTATCCTTGAAACCCAAATTTGAGATGATGGCCTTGATCTTTCAAGCCAACCTTAACGAATATTTATCCCTTGAAACCCAAATTGAGATGATATGGCTGATTTTATTTAAACCATTGCAATATTAAGCCATCACTTCTCTTATAATTATCTCAAATTGTCCCAAATACTAGACTCAGTCTATCTAGAATATTCTCTAAAAATAAGTTTGTATGAGTTGAAAAGAAGTATCAAATGCTCAAAAATATTGTAGTACATATAATAATATGCTCGAAAAATAAAAGCATATGTACTCAAAAGAAATACATGTACAAAGAGCATATGTGAACTCGGTTGCAAAATGAGTTTAATTTGAAGGCATGTATTACGAAGTCCAATACAAGCTAAGTTTAGGGTTTTGTAACACCCTAAAAGCATGTCCGAATCCTTAGGAGTAGGGTTACGAGGTATTATCGATCAATTCACAACATATAGCATTCTTTTATCAAACATAAAGCATTCATTCTCATAAATCATTCAACACAATCACATTGTCCTTTATAAGGGCCTACAAGGCCTTAAACATGCTATAGAAGTGGTTCAAGACTAAGCAGATAACATCTGAAAATTTTAGAAGCTTAGAAAAATTTCAGCCATATAGGTCACATGCCCGTGTGGCAGGCCGTGTGCCTCACACGGCTCAAACACGGACGTGTCTCAAGCCGTGTGGAAACATGGCATACATCTTGACTTGTATCACCACGGTAGGGACACGCTGTGTGCCAAGGCGTGGCCCAGAGGTTTTGACTTATGCAACGGCCAAGTCACGCCCGTGTGTGCTAGGTCGTGTAATGTAATTAAGGGTATCTTGACTTGTACCACACTACAATCCTGCGCCCGTGTGACCTTGTGTGGTATCTTGACTTTAATTCAATTTCAACACCCGGGGGACACACGGTGCGTAACATGATCATGTGTCACACAAAATGAATGTAACACCTTACCCGTGTCCGAATGCGGAGCAGAGGTCAGTACGAACTTGAGTACTTGTAATCATTTAAAACCGAGACATAAAATTTCATCAAATTTTAAAATTTTCAAACATATTCAAGGTTTCTAAAAAAAACTTACAGGTGCATATCATGCTTTAAAACCTTTTATATCGATCAATAGTTTGATAGTGTGATTTAACCTCCGTGAATTCAATGAGCTAACATCTACAACATATTGAGCTTGGAAAGCTTGATAACCCTAGCCATGGCTTCCCCATGCTAAATCGGCGTCCATGAAAAGATGAGTCAATTTTGGCTTTATTTTCCCTTTTATTTCTTTTAATTACCAAATGACTAAAATGCCCTTAAGGCCTTTCTTTAAAATTTTGTCCTATTCATGCCCATTTTTGTCCAAGCGAAATATAATGGTCTAATTACCATTTAAGGACCTCCTCTTTAAAACCCCATTTCAATCAAGTACTTATGAATTAGAACACATATTTTGCAACTTTTGCAATTTAGTCCTAAAAAGTCTAATTAAGCACTTTATCGGTAAAATTACTTAACGATATTTTTACACAATATTTTAATCAATAAATAAACCTTAAAACTTAATCAAAATAAATTTTTACTTCAAATCATGGTTCTAAAACCATCGTTCCATTTAGGCCCCTAAATCGGGTTATTCTGACAACTTACGCAAATAAGCCCTAATAGGCAAATTAAACATGTAATCTGTAAATTTCTTATCAATACTCTAACATGCATCTAATCACTCAGTAAATCATAAAAATTAATCGAAATAAACTTTTCTATCTCGATTTGTGGTTTAGCAACCACTATTCCATTTAGGCCCTATTTGAGATGTTACCTTTGAGATACACGATACGTGTTGATAAAAATAGGCTATTTGCCAAGCTATTTTACCAACCAAGTATACCTATAAAAGAGCAATGGTACCATTTCATTATACAATTAGGCAACCAAAATCATTAACCAAATGCATAATTCATACCATTATAATTTCATCTCTTCAACTCTCAAATCACCATTTACTTAGCCAAATACATGCCAAAACAATATCAAACAATATGGCTCATTTACTATAATTTACATACATAACTTACCTATAAATAACCAACACAACATCTAAAATCATATCTCATCAAGGCATTTCTCAAGCATTTATACTCAACAAATCAATTAACCATTTAAGCAACTATAAAACCATCACCACATTCATACCAAAACATACCAAAATAAGCCATCAATCATGACTATATATACAAACCAAAACATATACATTTACAAGCCATTTCTAATAGCAAAAATACATCAATATTAACATCATTTACAAGCCAAATCTCATGGCTATAATCACAACCAAAATACCACATCTAGCCTATACATGCCATATACCATGAATGTATAATTCAAAGTACCAACTTAGATATTTGATATTGCGATGATGTTCTGGCGACTCCATAATAACGACAGATTTAGGCCCTAGTTCGAATAGTGGTTTGAGGACCATAATGTGAGTCAAAAAATATTTTAATATTATTTTCTTGTTTACAATATGTGGTTAAGTGTGAAAGTTTTTTGTATGAAAATTTTATTATTTGTGCTCAATTTGATAAAAAGGACTAAATCGGAAAATATCAAAGTTGTATGCTACATGAATAAGTGTTGAATTGACATGGCTTATTAATTATGAGGTCCTTATGTTGATATTAGACCATTGAATTTATGAATGGACATATATGCCAAGGGTTAGTGGATTTTAAATGTATATATAAGGTTATTTTGGTAAATGATGAATTAAAGTAATTAATTAAACAAACATGATTTTCAATTCATCTTTTCATCATTTGCGAAAATAGAAGAAAATAAGAAAAAATAAAGCTTCCATGGTGTTTAGGGTTCGCTAAGGAAATTGATGATTAAGGTATGGTTTTGAGTCCTTTTTGATAATTTATCGTTTTTATATTGTTGCTTAGTAATCTATCGGGCCATATGCAATTTAAAATTGATGATGTATTTGAGTTATGATATTGATGAAATTGTAAGTTTTGTGATGTTATTTGATGCAAAATGAAAGAGATGTGTTGGGTTAATATGTTTTGTATTTGAATTCTTGATTTTGGACTAATTTGTGAAAATGAAATTGAGGGACTAAAATGTGAGATAAATGAAATATGTAGGCTTCTATGAACTACATGAATATTGGCTAGGCATGTGTCTAATGAAATTATGCATATTTTTGCATTTTATGAAATAGGGACTTAAATGTCAAAATGTGAGTAAGGGCTAATTTGTAAAATTCTAACTATGTGTATATGGATTGAATAGGTTTTGACCTTAGTGGAATAGTGGTTTCGGACCACAAATCCAAGTTTAAAAATATTTTAAAATTATTTTCTATAATCGTGATATGTGAATTTATATACGCAAAATTTCTATGATTTACTTTGTAACACCCTTACCCGTATTCAAGGTAGGAGCAGTCTGACATTACCGGACTTAACAATACACATAGACGAAAATGGGCCATAAAATTTCATTTAATTTAAAACTTTTTGAACACATGCATAACAAACAAAGCTAACTATATCATCACATCGAAACATAGGACATGGCGATTAATTAAACTTATAAATCATAATGGATAAGGACCACATCTAATGATTTTATCGATAACTCAATGCAGAATAATCTGAATGGTCAAAATCATAATAAAATACATATCACAAAACTTCCTATACATGCCACTCACTTGATATTTCTAATATTTGAATTAATTTTCCCAAAATGATAGTTTGATAGTGTGATTTTGCCTCGGCGATCTCAACCCCGAGTGACACCTTACTAAAGAATTGGAAGGATGGGTAAGCTTTTACAGTAAGTTCATATGAAAATAATAAGCAATTACTACCATGCTTTTCAAGATAAAACACTATAATTGTACAATTACACATATTGAAGGTTAAGATGTGTTTATTGAGATTAGGTTACTAAATCATTCATATATGAAGCTAAAAACTCCAAATTTAATTTCGTTAATTTTCCTTGAAACTAGATTAATATATATTTCTCCATAAAATTTCCAGAATTTTAGTTTAGCCAATTAGTACAGTTGTTAAAGTCTCCCTATTTGAGTATGACTACTCGACCTCGTGCAC
The DNA here is from genome assembly GCF_025698485.1 of Gossypium arboreum. Lineage (NCBI taxonomy): Eukaryota > Viridiplantae > Streptophyta > Magnoliopsida > Malvales > Malvaceae > Gossypium > Gossypium arboreum. The sequence continues at coordinate 20,011,408 of NC_069078.1, read as the reverse complement.
TATGAACCAAATTTCTCCACAGAAATCCAACAACCATGCGATTTGTTTCCTTAAAAATATACTCAATAAGGAATCCATACATGTAAGGTATAACTCTTAATAATGTTTTTACAATTTATGGTGAATTTATAAAGTCGAACAGAATCTTGAATTCATTCAGACCTGTTTCACAAGAATTCAAATATCACTCAATATAGAATTCTTTTGCTTCCCAGTTTCTTTCATGTGAAATAAACTCATTAAGCTTTATTTTCATATATCATTTGCATTTTATTCAACTTCTAAATTTTTAGTGAATTTTCAAAGTCATGCAAGCTGCTATTTCTAACACTATTTTACCACTAAAATTCATTCTTACATAATTCCACTTAATCCATTTTGTCTTATCGAAATTCACCCAATTATCGAGCACATTGTTCATAATTTTCATAAACATATACATATACTTATTCATCATATAATCATGTTCAATTGTATTTTTACTTAATCAATTTTCCCGTTGAACTCTTGAATAATAAGCGATACTCAATTGCTGTACATATTTTCACACTTGTAGCCAAAGCTATCTGATACGCATAGTAGCTCGCATAGTACTACATGCGACCAATTATCCCAATACGTGTGTAGCACCACTTAGTACTACTACGTGACCAATTATCGGTACACGTAGTAATGCAGTACGTGTAGCTTTGCTTAGTACTACTGCGACCTAACCATCGATACACGTAGTAGCACGTACTTAGTACTACACGTGATCACAGTTTTTGGTGTGCATAGTGCTTTGCACTTAGTACTACACATGCGACTCACAATAGATCATTCGATATCGTTTTATTCGAAGGTTCAATCGAAAATTCCTCACTTTTCAACATTTTACTAAATTGTTCGTAATCAATTTAAATTCATAATTTACATCAAATAACCATTTGATAAGCGGCCACATTTCATATGATATCAAAATATAATAACCTAAAAAGAAATAGATTATTTATGCAATTTACTCAAGTATCGATCTCACTATCCGTAGTACCAATTGTGCATTCATAGTATAATAAGACACAACTCAAATATCAAATCACTTTTAAAATTTACATAACATAGATCACATATTTCATATATCACTTGTCATGTATCTTCATTTTCTTGCATTTCATCTAACATTCTTTCATGTCATATTTCCATCATAAACACCATTCCATTAACTTTTCCAATATATTAAATCATAAAATATATGCAATAATAGTAAGAAATATAATTCAAACATAACATTGCATTATTATTATCATACGAACTTACCTCTATCCGAAACAACAATTTATCATTTTAGTCCATAACCTTGTATTTTCCCGATTTAAGCGAATCTCGATTTCCTTCATCTATAATATCACATTTAGCCTAATAATTAGTCACACTATTCATTGGGTCCAAAAATCATATTTTAAAAATTTTCATTTTGACCTAAACTTTTGCATATTTGCACTTTTGCCCCAAGGTTCGAAATTAAACTTCATCCTATTTTCTTATGTTTTATGACATGCTGATCATTTTTCCTTCTATGGCATCAAATTCTCACTCTAACATGTACTTATGACTATTAGGTATTTTTAGATTAAGCCCTTTGCTCGTTTTCACTTAAACCGAGTAGTAAGTTGTCTAACATAATTTAAAACCTCATATTCTATCATAAAACACCAAAATACACAATTTCACCCATGGGTATTTTTCCAAATATGAACCCTAGTTTGAATTATTGCTAGCATAAGCTAAAAGTTATCGGGACTCAAAAGCGTAAAATTATTAAAACGAGGCTAGAACGGACTTACAATCGAGCTTGGAAGCTTGGAAAACCTAGCCATGGAGTCTCCCTTGGTATACACGTCCATGGTGAAGAAGATGAGCAAAATTGGCTTTTAATTTTATATTTTAATTCATCTTACCCTAAATGACCAAAATGCCCTTACTACTAAACTTTCCAAAAATTCCATTCATGTCAATATTTGTCCATAAACTTTAAAATTGGTCAAATTTCTATTTAAGACCTCCTAATTAATATTTCAAAGAAATTTCATACTAGAAATTTCTAGAATGCAATTTTGCAACTTATTCAATTTAGTCCCTAACTTCAAATTAAACACTTTATGCATAGAATTTCTTCACAAAATTTTCACACAATCATGCAATCATATCATAGACCTCAAAATAATCATAAAATAATTATTTCTATCTCGTTTATTGGTCACGAAACCACTATTCCAATTAGGCCCTAATTGGGATATTACAATTCTCCCCCCTTTAGGGATTTTCGTCCCAAAATCTTACCGTAAAAGTGGTCTTCACTTAGATTCCTCAATTTCATATTCGGTGTTGAAGAACTTCCACTTTCAGTGATTGCCTCCAATATATCTCTTTAATTTCTCATATATTCGAAATTCATTATCGAAATCGATCCTTCACAATACTCTTTTAGTTTGTTACTCATCACATTTTCCCTCTTTCGCTACAAAATAATTCGATATAACCTCAAAAATAATCCTTTCTTCTAGTTACAAAACAATTCATCATGCCATCCTTTACTATTCATTCATTACGTTATTCAAAACCGTCTCAATTGTATTAGTTTAAGTACCAAAATATCTCAATTGAAGACATGAACTATAATTGACTTACTTGAAGTAATCCACCATACCGATTGAAACTCGCACTTTATCACTTATACCTTTCTTTGTCCAAACCTTACATGAAAATTAGAAAAATCCCAATCACGAAATCACCACATCACCCAAATCAAATCGATATAGCCATCTTGACATTATTATCACGAGCTAAAGAATGCACTCCAAACATGAGTCATAGTTGACAAATTACGGAATAAAGATAACAAGAAAGCGGAATAAAGAAATCCAAGATAGAAAAACCCAATAAAAAGAAATCGAATAAAGAAACCCAATATACGATACTATGCCGAAAAATTGAAAACCAAACTCATAGGAAAATATAGAAGATCTCGATAATTCCTGGAAAAAGAAATCAAGTAGAAACATCATTTAGTCTCACCGGAATTAAATGCAACAAGAACAATGTATCTTCCCATATATATACATATCAAATGGAGCATCAAGTAGAAAACGAAATCATAGTATAATACATATTCTCTCATCAATCTTTTTTTTATTAGGCGAATATATAATAGAATGCCCGAAGGAATAGAGCAATATAAATTATAAACCAGTCAGGCTACCAATGCTTTCGTAACACCCTAACCGGAGACCGCCGAGTCGAACAGGTGTTAACAAACTTCAAACCACTTATTGATAATTTCGGACAAAGCGCCAATCGTGTACTAGTCGCTTCAAAAATCATAACTTGAGTTCTACAACTCGAAAATCATTTTAAATTTTCCTGAAACAAGACTCATATGTCCATCTACAGATTTTTCTAGAATTTTGGTTGAGCCAATTAGTACAGTTTATTAGTTAAAGTCTCCCATGTTACAGGGGGTCGACTACACTGACCTTACGTTGCAACTCGAATAACTCCTTGAAGGGCTTCAATACTGATGCCGTTTGTTTCTATAGAAACTAGACTCAAAAGGAATCTATACATATATGGAATGATTTCTAAATGTCTCAGGTTAATTTATAATGAATTTTCAAAGTCGAACAGGGAATCCAAAACGTTCTGGTCCTATTTCACAAAACATATCTCTTAACATACAACTCATATGACAGTTTCGTTTCTTCCATATGAATATAGATTCATCAAGGTTCATTTACATAATTTATTCACTATTTAATTCCATTCCTACTATTTTTAGTGATTTCTCACATCCACATCACTGTTGCTGCTAGCATCTATTTCTAGACTTTCTCTAACACATAGTTTCTATGATTCAACCACCCTTTTTCATATATAGTCAAAATATAATCATGATGACCCATTCTAATAGCTGGTCATTGCCAAACATTTCCGTGCCTCTTAATGAGCATATACATACCAAATGATTATAACATTATGCTCAAAACATTTATAAGCCATTTTCGCATGGCTATTCAAAATTTACATACCAAGTTCAAACAAAACATAATAGCCTATACTTGCCGAAATGTTCTCTTAGACCATCTAAGAAGAAGATACCAAAAAGTAAGCTAGTCGGTGTGATGACTTGATGGCGGTCCCGAATCGCATAAAAAGTTGAGTCCAAGAAACCTAAAATAGGTGACAAGCAAACACCGAATGAGTATATAACTCGCTCATGACACAACCTCAACATACCTTAATCTTGATGCAAGTATAGCCAAATCTCCTTCTAGATCTCTTCTAAACCAAAAATGGGCAAAATCCCTCCTTCTTCCTTAGTTTGGCTCAAAGAAAGGATGAACAAATTTTTTCTTTCTTCCTTTACAACTCCAGGCAATGGGGGAGATACCACAGCACACATTTTTTCATTCTTTTCTTACCCATGCTTATTTGTTTTATTATTTCTCCTAATGCCCAACAAAACATGTTTCATGACATGTTTAGCCATATTCTTTGTCATGGCCACCACCTATAAAAGAGAATTTGACATACAAGTCCATTGTTTTTTTGCATGCATGCTTTAATTAGTCATCACACATTTCCCTTCATACTTTCAAAGTTCACTACTAAGTCCTTTCTAGTGAAATTCACCTTTATAACACTAAATCAATCATCAAAAATGTCACACACAAATTAACACATATCATAGCATCAAAATAAATTTTAAATTATTTTATGCCTCGGTTTCAATGGTCGAAACCACATACGACTAGGGTCAATTTTGGTGTACACACATAGTAAGCTATCATAGCTTAGTAACTCATAACAAATAAACATCTCAATGACATAATCAACTCAATTTAACTAAACCAATTCATCCTATCATAATCACATTTTAATCTCAAACTTGCAAATTCATATCTGACATATACATTCATGTATCAACTTTAACCATTAAAATACATATATATCCATTATCAAAGTTATCATTTACTTCCAAGGTTAGTAATATCATCATATAGATGAATATATACACATTCATATATGTATACACATGTGTAAATTTTTTGGGTTTATTTTGTGAGTTTATATTTATGAAATTTTCGTTCTTTAATTTTATCGTTTGACGATTGAATAAAGGACTTAATCGCGTAAAATGAAAATTAGGTGGTTATTTATAAAGGGCGAATTGCATTTGGCTTTATAAATGGAAGCCTTTATGTTGCAATTAGCCCATGAATGAATAAGTGGTGAGGTAATGGCCAAGGAAATAATGATTTTATATTATATTATAAAGGTTAAAAGGCAATTTGGTAAATAAACATATAATAACTAAAATTAAGTTAACATATTCATATTATTTCCTTTGTTCTTGCATCGAAACTAAATAAAAGAAAAAGAAATATTAGAAGCTAGGGTTGACCATCTTTAAAAGCTCAATCAAGGTATGTGTTTAGCAATTTTGATAATTTTACGTTTTTGAGATTGTTGCTAAGTTATCTTCAAGACACATGCTTGAATTTTGAATTTTGATGAATATTTTCAGTTATACCATTGATGAGAGCTTGTGATTTTGTTGTTTGATGATGAAATATGAAAGATATCCTTTATATTAACATGTTTTTGTATTGGAGTTTTTGATGAATTTGAGTAATTAGGATTAAATTGAAAAAATAATAATTTGAGGGACTAAAATGTGAAATAAATGAAATATATCATTTGTATGAATATGGGTAAGATTTGGCCTAACTGCGGGTGTAGGGAAATTTTGCATATTTTGTGTTTTTGTGCAATAGGGACTAAATTGTAAAAGTGTAAATCTGAGGTAAAATGGTAATTTACCCATTTATGTGTTTTGGACTAAATTGAATGAAAATATGTTTGAATGAGCTTAATTTGAATATGTTTAGATCAAGAACCAAAGAAATCGATTTGGATGGGGAAAGCGAAAGTTGTCGATTATTTGTCCTATTCTATTTTACATCGTCCAAGAGTAAGTTATAAGCAAATAAGTACTTAATTTTAATTAAATGTTAAATATATATGTTGAAATGAAATATATGGATTTATATATGCTTTGGCGAATATGAATAAACTTGATTACTATGTTTACGAATTACGTTTTGAGGAGTTACATCATGAAAGCCTATATAAACCTTAGGAATAGTTAGGATACATATATCATGACATAAGATTCCGATATATGTGTGCGAAATAGATCATGCATCGATTATGATTCGATATATGTGTACAAGTTGACCACATCTAGACGTGACATGATATGTGATTACATGTAAGACCCAGTGCAGGGCGTTGGCATTGTACGATATATTATCAAAGTGTCTATCAATTCTAAATGGTTCATCGGAAAAAGATAAGTTGTGTTGAGTGTGTGTAAAGCAAGCGAAAATGGCAGTATGAATTAGCTTATTGTTTACTTAAAATAAGGTAAGTGAATAACTTGATACTTATTACAAGTCATGTGTAGTGCAAATAAGGATTATGTGAACTAGGGAAGTGTATTCGGCATTGGAATATTATTAAATAAGTCTTAATTATATGCATGTGTGATTATCGATTATTGACCCCCATAACTAATACATGTACATGAAATTATATTGTGACACACGACTTATGTATTTGTGTGTATGTGACTAGGTTTATAATGACTATTTTGCTTTTGAAGTGAAATGATAATATATTAATTTGCTTATATGAAAATTGATCAAGGTGACATTTATGAATGAATATATATATATCTGAACTTTATGTTTGGATCTAAATTGCTTTGATAATATAATTTGATTTTGTTTAATTAAGTTGATAATATCATTGGATTGTTCATTTGCTTATGACTTACTAAGCTATGATAGCCTCGTATTATTCATGTTTACTTTGTTTTATAGATTGTTGGATCAAATGTTGAGCTCGGGGATCGTTAGCAAAGTTCATCACACTATCTCACGCTTCAATATTTAAATAGTTCAAAATAACATGAATTACGGCATGTATAGGGTGGAATGTGTTTTGAAATTTTGAATTTTAGTTATGTATAACTAAAGCCATGCAAAATGGCTTTACCTCTAAGTTTAGTTTTGATTATGTTTACTTGTTTTTGGTGATGATGCTATATGTTATGAATGAATGGCATGAGTAATAGATGATATATGTTTTGGAAATGGTTGGGTAGTGATGACATGAGTTTAGGCATTAAAGTTGGTTAATGACTTTGGAAGTGTCATGAATGAATCATTATAAACATCTTTGTTTAGTTTGGATGTGTTTTATACTAAGATATGGCATATATGTGAACTTGCTTATTATGCTCGTTTTGATTTAATATGTTCTTCATATTAATGTTTAATGAGTTTAGTTTGATAATTGGATGATCGAAATTTTGGATGTGTATGTGGTTTAATGTAATATGTTTAGCTAATGAAGTTAGTAAGTAATGAAAATGTTACATGTTTGTTTTGGTCACTTGTTTTAGAATGTATTCAAAAGTTAAGTGTGGCCTTGGTTTTAGGAGTAAATCACCATGCATACATGCATTAATAGCATGATCGACCATATTAAATTGTACTAAAGTGCATATGTGCTTTTATTAAAAAGGTAATATGTGTTTAAGCTTGGTGGAACTGATGCATCTTTTATACATTGGTTGTTTTATTCAAACCATAAATATGACTTACTATAAGCTTATTTCAAATATATATAATTGTTGCATTCTATTTATATATATATGCATGTTTTGAATGGATGTATTAAATTTATATTTAATTTATGAGATATAAAATTTACATTGATTAACATAGTAATGTTGTATAATTGAATTGATAAGTTGGTATTGAATTTATTCCATTAAGTAGTACAACATGTATGTGAGCAAGACTTTTACAAAATTAGTGATATTCCATTTAAGAAATTATTGATGTGTTACATGTTTTTATATATGTATAAATTGTTTTAATATATTTTTAAATTATGCTTAATTTATATCATCTTTGTGAATGACATATTTTCTTAAGTTTGGATAATCGATTTAATTATAATCATTGATATGATTAAAGTTTTGAAGCTTGTAATATGTGATGCATATCGTATAAATTATATTATGTTTAGTAATGCCTCATAACCCTAATCCGGTGGCGGATACAGATAGGCGTTACAACATATTTCACCTTAATATCACATCGTATCATTTCTTGGAATATAGATTTGCATTCAATATACATATAACCAACTTTATAACATGATTCATATCATCACTTCAAATACAAAACTTACCTTAATTTCAATACATTGGCTAACACATACACCATTGCCTTTTAATTGATTTGCATTGGTCTTTACTTAACATTGCTGTTGAATCATTGAATTAAATAGGATACTCGAATAATGCATATATCATACAATGTCAACGTCCCGGATGTGGTCTTACATAATTACATATCGATCGTTGTCCTAGACAAGTCTTACTAAAAACACATATTGGAATCACCTATTGATGCCAACTATTAAACATGGTCTTACTCTTTTACTCGGAATCACATATTGATGTCAATGTATTAAACATGCTCTTACTCGAACACATATCGGAATCACAATTGATGCCAGCGTGTGAAATGTGGTCTTACCACTTTTTACATATTGGAATCACATATCGATTCCAATGTATTAAATGTGTCTTACTCACACATATATCGAAATCACATATCGATGTAGCGTATTAGGCGTGGTCTTAAGCGTGGTCTTACTGGCACATATAAAGTCACATATCGATGCCAAGTATTAAGCGTGGTCTTACACGCACCAGATGTCGAAATCAAATATCGATGCTAACGTCCAGGAGTGGTCTTACGTCATATCGAATCCTATGTCATGACATATGTATCCTAGCTATTCCTAAGGTTCGTAAACATAGCTCCCAAGCATATACATTCGGCTACCACATATATACTTTCACATAATTCATCTCAACATATATAACTCGTATTTATTTAAAATTTGCAACATCTATTTGCTTATAAACTTACCTCGGACAACGATAATCGGAGCAGGAATGATTATTCGACAACTTTGGTTTTCCCCGATCCAATTCACGATTTCTTTGGTTCTTGACCTAAATATATTCAAATTAAACTCATTCAAACATAATTTCATTCAATTTATTCCAAAACACATAAATGGAAAATTACCATTTCACCCATAACATTTTACACTTTTACAATTTAGTCCAAATTACAAAAACACAAAACATGCAAAATTTGCACACACCATGCTAAAATGAATGTTACCCATGCTCATACAGTCCATACATTTCATTTATTTCACATTTTAGTCCCTCAATTTATTATTTTTTCAATTTAGCCCTAATTACTCAAATTCATAAAAAATTCCAATACAAAATATATTAATCCAAAACATATATTTCATAATTCATCATCTAACATCACAAAATTCAATTATTCATCAATGGAATAACTCAAAATATTCATCAAAGTTAGAAAATCAAGCATGGGCTTTGTACATTCTCACTACAACGATCTCAAAAATGTAAAAATTATAAAAACCGGCTAGTTACATACCTTAATCAAGCTTCAGCGATGGTTGAACCTTAAAGCTTTTTCTTCTTTCTTTCTTTTTCATATTCATTCAAGTAGGAAAGATGAACACATGGTTTTGAGTTTTTTATGTTTTATTATTATAACATTATTATCATTTTACCTATTTAACCTTTGTTATAAAATAATAAACCATTATAAACCATGTCTTAAACCGTCCATCACTTTAACTATGGTAATATTGCATTATAAATACGAAATGAAAAAGACAACAATAATCGAGCTCTTTCACATTTAACCATCAAATTTTCATTTTACGCTTGATTAAGCCCTTTTATTAAATTGGGCACTCAAGCGACAAAATTAAAACATGAAAATTTAACGATATAAATTCACATAATAAACACAAAAAATAATTTTTAAAACTTTTTCTAACTTTCGAATTCGTGGTCCCGAAACCACCGTTTTGAATAAGGTCTAAATTGAGTGCATACACTACATCCCAAGATGTAGTTGAAGATTCGTTGGTATTTCCAAGATGGAATTGTTGGCTTCTAATTGGAGCTTAATTCTTTAGGCGATTTGTTGAACATATTTCTTACGGTGGATTCACTAAGTTATGATGAAGATAAGGAATGTTTGTCTTTGTTAGAAAGCTAATTCGAAAGAATTCATTCAAGAAGTTCCACTCAAATCATTAGAGTTATCATCTCGAGCATACACAACCAAAGTTGTTGATTGAAGAGCCAATGGATTGGAACTAAAGATTTTGTCTCCTCATTTGAAATATAATTATTTGGGTTTGTCTTCAAGTTTACCTGTCATTATTTGATTCGTTCACCAAAGATCTAGAAGAGAGGCATACGGTTTTGGAAGAGGCACAAGAAGGGTATTGGATGAATTATTTCATATATTCGAGTCACGATTTGGAGGATTTGTAGGAATTACATGAAGTTAAATAAGGCCACAAGGAAAGATCATTTCAGGTTTTCTTTACCTAATAAGATGTTGAACCGATTTGATCGGAAGAATATGATTAATTCCTAGATAGGTATGGTTGGTATGACAAATGGCCATTTGACACCACCATGGTCAATGCGATCTGAATAAAATGAAGGGAGTTCTCTTCACTTTCTCTATCGTTGTTTTATATTTTAGTTTTTTCTCATTTAAATAAATGGTAGACTTAGATAAAATTTTCTTCAGGTCATTACATTAATTAAAATTCTATCTAGGAGATTAGGACTTGCGGGACCATTTGTAACCTCTCAGTTTTTCTTGAGAGTTCAATTTAATTTTTTTGTGAAAAATATTTTTGAAGTAGTCTGAAGAAATTATTTAGTTGTTTTGTTAGAAAAATGTGTCAATTTTATCCATGCACTAATTTCTTTGTGTTTTTTCATTTTTACTTTATGTATAGAATTTAGGATCCAAAAATGAGCTACCATTGGGCTTAAAAACCGCTATGAATGAAAATATTCAACCCTTTTCCGCACAAACCTATAGCCTTACCTTCCTCCTTTGCCACTCCCAAGTAGCAAAATAGTGCATCTCACTTAACCCATTAATGTCACAACCCTTAACTCCTTAAATCACCACCCGAACACCTTCATTCCAGTCACCAACTATCTCACCTATACTATCCTTAAAATCGCCACCCAACTCTACACCTTGCCATGGCTACTCAACCACCGCTTAAAATTGAAACCACCTTTAAGATATTTTCCAAGTCCAACAAAAGTCCTTCATCTAGCACCATTTCATTGAATTGAGCAGTTTGATATAATGGCTATGTTGCAACATGTAGTTGCAACAACAAGTTTATTTGAGATACTCAAAATATGGGATGACTCAATCGAGATGCATTTAAAATATATATTTCATAATTCATTTGTTTTTGTGCTTGAATTTTAGGCTTTATACTTGAACCATGGACTCTAATGTCGAGGAAGGGAATGAGCTTGTCGGAGGAACTACAAATAAATAAAAGAGGGATATTGTTTTTACTTTATTTTACTTTTAGGATATTTTAAATTTTATTTTAAAACTCTTTTAGGAATTTATTTCGCATAATAAAATAAGAGGTTGAAATCATTAATAAAATTTAGCAATTTAAAATAAGAAGTGTGACAAATGATATGTACATGTCTAGGATTGGATCCATCTCTGAGAGTTTGGTATTTAAGCGGTCAAACTTGACTCACCTCCTTTTTTGGGATCCTACAGTGTAGTATCTATTAAGCTTCTATATTTTCACTTTCTCTATTATTTTTTAAATGAGGACATTGTTCATCTTAAGTAGGGGGACAAAATGTTTTTTTCAAGTTACATTTTCTTATAATTAAGATAAGTTATATTTTGCTCAAAATTTGAATTTTTAATTATTTGAAACTTTAGTATAAATAAAGTTCTATTATCTCAATGATTGCTATGTTAGTTGAATTATGACATAAATGTTCTCTTAATAAAGTTTATAAATTGTACCATAAAATTTTTAATTCCTTAGGAGAGCTAGGCTTGCATGAAAGTTTAAGTCTCTAGAATTGACTTAGTAATTTCTTGAGGCAAAATCCTAGGAAGCATGGAATTTTGAAAATGACTTAGGCAAACTTTTTTTGGACTATTTGAGCCTTTCAAGCCAACCTTGAATATTTATCCTTGAAACCCAAATTTGAGATGATGGCCTTGATCTTTCAAGCCAACCTTAACGAATATTTATCCCTTGAAACCCAAATTGAGATGATATGGCTGATTTTATTTAAACCATTGCAATATTAAGCCATCACTTCTCTTATAATTATCTCAAATTGTCCCAAATACTAGACTCAGTCTATCTAGAATATTCTCTAAAAATAAGTTTGTATGAGTTGAAAAGAAGTATCAAATGCTCAAAAATATTGTAGTACATATAATAATATGCTCGAAAAATAAAAGCATATGTACTCAAAAGAAATACATGTACAAAGAGCATATGTGAACTCGGTTGCAAAATGAGTTTAATTTGAAGGCATGTATTACGAAGTCCAATACAAGCTAAGTTTAGGGTTTTGTAACACCCTAAAAGCATGTCCGAATCCTTAGGAGTAGGGTTACGAGGTATTATCGATCAATTCACAACATATAGCATTCTTTTATCAAACATAAAGCATTCATTCTCATAAATCATTCAACACAATCACATTGTCCTTTATAAGGGCCTACAAGGCCTTAAACATGCTATAGAAGTGGTTCAAGACTAAGCAGATAACATCTGAAAATTTTAGAAGCTTAGAAAAATTTCAGCCATATAGGTCACATGCCCGTGTGGCAGGCCGTGTGCCTCACACGGCTCAAACACGGACGTGTCTCAAGCCGTGTGGAAACATGGCATACATCTTGACTTGTATCACCACGGTAGGGACACGCTGTGTGCCAAGGCGTGGCCCAGAGGTTTTGACTTATGCAACGGCCAAGTCACGCCCGTGTGTGCTAGGTCGTGTAATGTAATTAAGGGTATCTTGACTTGTACCACACTACAATCCTGCGCCCGTGTGACCTTGTGTGGTATCTTGACTTTAATTCAATTTCAACACCCGGGGGACACACGGTGCGTAACATGATCATGTGTCACACAAAATGAATGTAACACCTTACCCGTGTCCGAATGCGGAGCAGAGGTCAGTACGAACTTGAGTACTTGTAATCATTTAAAACCGAGACATAAAATTTCATCAAATTTTAAAATTTTCAAACATATTCAAGGTTTCTAAAAAAAACTTACAGGTGCATATCATGCTTTAAAACCTTTTATATCGATCAATAGTTTGATAGTGTGATTTAACCTCCGTGAATTCAATGAGCTAACATCTACAACATATTGAGCTTGGAAAGCTTGATAACCCTAGCCATGGCTTCCCCATGCTAAATCGGCGTCCATGAAAAGATGAGTCAATTTTGGCTTTATTTTCCCTTTTATTTCTTTTAATTACCAAATGACTAAAATGCCCTTAAGGCCTTTCTTTAAAATTTTGTCCTATTCATGCCCATTTTTGTCCAAGCGAAATATAATGGTCTAATTACCATTTAAGGACCTCCTCTTTAAAACCCCATTTCAATCAAGTACTTATGAATTAGAACACATATTTTGCAACTTTTGCAATTTAGTCCTAAAAAGTCTAATTAAGCACTTTATCGGTAAAATTACTTAACGATATTTTTACACAATATTTTAATCAATAAATAAACCTTAAAACTTAATCAAAATAAATTTTTACTTCAAATCATGGTTCTAAAACCATCGTTCCATTTAGGCCCCTAAATCGGGTTATTCTGACAACTTACGCAAATAAGCCCTAATAGGCAAATTAAACATGTAATCTGTAAATTTCTTATCAATACTCTAACATGCATCTAATCACTCAGTAAATCATAAAAATTAATCGAAATAAACTTTTCTATCTCGATTTGTGGTTTAGCAACCACTATTCCATTTAGGCCCTATTTGAGATGTTACCTTTGAGATACACGATACGTGTTGATAAAAATAGGCTATTTGCCAAGCTATTTTACCAACCAAGTATACCTATAAAAGAGCAATGGTACCATTTCATTATACAATTAGGCAACCAAAATCATTAACCAAATGCATAATTCATACCATTATAATTTCATCTCTTCAACTCTCAAATCACCATTTACTTAGCCAAATACATGCCAAAACAATATCAAACAATATGGCTCATTTACTATAATTTACATACATAACTTACCTATAAATAACCAACACAACATCTAAAATCATATCTCATCAAGGCATTTCTCAAGCATTTATACTCAACAAATCAATTAACCATTTAAGCAACTATAAAACCATCACCACATTCATACCAAAACATACCAAAATAAGCCATCAATCATGACTATATATACAAACCAAAACATATACATTTACAAGCCATTTCTAATAGCAAAAATACATCAATATTAACATCATTTACAAGCCAAATCTCATGGCTATAATCACAACCAAAATACCACATCTAGCCTATACATGCCATATACCATGAATGTATAATTCAAAGTACCAACTTAGATATTTGATATTGCGATGATGTTCTGGCGACTCCATAATAACGACAGATTTAGGCCCTAGTTCGAATAGTGGTTTGAGGACCATAATGTGAGTCAAAAAATATTTTAATATTATTTTCTTGTTTACAATATGTGGTTAAGTGTGAAAGTTTTTTGTATGAAAATTTTATTATTTGTGCTCAATTTGATAAAAAGGACTAAATCGGAAAATATCAAAGTTGTATGCTACATGAATAAGTGTTGAATTGACATGGCTTATTAATTATGAGGTCCTTATGTTGATATTAGACCATTGAATTTATGAATGGACATATATGCCAAGGGTTAGTGGATTTTAAATGTATATATAAGGTTATTTTGGTAAATGATGAATTAAAGTAATTAATTAAACAAACATGATTTTCAATTCATCTTTTCATCATTTGCGAAAATAGAAGAAAATAAGAAAAAATAAAGCTTCCATGGTGTTTAGGGTTCGCTAAGGAAATTGATGATTAAGGTATGGTTTTGAGTCCTTTTTGATAATTTATCGTTTTTATATTGTTGCTTAGTAATCTATCGGGCCATATGCAATTTAAAATTGATGATGTATTTGAGTTATGATATTGATGAAATTGTAAGTTTTGTGATGTTATTTGATGCAAAATGAAAGAGATGTGTTGGGTTAATATGTTTTGTATTTGAATTCTTGATTTTGGACTAATTTGTGAAAATGAAATTGAGGGACTAAAATGTGAGATAAATGAAATATGTAGGCTTCTATGAACTACATGAATATTGGCTAGGCATGTGTCTAATGAAATTATGCATATTTTTGCATTTTATGAAATAGGGACTTAAATGTCAAAATGTGAGTAAGGGCTAATTTGTAAAATTCTAACTATGTGTATATGGATTGAATAGGTTTTGACCTTAGTGGAATAGTGGTTTCGGACCACAAATCCAAGTTTAAAAATATTTTAAAATTATTTTCTATAATCGTGATATGTGAATTTATATACGCAAAATTTCTATGATTTACTTTGTAACACCCTTACCCGTATTCAAGGTAGGAGCAGTCTGACATTACCGGACTTAACAATACACATAGACGAAAATGGGCCATAAAATTTCATTTAATTTAAAACTTTTTGAACACATGCATAACAAACAAAGCTAACTATATCATCACATCGAAACATAGGACATGGCGATTAATTAAACTTATAAATCATAATGGATAAGGACCACATCTAATGATTTTATCGATAACTCAATGCAGAATAATCTGAATGGTCAAAATCATAATAAAATACATATCACAAAACTTCCTATACATGCCACTCACTTGATATTTCTAATATTTGAATTAATTTTCCCAAAATGATAGTTTGATAGTGTGATTTTGCCTCGGCGATCTCAACCCCGAGTGACACCTTACTAAAGAATTGGAAGGATGGGTAAGCTTTTACAGTAAGTTCATATGAAAATAATAAGCAATTACTACCATGCTTTTCAAGATAAAACACTATAATTGTACAATTACACATATTGAAGGTTAAGATGTGTTTATTGAGATTAGGTTACTAAATCATTCATATATGAAGCTAAAAACTCCAAATTTAATTTCGTTAATTTTCCTTGAAACTAGATTAATATATATTTCTCCATAAAATTTCCAGAATTTTAGTTTAGCCAATTAGTACAGTTGTTAAAGTCTCCCTATTTGAGTATGACTACTCGACCTCGTGCACTATGAACCAAATTTCTCCACAGAAATCCAACAACCATGCGATTTGTTTCCTTAAAAATATACTCAATAAGGAATCCATACATGTAAGGTATAACTCTTAATAATGTTTTTACAATTTATGGTGAATTTATAAAGTCGAACAGAATCTTGAATTCATTCAGACCTGTTTCACAAGAATTCAAATATCACTCAATATAGAATTCTTTTGCTTCCCAGTTTCTTTCATGTGAAATAAACTCATTAAGCTTTATTTTCATATATCATTTGCATTTTATTCAACTTCTAAATTTTTAGTGAATTTTCAAAGTCATGCAAGCTGCTATTTCTAACACTATTTTACCACTAAAATTCATTCTTACATAATTCCACTTAATCCATTTTGTCTTATCGAAATTCACCCAATTATCGAGCACATTGTTCATAATTTTCATAAACATATACATATACTTATTCATCATATAATCATGTTCAATTGTATTTTTACTTAATCAATTTTCCCGTTGAACTCTTGAATAATAAGCGATACTCAATTGCTGTACATATTTTCACACTTGTAGCCAAAGCTATCTGATACGCATAGTAGCTCGCATAGTACTACATGCGACCAATTATCCCAATACGTGTGTAGCACCACTTAGTACTACTACGTGACCAATTATCGGTACACGTAGTAATGCAGTACGTGTAGCTTTGCTTAGTACTACTGCGACCTAACCATCGATACACGTAGTAGCACGTACTTAGTACTACACGTGATCACAGTTTTTGGTGTGCATAGTGCTTTGCACTTAGTACTACACATGCGACTCACAATAGATCATTCGATATCGTTTTATTCGAAGGTTCAATCGAAAATTCCTCACTTTTCAACATTTTACTAAATTGTTCGTAATCAATTTAAATTCATAATTTACATCAAATAACCATTTGATAAGCGGCCACATTTCATATGATATCAAAATATAATAACCTAAAAAGAAATAGATTATTTATGCAATTTACTCAAGTATCGATCTCACTATCCGTAGTACCAATTGTGCATTCATAGTATAATAAGACACAACTCAAATATCAAATCACTTTTAAAATTTACATAACATAGATCACATATTTCATATATCACTTGTCATGTATCTTCATTTTCTTGCATTTCATCTAACATTCTTTCATGTCATATTTCCATCATAAACACCATTCCATTAACTTTTCCAATATATTAAATCATAAAATATATGCAATAATAGTAAGAAATATAATTCAAACATAACATTGCATTATTATTATCATACGAACTTACCTCTATCCGAAACAACAATTTATCATTTTAGTCCATAACCTTGTATTTTCCCGATTTAAGCGAATCTCGATTTCCTTCATCTATAATATCACATTTAGCCTAATAATTAGTCACACTATTCATTGGGTCCAAAAATCATATTTTAAAAATTTTCATTTTGACCTAAACTTTTGCATATTTGCACTTTTGCCCCAAGGTTCGAAATTAAACTTCATCCTATTTTCTTATGTTTTATGACATGCTGATCATTTTTCCTTCTATGGCATCAAATTCTCACTCTAACATGTACTTATGACTATTAGGTATTTTTAGATTAAGCCCTTTGCTCGTTTTCACTTAAACCGAGTAGTAAGTTGTCTAACATAATTTAAAACCTCATATTCTATCATAAAACACCAAAATACACAATTTCACCCATGGGTATTTTTCCAAATATGAACCCTAGTTTGAATTATTGCTAGCATAAGCTAAAAGTTATCGGGACTCAAAAGCGTAAAATTATTAAAACGAGGCTAGAACGGACTTACAATCGAGCTTGGAAGCTTGGAAAACCTAGCCATGGAGTCTCCCTTGGTATACACGTCCATGGTGAAGAAGATGAGCAAAATTGGCTTTTAATTTTATATTTTAATTCATCTTACCCTAAATGACCAAAATGCCCTTACTACTAAACTTTCCAAAAATTCCATTCATGTCAATATTTGTCCATAAACTTTAAAATTGGTCAAATTTCTATTTAAGACCTCCTAATTAATATTTCAAAGAAATTTCATACTAGAAATTTCTAGAATGCAATTTTGCAACTTATTCAATTTAGTCCCTAACTTCAAATTAAACACTTTATGCATAGAATTTCTTCACAAAATTTTCACACAATCATGCAATCATATCATAGACCTCAAAATAATCATAAAATAATTATTTCTATCTCGTTTATTGGTCACGAAACCACTATTCCAATTAGGCCCTAATTGGGATATTACAATTCTCCCCCCTTTAGGGATTTTCGTCCCAAAATCTTACCGTAAAAGTGGTCTTCACTTAGATTCCTCAATTTCATATTCGGTGTTGAAGAACTTCCACTTTCAGTGATTGCCTCCAATATATCTCTTTAATTTCTCATATATTCGAAATTCATTATCGAAATCGATCCTTCACAATACTCTTTTAGTTTGTTACTCATCACATTTTCCCTCTTTCGCTACAAAATAATTCGATATAACCTCAAAAATAATCCTTTCTTCTAGTTACAAAACAATTCATCATGCCATCCTTTACTATTCATTCATTACGTTATTCAAAACCGTCTCAATTGTATTAGTTTAAGTACCAAAATATCTCAATTGAAGACATGAACTATAATTGACTTACTTGAAGTAATCCACCATACCGATTGAAACTCGCACTTTATCACTTATACCTTTCTTTGTCCAAACCTTACATGAAAATTAGAAAAATCCCAATCACGAAATCACCACATCACCCAAATCAAATCGATATAGCCATCTTGACATTATTATCACGAGCTAAAGAATGCACTCCAAACATGAGTCATAGTTGACAAATTACGGAATAAAGATAACAAGAAAGCGGAATAAAGAAATCCAAGATAGAAAAACCCAATAAAAAGAAATCGAATAAAGAAACCCAATATACGATACTATGCCGAAAAATTGAAAACCAAACTCATAGGAAAATATAGAAGATCTCGATAATTCCTGGAAAAAGAAATCAAGTAGAAACATCATTTAGTCTCACCGGAATTAAATGCAACAAGAACAATGTATCTTCCCATATATATACATATCAAATGGAGCATCAAGTAGAAAACGAAATCATAGTATAATACATATTCTCTCATCAATCTTTTTTTTATTAGGCGAATATATAATAGAATGCCCGAAGGAATAGAGCAATATAAATTATAAACCAGTCAGGCTACCAATGCTTTCGTAACACCCTAACCGGAGACCGCCGAGTCGAACAGGTGTTAACAAACTTCAAACCACTTATTGATAATTTCGGACAAAGCGCCAATCGTGTACTAGTCGCTTCAAAAATCATAACTTGAGTTCTACAACTCGAAAATCATTTTAAATTTTCCTGAAACAAGACTCATATGTCCATCTACAGATTTTTCTAGAATTTTGGTTGATAAATATGTCTGTGATGTATATGTGTACGGCCATGCGAAAATGGCTCGTAAAAAGTGAAGTACTAACTTAGACTATTTGCGGTTTGTATATATATATATGGTGTCATGATGTGATTATGGATTGTAGATGGGAATGTTGGTCACATGATCAGCCATTGGTATGGTTAAAATGATCATATATGAACCTATGTATGCCAAGACTAGTTGGTTCATGGAGACAACAAAATAGGTAAGACCTACCTTAAAAACAGATGCTGCCAGCTGCAGTGACGTGAATGTGAAAAATCACCAAAATTTGTAGGAATGGTATTAAATAGTGAATAAGCTATTTAAATGAACCTTGATGAGTCTATTTTCATATGGAAGAAACGAAATGGTCATAGGAGTTACATGTTAAGAGATATTAAAGCTATTGTGAGACAGGGCCAGAACGGTTTCTGGGTCCCCTGTCGCAACTTTAAAAATTTACTATAAATTATCCAGAAAGAATTAGGAGTCATGCCTTATATGTACAGATTCCATTTTGAGTCTAGTTTCATTAGAAACAAACGGAACCAGTATTAAAGCCCTGTACAGAGAGATATTCAAGTTATAACACGCGAAGATCAGAGCAGTCGATCCCTGTAACATGGGTGACTTTAACTAATAAACTGTACCAATTGGCCCGACCAAAAATTCTAGAAATAAATCCATGGATGGATATATGAGTCTAAATTCAGGGAAAATTTACAAAACCAGTTTCTGAGTTTTGAAACTCGAGATATGATTTTTAAGGCGATGGTGACGCAGTTTTCCAGCCTGACTGGAAATGTCAAATTGGGGGGGCAAAATATGTGAACTTGGCTTGTTAACCCCTCGTGTCCGACACCGGCGATGGTCTCGGGTTCGGGGTGTTACAGCTAAAATGCAGCTTGGTACCCAAAGCTTCTTGCAATTTCTTCCAAAATCGCGAGGTGAATCTCGGATCTCTATCCGACACAATGTAAATCGGTACCCGCGTAATCTCACAACTCGAGAAACGTATAATTCATCTATCAACAACAACCCAAATCGCATCCTTCTTGCTCGCTGACAATGGCAGTCCGGACACAAAGTCCATTGTGACTCGATCCCATTTCCACTCGGGTATCATGATCGGTTGAAGTAACCTCAAGGCACTTGATGTTCCGCTTTCACTTGTTGACATATTAAACATCTCAAACAAAGTCTGAGATGTCTCGCTTCATACCATGCCACCAAAACCGACATTTCAAATCGTTGTACATCTTCAGATTCCGGGTGAATTGACATTCGGCTACAATGAGCTTCGCTCGAATCATCGAAATGAGTTCTGAATTTCTTGGAACACACAAATGATTTCTGAACCTCAAACAATCGTCATCATCAATTTGAAACTCCGATTCCTTGTTCGGAACACACTCAGCCCATTTTGCAACCAACTCATCGTCAACTTTCTGAGTTTCTCGAATTTGATGAGTCAATAATGGTTTGGCCTTTAATTCGGCTATTAACACATTGTCGGGTAGGATAGACAAGTGTACATTCATAGCTCGCAAAGCAAATAGTGATTTTCGGCTTAAGGCATCCGCAACCACATTAGCCTTTCTCGGGTGATAATCAATGACAAGCTCATAATCTTTTAACAGCTCGAGCCAACGTCTTTGTCGCAGATTTAAGTCTCTTTGAGTCATCAAATATTTGATACTTTTGTGATTCGAATACACATGGCACTTCTCACCAAATAAGTAATGTCGCCATATCTTTAAGGCGAATACGTTGGCAGCCAATTCGAGATCATGGGTCGGATAATTTTTCTCATGTGGCTTTAATTGTCTTGATGCATAGGCCACAACTCGACCTTCTTGCATCAATACGCAACCTAACCCAAGTAGGGAGACATCACAATAGATGACAAACTCTTTGCCAGATTCGGGCTGTACTAGTACTGGAGCTTCCGTCAATTGACTTTTCAATTGATCGAAACTTTTCTGACACTTTTCCGTCCATTCAAACTTGACATCTTTCTGAAGCAGTTTCGTCATGGGTGTGGCTATCATCGAGAATCCTTTTACAAACCGCTCGGTAGTAACCTAAGAAGTCCTAAAAAGTCCGAACCTCAAGAATGTTTCTGAGGCTTCCAGCTAAGTATGGCTGAAATTTTGCTCGGTCGACTCGAATACCCGATGCAGATACCACATGACCCAAGAAGCTAACCTCTTAACCGTAACTCACACTTGTTGAACTTAGCATATAACCGCTATCCCGTAATATTTGCAACACTAATCTCGTGTGCTCGACATGTTCGGTCTCATCTCTTGAATAGACCAGATGTCGCCAATGAACACAACTACGAACCGATCCAAATACGGTCTCAAGATCCGATTCATCAAATCCATAAATACCGTAGGGCATTAGTGAGCCCAAACGGCATCACTAAGAACTCGAGTGACCATATCTCGCTCAAGGCGTTTTGGGTATGTCCGAATCTCGGATTCAAGAATCGTAATAGCCCGATCTCAAATCTATTTTTGAGAACACCGAGGTTCTTCAGTTGATCGAACAAATCATCGATACGCTGTAACGGATATTTGTTCTTTATTGTCACTTTATTAAGTCGACGATAGTCGATGCACAACCTCATGGTTCCGCCCTTCTTTTCACAAACAACACCGGTGCACCCCAAGGTGAAAAACTTGGTCGAGCAAAACCTCTATCCGTCAACTCTTGCAACCGAAGCCAACTCCTTCAACTCGGTTGGTGCCATACGACACGGCTATCGAAATTGGCGAGTCCTAGGTACAAGCTCAATACCAAACTCTACTTCCCGAACAGTGGTAAACCCGGTAATTCTTCGGAAAACCATCCGGTATTCACAAACCACCGGCACAGATTCGGTTTTATTTCTAACTCCTTATCATCAAGTACATACGCAAGGTATACTTGCACTTTTCTTACATATTTTTGGGCCAACAATTATGATATTACAGTTGGCAACCCTTCAAGTCCGTAGACTCAATTCAATCATCTCGTTATTTGCGCACCTCAAATCAATAGTCTTGCTTTTGCAATTCACAACCGCATCATGCACGGTCAACCAATCTAAACCGAGTATAACATCAAATTCATCAAACGGCAAAAGCATCAGTCCGCCGGAAAGGTGACCCTCGGATTACTAGGGACATTTCTTGCACACTTTGTCAACAAGCACGATTGACCCAAAGGGTTTGACACTGAATTACGAACTCAAGAGACTCAACAGTAGAGTCTTATCGATGCTAAGGTTTCACATACATATGAATGAGTAGAGCCAGGTCAATCAACGCAATCACACTAGTATCAAAGAGAGTGAAAGTACCAAAGTGATAACATCGGGGAGGATGTTTCTCTCGCACGGATGGCATATGCCCTAGCAGGAGTACGGGTCTCAGATCGAACACCAGATCGGTGGCCCTCTCTCGACTACCACCCGCATTCTCCCGAAATTCTTGGTGGTCTACCTCTAGTTGTCATTCCACTAGGTCTTGCACCTTGCATCCTATTCTTCTCATCAAGCTCTGCAATCTCTAATGAAGTGGTAGACTTACCCCAACATTCACCTATGTGCCTTCTCCCACATTGGGGGCATTCAGTTTTTCATGACGGTTATTGCCCACACTAGCTACCAAGTAGCTCGAGTCAAATCAATGGTCGTGCTCTTATGGAAATTCCCTTGATGCGTCCTCGATTTATTGGTGTCCTCCCGAACTTCTTTACAGCCGAGAACGGAGCTTTACCCGTCGATCTTTTGCGATAGTCTCTAGCTTCAAATTCAGCCTTCTTCTTCTCTCTTCCAAGTTCCTCCGCCTTGCGTGCTCGCTCAACTAGTGTTACGAATTCTTTTATCTCCAAAATACCCACTAGTAGCTTTAAATCTTCATTCAATCCTTCTTCAAACCTCTTGCACATAGCAACCTCATCACCACACACTCCGGCATACCGATGAATCTTACGAACTCATGTTCAGATTCAGACATCACATACTGCCTTGCTTGAGCTCCAAGAATTCCTTACGCTTTTGATCGATGAACCACGACTAATATATTTCTTTCAAATTCTATTTGAAAGAAATCCCAAGTAACTCGCTCGTTTGGGACTATGGAAATCAAAGTCCTCCACCAATAGTAAGTCGAGTCTCGCAACAAGGATATAGCACACTTTAGACATTCATCGGTGTGCATGATACCATCAAACACCAATGGTGTTATCAAGCCGTAACTCGCCCTTTCGGCATCATCAAGAATTATGGCCTGAACTTTTCAGCCCCGCTCCTAATCAAGTCTACAGTGGCTTACTCAAATTTCGTGGTCAAGAATCGATGGCATTACGGCTCTTGGGGTGGATTATTCAAATTCGGAAATTGTTGGACAGCCGGATTGGTTCGGGCATATTGCGCGACCCACTCATTCATCATGGTAAAGAAGGCTTATTTAGCCCCTCACCTTGATTATTCGCAGATGATCGAGGTTCAACAAAGGCGCCCTTGTGCAGGAGCAGCCGCTACACTTTCAACGCTATCCGCCAAGGTTCTCTCTACATCGAGATCCATTTACTAATCAAAACAAAAAATTTTAACCGTCAAGTCATCACACATTTAAACATTAACATTAAGGCATGTATAGCTAGATTCATACGTGCTATGGTAGTCCTAGAACCGACTAAACCATAGCTCGATATTAATAAAATTGTAACACCCCTAACCCGAGACCGTCACGGAGTCGAACACGAGGTGTTAACAAACTTCAAACCACTTATTGATAATTTCCCGCATAAGTCGCCAATCTGTACTAGTCGCTTCAAAAATCATAACTTGAGTTCTACAACTCAAAAATCAGTTTCGTAATTCTTCCCTGAAACTAGACTCATATGTCCATCTACAGATTTTTTCTAGAATTTTGGTCGAGCCAATTAGTACAGTTTATTAGTTAAAGTCTCCCATGTTACGTGGGTCGACTACATCGACCTTCGTGCGTTGCAACTCGAATAACTCCCCGTGAAGGGCTTCAATACTGATGCCGTTTGTTTCTATAGAAACTAGACTCAAAAGGAATCTATACATATATGGCATGATTTCTAAATGTCTCGGGTTAATTTATAATGAATTTTCAAAGTTGGAACAGGAATCCAGAAACCGCTCGCCTTCACGAAAACCCACATATCTCTTAACATATAACTCATATGACCGCTTTGTTTCTTCCATATGAATATAGATTCATCAAGGTTCATTTACATAATTTATTCACTATTTAATTCCATTCCTACTATTTTTAGTGATTTTTCACATCCACATCACGTTGCTGCCAAAGATCTATTTCTAGGGTAGACTTTCTCTAACACATAGTTTCTATGATTCAACCACCCTTTTTCATATATAGTCCAAAATATAATCATGATGACCCATTCTAATGGCTGGTCATTGCCAAACATTTCCGTGCTCTTAATGAGCATATACAAACCAAATGATTATAACATTATGCTCAAAACATTTATAAGCCATTTTCGCATGGCTATTCAAAATTTTACATACCAAGTTCAAACAAAACATAATAGCCTATACATGCCGAAATGTTCTCTTAGACCATCTAAGAAGAAGATACCAAAAAGTCGCTAGTCGGTGTGATGACTTCGATGACGGTCCCGAATACGCAAAAAGTCGAGTCCAAGAAACCTAAAATAGGTGACAAGCAACCACCGAATGAGTATATAACTCAGTAAGTCATAAGCAATGCACTACCAACCATTAATAACATTATCGCAAAAGGAAACAAAATGGAACGAGGCTAATTACTCCATTCAAACCGATCTATACCATAGTTCCTTAGACCATTCGATTCAACCACATACCAAGTTACACATTCACATTCCATATACTAATCAATAGGATATTTGAAGCATTTCTATACACCATTTTGTTTTCGTCACAATCATACATCTACATGACCTTTCACTCATTCCACGATAATTCTTATGTACGTGACTTCAATTTACATTGTCACATAGGTTCAAACTTACCAAGCTCAACCCCAAATATAAACATAGTGCCTATTAGCCATGAACTCAAGGTACTTACCCGATCCGCTGTCCGTGATCAACTCAATAGTGTCGCACACTCAAGTGTCAATAGTGATTCAAAAGCATATAGTGAGTCCGCACACTTAGTGCTATATAATCAACTCGCACACTTAGTGCTATATGATCAAACTCGCACACTTAGTGCTGTACAATTTTAAACCCGCACACTTAGTGCCATTCTCATGATCACAAATGTTTATACCCGCACACTTAGTGCCAAATCAACAACTCAATACATCTCACCTCTTTTCCTTTCATTCAATACTTCCATCACCACATACATACATGTATATAAATTCATCATTCCTTTCGCATAATTATATAGACATTATGTCTATTCAAATCAATACAAAATATATGCTTAGTGACTTACCTTGTGTTGGGTAAAATAGTCCAAGTCGGCTACTCGATGACCTTCGTCTTTCCCTTGCTTGATTCTCCTTCTTTAACTCCTTGAGCTTAATCAATAAATCAACTAGTTTAACCATCTTGCTAAACATTCATAATTCAATTACACATGCATATGTATGTTTGTATATTCGGCAACCATCCTCACTTATTACCCATTTAGTCAATAATCTAAGCCAAGATAAGGCTTCAATGTGGTTGCCTCTAACCGAATACATGCACACCAATCTACTTCATTTGGCCGAATATGCATGTCTATGTTGAGGCCAATTTTACACTTAATACTACACAAAAAATAGCATACATTTTACTAACTAACGAT
This sequence comes from Gossypium arboreum, assembly GCF_025698485.1. Classification (NCBI taxonomy): domain Eukaryota; kingdom Viridiplantae; phylum Streptophyta; class Magnoliopsida; order Malvales; family Malvaceae; genus Gossypium; species Gossypium arboreum. The sequence continues at coordinate 19,984,735 of NC_069078.1, read as the reverse complement.
TACATATTATAGCTTAATACACATCTCTCGCTTACTTCATAACCAAACAACATCACAAGCAAATATACACCTTAAAATAGTATATATGTCATACCAATACATCATGTGCAAACATATATTCATGTAGGTGCAAGGGCGAATCTCAAGTTGTTTATATCCAAATATAAACACATATCCAAAGCTCAAATCTTACCTACCATGCAACATGCATGAATCATACTTATGGATATACCATGACCGAATACATCACAACACCATAATTTTGGTCATGATTAAGCAAAGAACTTAATGTCTTACTCAAAAATACTAAAAAGAAAGTCCAAGAGCCATTAATCCACCATCACATATACCATTAGCAAGCTTCATATTTAACATGCAATGGCATTAACACAAAATCCACCTTGGCCAAATACCATCCCCATGATATAACAAAGATTTGAACCATGGGCTAATAAGAACATCAAGCTAGCAACTAAAAACATGCATGAATCTCATGGCACAACCTCAAACATACCTTAATCTTGATGCAAGTATAGCCAAATCTCTTCTTAATCCCCTTCCAAACCAAACATGAAGCAAAAATTCCTTCCTTCCTCTTTGGAATTTTCGGTCAAGAGAGAATGAAATGGATGAGCAAAATTTTTTTCTTTTCTTTTCTTCAATGCACGGCAATGGGGGGGGTTCACTCACACACATTTTTTTTTTCTTTCTTTATTACCCATACTTATTTGTTTATTGTTTCTCCCTAATGCACCAACAAAACATGTTTCATGACATGTTTAGCCCATACTCCCTTGTCATGGCCGGCCACCTCCTATAAAAAGAGGGATATTTGACATGCAAGGCCATTGTTTTGCATGCATGCTTTAATTAGTCATCACACATTTCCCCATCATACTTTCAAAGTTTTCTACTAGGTCCTTTCTAGTGAAATTCACATTTATAACTCTAAATCAAACATCAAAAATGTCACACACGAATTAACACATATCATAAGCATCAAAATGAGCATTAAATTATTTTTATGCCTCGGTTTTGCGGTCCCGAAACCACATTCCGACTAGGGTCAATTTTGGGCTGTCACACTTTCATTTAACATCAGGATTAGAAAACATCCCCATATAACAAGAATTTCTTCAAAAGATCAATAACCATAGAAATATTTCTGGGAACGGATAAACACATAGAACATCTTAGAAGAAACTGCTAAAATCTGTCCAACCGTAACTGTCACACTCAGATTTACACATTTTAGATATCATTTCCCCAACTATTTCTGCCATCACAAATTTCATATTACTTTTCACTAAAGAAGACTAGTTCTGAATAAATTTTTATTTGCACTTTTCTCGACCGTGTACCTTAGTAATTTGATTTATCAACATAAATTTCTTCTCTAATCGAACAAAGGTATAACTCCAATAATCCTTATGCCAATCTGATACTTTTCTAGCTTTGACTTTACTTATCAATTCATTCTTCAATCTCTAATCATATTTATAATTATTCTAGCACTGAACTCTTTGGTTTCTCAACCGGAAACTTATTCAGTATAAATCTCATGAAATTCCGTTATAAAACACCACTTTGGTAAGGGGAAAGGGGTCGTAGGGCCTCTGATTCAACTCTCATATACATATACATGTAACACAATTTTCATCAGAGCAATCATATCTCAATCATGTCATTCATTTGGAGTAACTAACATTCATATTGGTTTAATGCCCACTTTCTAGTTATCTTATTTAGTCAAGTATAATTATGCATGCATCCTATGTTTTCTGGATAGCTTGACTTATCCATTCATCTACTCGAACAAATCATACTCATGACATCATATAAGGGTTAAACAAACATAGATATTTATATCACGATCACAACTTTCGTTTCATGCATCATCATATACATATAATTACAATAACATAATTCAGTCCAAACAATTTAACATAGATAAATTCATTTCATTATAATCATTTATCTCATAAAAAATATCATTGACATTCATTAACATTCAACGTTCAATCAAGGCAATGACATTTTCATTCATATCATGATATTAGGAACTTTTACTCATACTTCTAAGAATTTCTATTTATCCCGTTCATCTTATCAAGTAAGCCAAGTGCACTACATCATATGAGCATCAAGCAAGTATGGATATTTATCACAACATGACCTTTCATCTCACATGTTATCACTTATATATATATCATAAATTTTTATTCATACGTTTCTAAATTGAGACTCATCATAATTGTAATTTTATTCAAACACCTTCGCATCACATTGAACATGGTCAGTGCAGCTCGGTTAGAGAGTACCTCTGTCTAAGCAAGACGGTGCTCATACGCGTCGGACATCACACTATCACGGATCAGTGGCATGTATAGCTAGACTTTTACACATGCTAGGTTAGTTCGAGAACTGACTAAGCCATAGCTCTGATACCACTAAATGTAACACCCCTTACCCGTATCTACGACCGGAACAGAGTACGAGGCATTACCAGACTTAACAATACACATAGATGAAAACTGGTCCATAAAATTTCATTTAATTCAAAACTTTTCGAACACATGCATAACAAACAAAGCTAACTATATCATCACATCAAAACATAGGACATGGCACGATTAATTAAACTTATAAACCATAATGGATAAGGACCACATCTAATGATTTCATACGATAATTCAATGCAGACTGATACGTATGGTCAAAATAATAATAAAAATACATATCACAAACCAACTTCCTATACATGCCACTCACTTGATATTTCTAATATTTGAATTAATTTTCCCAAAAATGATAGTTTAATAGTGTGATTTTGCCTCTGACGATCTCCAACCCCGAGCCAACCTACCAATACTAAAGAAATGGAGAGGATGGGTAAGCTTTACGCTTAGTAAGTTCATATGAAAATAATAAGCAATTACTACCATGCTTTTCAAGATAAAACACTATAATTGTACAATTATACATATTCAGGTTAAGATGTGTTATCGAGTTACAGTTACTAAATCATTCATATCTGAAGCTAAAAACTCCAAATTTAGTTTTGTTAATTTTCCTTGAAACTAGATTCATATATATTTCTCCCATAAAATTTCCAGAATTTTTGGTTTATCCAATTAGTACAGTTTATTAGTTAAAGTCTCCCCTGTTTCAGAGTACAACTACTCTGCCCTCTGTACACTACGGACAAAATTTCCCCCTGTACAGAATTCCAACGACCATACAGTTTATTTCCATTAAAAATAGACTCAATAAGGAATCCATCCATGTAAGGTATAACTCTTAATAATGTTTTTACAATTTATGGTTAATTTATAAATTCAGAACAGGGAATCTCGAATTCATTCAGACCCTATTTCACAAGAATTCAAATATCACACAATATAGAATTCTTTTGCTTCCCCTGTTTCTTTCATGTAAAAATATACTCATTAAGCTTTATTTTCATATATCATTTGCATTTTTATTCAACTTCCACAATTTTTAGTGAATTTTCAAAGTCATGTAACTGCTGCTGTCTAACACTATTTTACCACTAAAATTCATTCTTACATAATTCCACTTAATCCATTTTGTCTTATCGAAATTCACCCAATTATCGAGCACATTGCTCATAATTTTTCATAAACATATACCTATACTTATTCATCATATAATCATGTTCAATTGTATTTTTACTTAATCGATTTTCCCGTTGAACTCTTCGGAATAATAACTGATACTCAATTGCCTGCACATATTTTCACACTTGTCGCCAAAGCTATCTGGTAGTAGCCTGCACATAGTACTACACATGCGACCAATTATCCGGTACACGTAGTAGCCTGCACTTAGTACTACACACATGACCAATTATCCGGTACACGTAGTAGCCTGCACTTAGTACTACACACGTGACCTAACCATCTGATACACGTAGTAGCCTGCACTTAGTACTACACACGTGATCACAGTTTTCGGGTACGCATAGTAGCCTGCACTTAGTACTACATATGCGACCTCACAATAGATCATTTGTATCGTTTTTATTCCGAAGGTTCAATCGGGAAATTCCTCACTTTTCAACATTTTACTAAATTATTCGTAATCAATTTAAATTCATAATTTACATCAAATAACCGTTTGATAGGCAGCCACATTTCATATGATATCAAAATATAATAACCTAAAAAGAATCGATAGATTATTTATGTACGAATTTACTCGAAGTGTCGATCTCACTATCCGTAGTACCAATTGTCCATTCATAGTATAATAAGACACAACTCAAATATCAAATCAGCTTTTAAGAATTTACATAACATATATCACATATTTCATATATCACTTGTCATGTATCTTTATTTTCTTGCATTTCATCTAACATGCTTTCATGTCATATTTCCACATCATAAACACCATTCCATCAACTTTTCCAATATATTAAATCATAAAATATATGCAATAATAGTAAGAAATATAATTCAAACATAACATTGCATTATTATTATCATACTAACTTACCTCGATCCGAAACAAAGAATTTACCATTTTAGTCCATAACCTTGTATTTTCCCGATTTAAGCCCGAATCTCGATTTCCTTCATCTATAATATCACATTTAGCCTAATAATTAGTCACACTATTCATATGGCTCCAAAAATCATATTTTTAAAAATTTTCATTTTGACCCCTAAACTTTTGCATATTTGCACTTTTGCCCCAAGGTTCGGAAATTAAACTTCATCCTATTTTCTTTTGTTTTATGACATGCTGATCATTTTTACCTTGATGGCAACATCAAATTCTCACTCTAACATGTACTTATGACTATTAGGTATTTTTAACGATTAAGCCCTTTTGCTCGTTTTCACTTAAAACCGAGTAGCACAAGTTGTCTAACATAATTTAAAACCTCATATTCTATCATAAAACACTAAAATACACAAATTTCACCTATGGTTATTATTCCAAATATGAACCCTAGGTTGAATTATTGCTAGCATAAGCTAAATCAAGTTATCGGGACTCCAAAAACGTAAAAATCATTAAAAACGAGGCTAGACCTAGCCATGGAGTCTCCCTTGGTATACACGTCCATGGTGAAGAAGGTGAGCAAAATTGGCTTTTAATTTTGTATTTTAATTCATTTTACCCCTAAATGACCAAAATGCCCTTACTACTAAACTTTCCAAAAATTCAATTCATGTCCAATATTTGTCCATAAACTTTGAAATTGGTCAAATTTCTATTTAATACCTCCTAATTAATATTTCAAAGCAATTTCATACTAGAAACTTCTAGAATGCAAGTTTTGCAACTTATTCAATTTAGTCCCTAACTTCAAATTAAGCACTTTATGCATAGAATTTCTTCACGAAATTTTCACATAATCATGCAATCATATCATAGACCTCAAAATAATCATAAAATAATTATTTCTATCTCAAATTTGTGGTCACGAAACCACTATTCCGATTAGGCCCTAATTCGGAATATTACATAATTTGTCTGTTTCTGTGCTTAATTATGAAAAATGATTAAATCGTGTAAAGTGTAAAAGTTGAGAGCTAAATGTTAAAGCACCTAATTGGCTTGGCTTTTAAAATATGGGTCCTTGCGTGTCAAATTTACCAATAAATTAATGAATGGACAAAAGTAGATATGAGTTGGTGGATTTGTATTGAAAGGAAAAAGGTTAATTTAATAATTGAAATATTATGTTATTATACATAAAACGAAACATGAAAATGGCCATAAACACATTGTTATTGCTGAAACTTCAAAAGAAATAAAAGGAGAAGAACACCTAGGGTTCGGCCACTTCATTTATTGATTAAGGTATGTACTTTGGTCCATTTTTGATAATTTCATTGTTGATATCATGAGCTTTGTGATGTTTTTGGATGAATTATGAAGGCTTGGTAGATGGATTATAAGTTTTGTCTTTGAGTTTTGATGTAATAGAGTCATTTGGACTAAATTGTGAAAAATAAGTTTTGAAGGATTAAGTTGTGAATTAAATGTGTTATTTGGACTTGTATGGAGGCCATGTATATTCGGTTAAGCTATAGTCTTGGTGAATTTTTGCATATTTGTGACTTTGTGAAAAATGGACTAAATTGTCAAAGTGTAAAAATATAAGGGCTATAATGTAAAGTGCCCTAAATATGTGTTCATGGATTATTTTGAATGAAATGAATGATTGAATGGTTGAATTTGTATTGTATTAGATCAAGAACAAAGAAAATCAGATTTTGATCGAGGGAAATCTAATGTAGTTGAATAGTTGACTCGGTTCATCCAAAATTCGTAAGAGGTAAGTCAAATTACACTTATGTATTAAGTTGATTTAAATTCTGCGTATATAAACTGTGATCTGCATTGGACGGCCTTGAGAGCCTATTGAATAAACTCTGATAATATGCTGGTGTATGAGAAGCTTTATATGTCCTTGAAAGAACGTTGATGTTGATCTGTGATATCGTGTAAGACTGTGTCTGGGACACAGGCCTCGATTTGAGATTTCGTGTAAGACCCTATCTCGGACAGAGGCTTCGATACTGAATTACATATAAGACCACGTTTGGGACGTTGGCATTGTACGTATCTGTGAATATCTATTTTGTTTCTGAATTGTCTAATGATAAAGTATGAGATAAGGAAATAAACATATGGAATGTATAATTTACATAGGTACGTTTGTATCGTACTAGATTTCTGAATATAATAGACTATGTTTCTGTAAAATGAGGAAATATTCTATGAGACAGTTGTGAATTATGGCCATTAACTGTTACTTATTTGCTATATTAGTTGTGTAATTATATTTGATTTACTAAGCTCTTTGTAGCTTACTCTGTGTGCTTACTGTCTATTTTACAGTTATCGTAGCTACTGAAGGCTCGCGGATAGTCGAGGATTGTCACCACACTATCGATCTCATTTTGGTACTTTTGAAAGTGTAAATATTTTAAAGTATGGCATGTATAGGCTAGAATATCCATGCATTAAGTTTTGAATTGTATATATGTTAAGCCATGAGAGTTGGCTAGAAAATGGTATGTTTGTGTTAAGATTTGGCATGGTTTTGAATGGGTTGTTGAATGATGACGATATTGGAATAGCCCAAAATTGGGTCTAGTTGGAACAGAGGTTTCAAGAAAACAAAATCTGAGATAGAAATAATTATTTTATGATTATTTTTAGGTTTATGATATGATTGCATGATTGTGTGAAAATTTCGTAAAGAAATTCTATGCATAAAGTGCTTAATTTGAAGTTAAGGACTAAATTGAATAAGTTGCAAAACTTGCATTCTAGAAGTTTCTAGTATGAAATTGCTTTGAAATATTAATTAGGAGGTCTTAAATAGGAATTTTACCAATTTCTAAGTGATGGACAAAAATTGGACATGGATGGAATTTTTGAAAGTTTAGTAAGGAAGGGCATTTTGGTCATTTGGTAATTAAAAGAAATAAAAAGGGAAAATAAAGCCAAAATTGACTCATATTATTCATGGAGGCCGAAATTAGCATGGGGGAAGCCATGGCTAGGGTTTTCAAGCTTTCCAAGCTCAATAGTAAGTTCGTTCTAACCTCGTTTTTCAAGTACGTTTTTGGGATCCTAGTAATTTGATTAAGCTTATTCTAGCAATAATTTAAGCTAAGGTTCATATTTGGAAAAATACCCATAGGTGAAATGTGTTTATTTTGGTGTTTTATGATAGAATATGAGGTTTTAAATTATGTTAGACAACTTGTGCTACTTGGTTTTGAGTGAAAACGAGTAAAAGGGCTTAATCGGTAAAAATACCTAATAGTCATAAGTATATGTTATACCAATGAACCCGATTATTGCAATTGCTCAGGATACCCTTTTTTAGTTTAGCTTCTAGTTAGCTTCTAGAATCTATTTCTTAGTTCAAGGTCCCAATCGAATTGGGATGCCCTGGATCTGACATGTCTCTTGGGAAGAGTAACATGAAGCTCAGAATTATGGGAGTATTCAATACTCACAAATAAAAAGGGAATTGGTCTATGGTCGAGTCAGTAAAAATAAATAACTAGGAATTTTGAGTTGTACCTCATGAAAAAAAGACTTTTTTTTGTGGAATTAACCGTTCTCATTTCTTTTAGTTCTTTTAGAGTGAGAATTTGATGTTGCCATAGAAGGGAAAAGTGATCCGAATGTCATAAAACATAAGAATAGGGGATGAAGTTTAATTCTAGAGCCTAGGGGAAAAGTGTAAATATGCAAAAGTTTAGGGGCAAAATTGTAATTTTTCCAAAGTTTGAGTTAAGGACTGTTTTGAATAGTACATTAATTAAATAAGAAAAATATTATGCTTTAGATCCCGAAAAATGAGATTTGAACCTAGTATAAGAGAAAAATCAAAAGTTGGGAAAGTTGGTAAAATGGTCGTTTTAGTATCGAGGTAAGTTCATATGTATAATAAGCATTAATTTATGCATGTTTCAATGTAAAATTGATATATTTATTATAATTTCGAGGTGTTGAAAGTATATAAGTTGGTATGATAATAATACGACAATAATGTTTGTAATTTATATTTGAAAGTTAAATTTAGTGAATTAATTGAATTATGTTAAATTAAATGATTATGGTGCCAAGTTTATGAATTGATTTAAAAATATGTCTATGGTACATGAAGTGCATTGAATTATCATACATAAATGTGATTTCTATGATTATGGATATTATGAGAAATTGTAAGTTCATATGATTTTTAATAAGGCAATGTGTAATTTAATGTTATTGCCTTGATATTAAATGAGATGTAAGTTTATATGTAAGTAATACATCAATATTACTTGTATTATGATATTTTATAATAATATTGGAAATATGTTTGTGGATAATTACTTGATTGGTGAAATTATTGGAAAAGAGAGAGAAATCCCGGTTGAACTTTAGGAAAGATTGGATGATACAGATAGTATGTAGCTAGGTCACATGTATGGTGCTGAGTGCACATTATGTGTACAAGAGAGCTACAAGACATTATGATGTAGCTAGGTCGCATGGCTGATACTATGTGTACACCATGTAGACAAGAGAGCTACGGGATATATGTAGCTATGTCGCATGGGTGGTTCTAGGTGAAGGACACCATGTAGACAAGAGAGCTACGAGATAAATTGGCTAGGTCACATGGGTGGTTCTGAGTGTTCACCATGTGTACAAGAGAGCCGAACTATATGATGGGTGGAGCTATGTACTGAAACCACAAAGTATCGAGGATTGATCCGAAGTGTTCAACGGGAGACTCTCTATGTATTGCTTTGTGAGTTTTGTGATGAATAAGTGCAGGAACTTGGTTATGTGAATGATGTGTTCATTAAGTGACCAGGATGTGGTAAGATTATAAACAAGTAAGTTATACATCAGGATGATTTTATGGTGACCTTGTGATCATGGGCCTATACTTGTGATGTATGAAATGTGGTGAAAATGATTTGTGATACGTATGTTAAAATGAGGTTAATATAAAGAAAGTGTGAAAGAGTGAATTAGCAATAAAACTGTTTTGGACAATAGCAGTGATGTGATTTTGAAAAATCACCAAAAATAGTATAAATTGAATCAGAGACTGAATGAGATATCAAATTAAATCTTAATGAGTCTATTTTCATATAAGAGAAACAGAGCAAGAAAAGCAGTTCTATATTTTGAGATATTTTTGTTTTTGTGAGACTGGTTCAGAATGATTCTGTGATCCCCTGTTCTGACTTTGGAAAATCACAAAAATTTGGATAAAAATAATTAGAGGCTTAAAGTATATTTTTAAAATACCTAATGAGTCTATTTTCAAGATAAATCAACAAGAACATTATCCCAGTTCTATACTGTGAGATAATTAATTTTTAGTGAAGAGAGGTCAGAACTGTCAGAATGTGGAACAAAGGAAATCTAATGAATAAACTGTACTAATTAGCTAAACCAAAAATTATGAAAATTTTATGGTGGAAAGATACGTGAGTCTAGTTACAGGGGAAATTTACAGATCTTAACTTGGAGCTCTGTAGCTCAAATTATAAATAAGTAAGTGACTATGACTCGTGTGGACAATTTGATGTGAGCATTTATTAGTAAGTTGTGAAATCGTACTTACAAGAATGCTATATACATTAAGGATGTGGAATGGAGAGGACGAGGAGGAAAATAAATATATGTTGAATACATGGAAACTATGGTATATGAAATATTGATATAATGAAATAAGTGATATGTGTTTATAAGAAAACAGAAAGAGAATGATATGTATCATGACATGTATATATATATGACTAGTCTCAATGTAATGCTTGTTGGGTATGGAGTTGAATTGAAATGTTTCAGGCAAACATGTCATTTTATGATCTGAATTGTGGTATTTTATAAAGATATGATCTAGTTTTAAATATGAATGCTTGATGATTAAGCTGAAGTTATTTGGTAAGATGATAATCTTGGTATAAATGTCTAAGTGGTACTATAATAAACAAGTTAAAATGAGTATGAGAAACACATGTATGATGACATACAAATGCTATGTTTGTGGTTTAATTGAGAATATTTAATCATTAAATGAATACCATGTTATATGCTTTGATTTTGTATAAGTGTGTAAGAGATTAAGGTTGACCAAAGCTTGGAAAATAACATAGGTATATTCCACACAGGCATAGACACGACCATGTGTCTCAGCCATGTATGGAACACGACTTTGGGACACGGGCATGTGGAGCCTTAAAGCATGAAATTAACAAGATTTTTGTAAGTTCTCGGTTTAGTCCCGAACCCTTTCTAAAGTATGTTTTGGGCTTCGTAGACTCAATTAAGGGACTATGTGTAAGTCAATGAACATTTTGGAATATGAATGAAATTTTATGGCCCGTATTTTAGTTTAATGCTTGTATGTTTGTCCGATAATGCCTCGTACCTTATCTCGGCCTCGGGTACGGGTAAGGGGTGTTACAGATATAGTAGAAATGAAGCATGTTTTAAGTATGAAATTGGCTGAAAATTTGTTGTATGAATGCTACTTAGCATTGCTTGTAGGATTAACCCTTGAAGGGGTGGCAAATTGGCTTAAATCAAGCCTGCATTATGCCACACGGTCAGAGGCCACGGGCGTGCCTAGTGGCCATGTGAGTTTGGCAGTAACCTCTTAAAATTTGCACGGTTAGGGAACACGGGCATGCCTTATGGCCGTGGGCTTAAGTCAGTAGCTAACTATGCATCACATGGTCATGGCACACGGCCGTATGAAAAAGTTAGTATAGGACCTCTTTTTGGCACAGTTGTATCATATGGGCGTGGCTTATGCCCCTGTAAGTCACATGACCTAGTCATACGGGTGTGTGGCTTTGACAGCTTTGAAATATTTGATTAAGTTCTGAAAATTCTGAATGAGTTCGATTTAATCCCGATCTTTCCGAAATGTATGTTTTAAGTCTCATAGACTATATTAAAGGTTGAATTGTGAATGAATATCTATTTATTGATATTATACGATATCAGTGACTCTGTATTGTTCTGTAATGTTCTGTCTGTTCGGTGACGCCCCTTATCTATTCCAGTGAAATTTACGGGATAGGGGTGTTACATTTTATCTGTATCAGAGCTATGGTTTAGTCGGTTCGAGGACTACCATAGCATATGTGAGTCTAGCTTTACATGCCATATATATGAATTTGTGATAGTGTGATGACTCCTGACATTGAAATGTGCTTTTGTATAGCAAATGGATCCCAATAGAGCCGTAGCTGATGATGTTGAAACCAATGCATCTGCCCCCGCACAAGAAACAGTGTAAGATGATTCACAATCGGCTATGAGTATCCGTGATAGTGAGGCTAAGCAAGCCTTCTATCAGATGATGAATGAATGGTTCACCCAATACATTAGAACCAATCCGACTGTACAATAACCTCCACCCCCAGTTAATCCTTCTCAAATTCCTGTTATGACTTCCGTGAATCCAGTTCAGTCAAGTGGACCACCAGTTGATAAGATTAGAAAGTATAGGGATGAAGAGTTCCGAACTACCACGAATGATGATGCTGAAAGAGCCGAATTCTGGTTGGAAAATACAATAAGAGTGTTTGATGAAATGTCTCTGAGTCTTGAGGACTATGTAAAATACGTTGTTTCACTTCTGAGAGATACGGCATATCATTGGTGGAAAACTTTAATATCTGTGGTTCCGAGTGAGCGGATTACTTGGGATTTCTTCCAAGATGAATTTTGAAAGAAATATATCAGTTAGAGTTTCATTGATCAGAAACGGAAAGAGTTTCCCGACCTTAAACAGGGTCGTAATTCTGTTACTGACTACGAACGTGAATTTGTGAGATTGAGTCAGTATGCTTGGGAATGTGTATCGAATGAAGCAATAATGTGCAAAAGGTTTGAAGATTGATTAAACGAAAATATCCGTCTGTTAGTTGGAATCCTAGAAATTAAAGAAATGGTTGTGCTCGTTGAGCGAGCTTGTAAAGCTGAAGAATTAAGTAAAGAGAAAAGAAAAGCTGATTTTGAAGCTAAAGATGCTAGAAAGAGATCTTCGAGTAAATCATTTCAGTTTGGGTCAAAGAAATTCTGAGATGATCATAACCATTCAAATACTAATGTGGGACATTCAAATAGAGATCGAACTAGATCATATTCGAACATCAGAGCTCCTGTTATATCTGTTGCAAGTGTTGGAAATGTCAGATCTGAGAAACCTGAATGTTAACACTGTGGTAAAAGACATCTGGGAAATTGTAAATTGAATGACCGAGCCTGTTTTCGATGTGGATCCCTTGATCATTTTGTAAGAGATTGTTCTGAACCCGCTGAGCAAGAAAATGTACAGAATCCGATATCGAGTAACACCTCAGCCAGAGGTAGACCTTCCAGAAATGCAAGAAATGCAAGTAGTGGTCAAAAAACTACTAGGGATACTACTGTTAGATCTGAGGCCAGAGCACCTGCCAGAGCCTATGCTATCAGAGCTCGTAAAGAAGCCTTATCTCCAGACGTGATTACTGGTACTTTTAATCTCTATGATGCTTCTATGATTGAGTTGATAGACCCTAGATCAACGCATTCTTATATTTGTATGAATTTAGTGCACAGTAAGACTTTGCCTGTAGAGTCTACTGAATTTGTAATTAGAGTATCGAACCCCTTAGGCAAAAGTGTCTTGGTTGATAAAGTTTGCAAGAACCATCCATTAATGATTCGAGATATCTGTTTTCCTACTGATCTAATGCTTTTACATTTCGATGAATTTGACATAATTCTGGGAATGGATTGGTTAACTCTACATGATGCTATTGTGAATTGCAAACGAAAAGTCATTGATTTAAGGTGTAAGAATGATGAAATAATCTAAATTGAGTCTAGTGATTTGAATGGACTATCAGCTGTGGTATCTGCAATGAAAATACGGTAATATGTGAAGAAAGGTTGTGAAGCTTACTTAGCTTATGTGTTAGATTCGAAAGTGAATGATAAGAAAGTTGAATTAGTGCCTGTTGTCTATGAATTCTCTGATGTGTTTCCTGAAGAACTACCTAGTTTGCCTCCTATTTGAGAAGTCGAGTTTGGCATTGAATTAATACCTGGTACTACTCCGATTTCAATAGCTCCTTATAGAATGGCTCCAACCGAGTTAAAAGAATTAAAATCTCAATTACAAGAATTGACCGATCGAGGATTTGCTAGACTGAGCTTTTCACCTTGGGGTGCTTCTGTTCTGATTGTGAAAAAGAAAGACGGCACAATGAGAATGTGTATTGATTACAAACAACTTAATAAAGTGGCCGTAAAGAACAAATACCCTCTGCCTAGAATTGATGATTTATTCGATCAATTGAAATGTGCTACTATGTTTTCAAAGATAGATCTGAGGTCGGGTTACTATCAGTTGCGGGTAAGGAACTCTGACATTCCGAAAACTGCTTTTAGAATGAGGTACGACCATTATGAATTTTTAGTTATGCCTTTCGGATTGATTAATTCACCTACCATCTTTGTGGATTTGATGAATAGAATTTTCAGACCATATTTAGATCAATTTGTTGTAGTTTTTATTGATGACATATTGATTTATTCACGTGATGGATCTAAGCATGCCGAACATCTGAGAATAGTGCTACAAACTTTGCAAGATAAACAGTTGTATGAAAAGTTTAGTAAATGTGAATTCTGGTTGCGAGAAGTTGGTTTTCTGGGTAATATTGTATCAGCTTCTAGTATCCAAGTTGATCCGAGCAAGATTTCAGCTATTCTGGATTGGAAGCCTCCGAGGAATGTATTTGAGCTCCACATTTTTCTGGGACTTTCCGGTTACTACAGATGATTTGTAAAAGATTCTCTATGATAGCAACTCCGTTGACAAAATTTCTTCAGAAAGATGTGATGTTTGATTGGTCTGAGAAATGTCAGAAAAGTTTTGAGCTTTAAAAGCTCTGTTAACTGAAGCTCCGGTATTGGTACAACCTGAGTCGGGTAAAGAATTCATTGTTTACAGTGATGCTTCATTGAATGGACTCGGTTGTGTTTTAATGCAAGAAGGAAAAGTTGTTGATTATGCTTCGAGACAGTTGGAGCTGTATGAGAAGAACTATCCAACACATGACTTTGAGTTAGCTGCCATTGTGTTTGCTTTGAAAATCTGGCATTACTATCTGTTTGGTGAGAAATGTCATGTGTTTTCTAATCATAAAAGTCTGAAGTACTTAATGACGCAAAAATATCTGAATTTATGATAGAGAAGATGGTTAGAACTATTAAAAGACTATAAATCGTGTCTGGGACACAGGCCTCGATTTGAGATTTCGTGTAAGACCCTATCTCGGACAGAGGCTTCGATACTAAATTACATGTAAGACCACATCTGGGACGTTGGCATTGTACCTGTCTATGAATAACTATTCCGTTTCTGAATTGTCTAATGATGAAGTATGAGATATGGAAATAAACATATGGAATGTATAATTTACACAGGTATGTTTGTATCGTACTAGATTTCTGAATAGAAAAGACTATGTTTCTATGAAATAAGGAAATATTCTATGAGACGGTTGTTAATTATGGCCATTAACTGTTACTTATTTGCTATATTAGTTGTGTAACTGTATTTGACTTACTAAGCTCTTTGTAGCTTACTCTATGTGCTTACTGTCTGTTTTACAGTTATCGTAGCTACTGAAGGCTCAGGGGTAGTCGAGGATTGTCACCACACTATCGATCTCATTTTGGTACTTTTGAAAGTGTAAATATTTTAAAGTATGGCATGTATAGGCTAGAATATCCATGTTTTAAGTTTTGAATTGTATATATGTTAAGCCATGAGAGTTGGCTAGAAAATGGTATGTTTATGTTAAGATTTGGCATGGTTTTGAATGGGTTGTTGAATGATGATGATATAGTGGAAAGGAAGCATGTTTTAAGTATGAAATTGGCTGAAAATTTGTTGTATGAATGTTTCTTAGCATTGCTTGTAGGATTAACCTTTAAATGGGTGGCAAATTGGCTTAAATCAAGCCTGCATTATGCCACAAGGTCAGAGACCACGGGCGTGCCTAATGGCCGTGTTATATTGGTATTAAGCTCTTAAAATTTGTACGGTTAAGGAACATGGGCATGCCTTATGGTCGTAGGCTTAAGTCAGTAGCTAACTATGTATCATACGGTCATGGCACACGGCCGTGTCTGTTGGCCGTGTGAAAAAGTCAGTATAGGACCTCTTTTTGGCACGGTTGGATCGCATGGGCGTGGCTTATGCCCGTGTAAGTCACACGGCCTAGTTAGATGGGCGTGTGGTTTTGACAGCTTAGAAATATTTGATTAAGTTCTGAAAATTCTGAATGAGTTCGGTTTAATCCCGATCTCTTTCCTAAATGTATGTTTTAAGTCTCATAGACTTTATTAAAGGTTGAATTGCGAATGAATATCTATGTATTGACATTATACGATATCAGTGATTCTATATTGTTCTGTAATGTTCTGTCTATTCGGTGACGCCCCTTACCTATTCCTGTAACGGTTACGGGATAGGGGTGTTACAGATTTGGTGAATAAAAGAGAGAAATTTGAATTTGTTTAGATCAAGAACTAAAAAAACAGAAATAGATCGGGGAAAGTCGAAAGTAGTTGAATAGCCGTTCGTTTCCGTTCATTCCCATACAAGGTAAGTCTATATACAAATAAATGTGCTTGAATTGATTTATTGATGCTCATATGATATTAAATTGTGACGAATAATTATAGAAGCTGAATATGTGAAATTGAGAATGTTTCGATAATGTGATGACGTCTGAAAAGCCCCGTACGAACCATAGAAATAGTTAGGATACATATGTCATGACATAGGATTCCAATATGTGTTATCGTGTAAGACTACGTCTGGGCCGTTGGCATCAATTTGAGATTTACATGTAAGACCATGTCTGGGACATCGGTGTCGTATATGGTTTCGTGTAAGACCCGGTCTGGGACAGTGGCATCGACATTTTATTACATGTAAGACCATGTCTGGGACGTTAACATTGTACGACTTTTTCGAGCTATCCGCGTGTCCTATTTGATTCTGTACTATTCAGTGGGCATTTCGAGAAATGAATAACTATGTGAATGTGTATCCAATTCAAGTACGTTTGAAAGGTATATCATGTTTGAGAATGAAAGGTAAGTATATGTACATTTATGGACATATGATATATGTAAGTGAATTATATGATCAAATGAGCTATATGAGACATACGGATATGTGATTGTATTTTGCCATCAACTACATGAATGAATTAGTTTAGAATTTTGTTATGTGGTAAGTTTATTTGTATATGGTTTACTAAGCTTTTGATGTGTGTGTTTGCATTATTTTTATAGATCATCGAAGCTACCGAAAGCTCGGGGATCGTCAAGGATCATCACCACACTATCAAAATTTTTTTTGGTACATTTTGAAATTGTGAATATTGAAGTATGGCATGTATAGGCTGTAACACCCTTAACTCGTAACCCTCGCCATAATAGGTTAAGAGCCATTACCGGACTCATAACACAGATCAAAACGATCAAATATCAAATATCAAATATCCTATCATTTCAATAGATATAGATCATTCATATTCAACGTGAACTTTAAACGATCGTACGAAGTCTAAAACATGCTTTCAGGATCAATTTGATAACATATGAAAGTTTCAGTACTTATAAAAATTTTTAACTTTTAAAAGGTCACA
This sequence comes from Gossypium arboreum, assembly GCF_025698485.1. NCBI lineage: Eukaryota > Viridiplantae > Streptophyta > Magnoliopsida > Malvales > Malvaceae > Gossypium > Gossypium arboreum. Next base: position 19,967,495 of record NC_069078.1, on the reverse strand, counting down.
CGCCTGTGTGAACAGGCCGTGTGCCTCACATAGTCTTAGACACGCCCGTGTGTCTAAGCCGTGGCGAAATAGGGCATAGCTACTAACTTGATCATAAGGCTACAAGACACGCCTGTGTGCCTTGGCCGTGGTCGAGTCTGACTTGGGCTACACGGATAGCCACACGCCCATGTGCGTTGGCCATGTTCAAGCCTGACTTACAATTGTAGGGTACCCCAGGGGAGACACGACCGTGCAACATATTCGTGTGTTGCACACGGCTGAGACACACGCTCGTGTCTCTGCTCGTGTGGACAAAAATAGGCCATTTGATTAGCCAATTTGCCACCCCATATTTTGGGTCAACCTACAACCAAAAAAACAAGCATATATGCATCACATTTCAGCCAATTTTATGCCAAAACATTCATCATTTATATCATAACAATATCAACAATTTTCGTACTTATAAACCTTATCAATTCATGCTAACATAATATAAGATCATACCAAAGCATTTCCTTCCATACATCATTCAATCTCAAACTAAACTTACCAAAACTTACCTACTATAACATACCACAATTGCATATTAATATCACTTAAAAATCAACAAGCATCAATCCAGGGGCTCGAAACTCAGATTGGACAGCTCGCTAAGTTAATTTCCGAACGACCACAAGGTAGCCTACCAAGCAACACTGAATCTAACCCAAGGGAGCAACTCAACGCGATTTTCATTCAATATGAGTAAGGGTTAGTTGCAAAACCAATGCCAGAAACGGTGGTAAGCAAAGGTAAGAAGGAGGTCCGCCAAAATGACCCAAAGTCGGTAAGTACAGAATATAAACCTCGTGTGCCATACCCTAATGCGACAAGGAAAGACTGCTCAGACGAACAATTTGGTAAATTCCTTAAACACTTAAAAAATTTACATATTAACTTACCGTTTATTGAAGCTCTATTGCAGATGCCAAACGCAACGAAATTTTTAAAGGAGCTTTTAGCAAATAAGCGGAAGTTGGACGAGGCTTCGCATGTGAAGCTAAACGTAGCTTGGTCAGTTATTTTACAGAATAAAACTACCTAACAAATTGAAAGATCCAAGGAGTTTTACAATTCCTTGCTTAATTGGTAGTTTAGATGTTAATAATGCATTAGCTAATTTAGGGGCTAGTATTAATGTCATGCCTTACAAAATGTTTAAACAACTAGGTCTTGGGAAACCCAAACAGACTAAGATGAGCATTCAATTAGAAGATAAAACTATAAGATTTCCTAGGGGTATTATTGAAGATGTGCTAGTTAAAATCGATAATTTTATATTTCCCGTTGACTTTGTTGTTCTAGACATAGAAGAGGATAGCAACACTCCTTTGATTTTAGGAAGGCCCTTTTTAGCAACTGCTAGAACGATTATTGATGTTGGCACAGGTGAGCTCACACTTCGTGTTGGAGATGAAACAATCACCATTCAATGTCGCAATTCTGGCAACACATCAAAAATTGAAGGTGATTGTCTAAACCATTCTACTAACACTGGCAATATGGTGCAACCTACTTTGTAGGAAATGAGTTTGAAGAAAGTACATAAGCCATTTTAAAGTAATAGTGGAGGACCTATACATGAAGAATGAAGGCTACAAATTGAGGATCTAGATGAATGGCGGACATATAAACTGAGAACACACGATAAACCAAAATTATGCCAGAACAAGCTCAATACCTTTTCAAATCAACTTAAGGTTGGAGATAAAGTTTTATTAGATGCCGCAGATCCTTACATTGTCACTGCCAAACCGAATGAAGAAATCCCTCTTACGGTACTCAGCATTTTCCCATTTGGTACAGTCAAGGTAGGTCATCCCAAATTCGGCACTTTTAAGGTAAACAATACCCGCCTAAAACCTTATTTTGATGAGATTCATAGCAGGGATGAGGAGTATAAACTCCTCGAACCACCATGACCATTCAATGGAGAGGTAAGTTGAGCTTAGACTATAAATAAGCGCTTCTTGGGAGGCAACCCGAGCACTAACTGTATTAACTTCTTTAAATCTAGTGTTTAACACCTAACTTACTAACGGAGCTCTTGAATACAGATTTAACACACAGACACGGCCAAGCACACAAGCATGCTTAGGACCGTGTGGAAATAGGGCAAAGATTTTACCCAACACAGGCTACGATAAATCACCACGGCCATGCGACATGGCCGTGGGTGAACCTGCCAAAACAACACGGGCGTGCGACACACCCATGCCTTGAACCATTGCCGAACCTGTCAATTTAACACGGGTGTGTGACACGCCCGTGCCAAGAAACCGTGGGCGAACCCGCTAAAACAACACAGGCATGGACCTTCATACACAGGCGTGGGACAAGTGAACGAAGACAGACATAGCTGTGTGACACGGCCGTGTGGACAAACAAACCCAAGGTACATGGGCTTGGGAAAATTGTCAGATGCACCAAAATTCGGAAAAACGCAAAACACATGAGCTAAAATTAGGGAACACGGGCGTGTCCCATGGCCGTGTGTCCCAAAATCTATAAATACCTTTCACCATTCATCATCTTCTTCACCCAAAATCCCTAACCCTAGCTACTGCAAGTCCACACGGTCTCCCTACCATGCCCGTGCGCCGCTTCCAACCCCATTTTTTACGCTTATTCTCCTCTTTCTAGCTTTTCTTTACTCTTTTCTCTTTTATTTTACTGATTTCTAATGCTATTTATCATAGTAATCTGCATTTTTCATGTTATTTTCATCTTTCTATCACTCAAAATTCGTATCTAGAGTAGTTATCATCCTTTTCACGTTGAAGTTCTTACTCATTTCATGATCTATCTGCTCCATTTGACTAGTTTAAAGTGAATATTTATGGTTAGGATAATTGAAATACGCATACCTTTTGGGTTGACATTTTCCATCAATAAAATATGCTACATAGAATTATTTTCCATTATCATGCTAATGATACACCATAAAATTAATTGTTTTTGATTAAGTTTGCTAGTAGTTGTGACTGAGATTATTAGTTTTAATTTATGACTCTTGCCTTTTTAAATTTGTTTTCGTCTTACCTTGAACATTCATCACGACGAAATAATGGTTTTGCTTGCAGGTATACCATGTCGTCTTCACAAGGAAAAAAGCCGTCATCCTTGCTTCGAAAAAAAGGAAGGGATCGTCATCTTCCTCGAGTCCTTCCGCGAAAATTTGTCACCCTTTCCTACAATTCCCCAATGGGCCCCAAGAAGAACTTTTCCAGATTCTATGGGCCCAACCCTTGGAAGTGGGCTGCTATATAGACTAGGCCGTGCTAGAACAAGTCCAACTCGCGGATGAAATTCGAGCCCTCTTCACCACCGATACTTGGGGGCTTTTCTTTGAGATTGTCGAGCTAACATATCTTGAACTCACGATGTAACTCTACTCAACGTTCCATTTTCAGACCGTGATGGCCCGTTTTGATGATCCAGGAACAATCCAATTTTGCCTCAGTGGTCTAGTCCACCAGTTGAACATCTTAGAGTTCGGAACCACACTGGGCCTTTACACTAAGGAGTTCATGGAGGATAATGAACTCCATGCTCTCAATCACCACATCCATAGCTCTCCTTCATGGTGTTGGAATGCCCTTGCCCCCGGCGCTACCCCCTACAATCCTAGCCGCTCCAAGGCATCGGCTTTTCTTCCATCTCTGAGGTACTTACATGCCATTTTGGCTCACATGTTAATAGGAAGGCGAGAGAGCACTGGCATCGTCAACATTCACAATGCCTACTTTTTACGGTGTATGTCGAACGGGCACGTCATAGACCTTGCTTATTTCATTGCCGTCACCATTCAACCTCAGACGGAGCGGCATAGGAAGGGGGTCATCTTCATTGGGCCTTATGTGACGTGGTTGGCTTGGTACTTCGGGCTCCTCAACACAGTAGCCCAATCATCGTTCCTCACTCTCATGGGCCAGATGTCCCCCCAGGGCATCTCAAGCATACTAAGTATGAGGATGATCGAGAAACGACATGGCACCTTCCCTCCTTAGTACCATCTCGCCCAATCCACCGAGGAGGAGGCCCCTGAGGACATTATTGATGATGTCCCTCCATGTCACGAAGACCCACCGTCTCAGCCACCACCTCCTTCTCGTCCAGTTCATGCGGCGGCTTCATCCATTGACATCTCTGAGCGCCTTACCCGATTTGAGCAACAGTGTTTTCAGCGTTCTGATAACATTGATGCTACTCTACAGCAGATTTGTCAGCACTTCCACATCTCATTGCCACCCCCACCTCGCGAACCATCTAGCGATGAAGATGTTTAAAGACTTTTATTTGTTATTTTATGTTTGTACTTTTATTTTATTTTAAGACTACTTTTTATTTTTCTTTCACCTTATTTTTATTAGGACTTATAATTATTAATTTACAATTTTTAATTTTGACTAATTCATATTGAGTACTTAGTCTTCCTTATATATTTCCTAAAAGAGTTCCTAATTCTACCACAGTTATAAAGAGCTCCAAAGCCTACTATTACTCAGGAACTTGAAACTCCACTGGCAAAGGTTTCCCACGACTGCCATGTCCTGCTCGACCACGACCATAGCAACCACCAGATATAATATTCTTTTGGCGCAGGACTTATGGACTAATGAACCTCTACCACCGTCAGAGTATCCTTCTCCACTCTCACGCCGATTATTCTCCAAAACACCAATTTAAGGAGTTCATTAATCATTCAGGAAGTTTCACTTCTCTCCCTATCTTATGATTATAAATCTATCTTTTTCAATATATCTACCTTTGTACATTGAGGGCAATGTACATCTTAAGTGTGGGGGGTCTTTTATATCAGAAAAATCTCTGAATTTTGTTTTAATCTCATACGATCTTCTCATATCATTATTAGAATGAATTCTAATCAGTCTATAATGTTTATTGATATATCTTGAATTAAAACATAGGCATTTATGTTTTGATTATTTAAACTTTAAGACATAAGGGAATCAAGCATGATAAGTTGATTTTTGAAGAATTAAAAACTTTTAGGTTGTTACCCCAAGTTTAGGTATTATTTTGAGTTGGAATTCACAAGTTCAAGCATCAAAAACCCATAATTTTTGTAAGATCTTGAGCCTTTAGAGCATCTATTATTTCTTTCATGCTTACTTTCATTATGAGTGTGTCAGTATTGAATTGTTATTCTAGAACTTGCTTGATTATGCATGTCAAGACCACACCATTTGATTTGATATGTCAAAATGATAAAGGCACTTAGGTTTAACTCACTCACTCCATAAAAGCCTACCTTCACAATTAACCCTTAGTAAACCCCTTTGAGCCTAACAAGTCATTCATTAATTTACCCTCAATATTAACCCATAACTCATTATTATTGAAATCCTCTAAATTAATTTGATCCTTATTTTTGTCGAGATTTGAGTTGGAATAGTTGCTTAGCTATGTTTTATTCTATTTTTCTATTTGACTTGTTCTAAAAAAAATACATGTATACATATTAGTAGTAGTGATCTTTTGAGCTAAAAAAGTTAAATTCCATATTCTGAGAAAAAACTCTGTTGTACGCAATTGATGACTAGTCATTTTTCTAGTTAGGCAATTTTTTAACTCAATCTCGATTCTAACCCTTTCTTTCAGCTTGTGACCACACCCTCTAACCAAAGCCACGTTACAACCCTCTAAAGACCTTTTGATTGATGTTTCATCTCAATTTATAGTGGTGGAGATTTGATTTTCATGTAAGCCTATGGTAATGACTTTTCATTATTGACTATTGAGTGCTTCATTTATTGTCCTTAAACACCTCGAGTGATTTGAGTGAATCTTTAGTGAGGATGTGAAACTCTGTGATATTTTGAATCAAAGGTAATTACTTAGATGAGGGGAAACACCTATGATTTCATGATAAAATACTCAACTTGGAATGTTTGAAACTTTGATATTCTTTCGGTTGAATTTTCAATGTATGATTACCTATGGATTATTTTGAGATATTATAAGAGCATAGGAGAGTGAAAAGAACGAGAAACAGGCCAAAAAAGGAGAAAATGGGCCAACGTACGAAATCAACGCGGCTTGGACCTCCTCACACGGGTAGACCACACGGCCATGTCAATTTGGCAGAATCGAAGCACGACTCACACAGGTGGACCACACGCACGTGCATATTTAACAGGCTTGACCACGGACTAAAGTAATCGCACACACGCGTGTCACACGAGCGTGTCCCTGTCGAGCCCAAATTGAGTCCAATTCAAAAAAGGCCAATTTTGAGGGTTCTTAGGCATTCTAAAGCCTATAAATACACACTAGAGGAGAAGGAAAAGGGCGACGCATGGGAGGAAGCGAGGAATTGCTCAAGGAAATCCGATCGATCCAGCTCAGAAGTCGGATTCATCATCAAGATTGAATATCACCCCTCAATTTCCCTTCAGGAGTTTTGGGTTTTTCTTTATGTTTTGTATTCGTTATTCTTCTGAGATGTTTACCTTTTTAGTTAAGAACTAAAACCCCTAAATACCTAAGGGGAATGAAACCTAAGATAGATCTTGTTATTATTATCTGAATTGTATAATAAATATTTAACTTGTTCTTAATTATGTGTTCTTAATTCTTGTTTTGATATTCCAGGATATTGATTCAAGTTAAGCTCTTATTCAGAGGAGCAATAGACCCTGTCTAAGAGTACATTTGTCATAATTAAGTGGAGTTGGTTACGTGCCTAGAGATAGGGTGACAAGATTTTGCCGGATTAGGGTGAAGCCTAATAAGGGGATCCATAGATTGAGTTAATGCAACCCTAGGGAGTTAATTAGAAAGAGATTCCAATTATTCAACCTAGGGTTAGATGTTGTTAGTCTCGAGAGATATAATAATATAACTTAGGGATTTATACGGATCAAGTTAAATGAATAAATCGTCCAATTCAAAGTCAAATTACAAGTGAAGTCTAGGTGGATTTTTCCTTAGGTATTGTCTCAATCAATCGAGTTTTCCAAAAGTAATTCCCCAATTCTATTTTCTGTGAATTCTTAGTTTAGTTAATTAGTTAGTTAAAAAAAACCCCATTATTCTTAGGCTAGATAATAAAAAGACAGTCATTATTAGTACTTTTAGTTCCTTTGGGTTCGACAATCCGGTCTTGCTAAAGCTATATTACTGTTCGATAGGTACACTTGCCTTCATCGTGATAATGGTTAGTTTCAAGAACGATTCATTATAAATATTTAAAACATGTCACGAATATCACGTATCAATTATCTAATAAAACCAAACGAGTATTCATCGTACGCAAAGCAAACAACAATTTTCAAATCAAGGCATCAACAACAACATTTGTTTTTCCCGGATGATAATCAATCAGAAGTTCGTAGTTTTTTAGTAGTTCTAACCATCTTCTCTGTCATATATTCAAATCTTTCTGAGTCATCAAATACTTCAAACTCTTATGATCAGAGTATATGTGACAGCTCTCACCAAACAAGTAATGGCGCCAAATCTTTAGAGCAAACACAATCGCAGCTAATTCAAGATCATACGTCGGATAGTTCTTTTTGTGCAGCTTCAACTGTCTCAAAGTATAAGCAACGACTTTGCCTTCTTGCATCAAAACACATCCCAAACCAATCAATGAAGCATCACTATAAATTACAAATTCTTTACCCGATTCAGGTTGTACCAATACTAGAGCTTCAATCAACAAGGTTTTCAACTGAACAAAGCTGTTTTGACACTTTTCAAACCAGTCAAACTTGACATCTTTCTGTAGCAGTTTTGTCAACAGAGTCGCAATCATTGAAAAACCTTTCATGACTCTTCTATAATAACCAACAAGTCCCAGAAAACTACGGACTTCAGAGACATTCCTCGGAGGTTTCCAATCCAGAATAACTGAAATTTTACTCGGATCAACTCAGATACCAGATGCTGATACAATATGACCCAGGAAACCAACTTCTCGTAACCAAAACTCACATTTACTGAATTTCGCATACAACTGCTTATTTCACAAAATTTGTAGCACTAATCTCAAATGCTCGGCATGTTCAGATTCATCACGTGAATAAATAAATATATCATCAATAAATAAAACAACAAATTGATCTAAATACGGTCTAAAAATTCTATTCATCAAATCCATAAAGATAGCAGGTGCATTAGTCAATCCGAAAGGCATAACTAAGAATACATAGTGGTCATACCTCATTCTGAAAGTAGTTTTTGGAATATCTGAGTCTTTCACTCGCAACTGATAATAGCCTGATCTCAAATTTATTTTCAAAAACACAGCAGCTCCTTTCAACTAACCAAACAAATCATCAATTCTAGGTAGAGGATATTTATTCTTGATAGTCACTTTATTCAACTGACGATAATCGATACACATTCTCATCGTACCATCTTTCTTTCTCACAAATAGAACTGGAACACCCCAAGGTGAGAAACTCGGTCTGGTAAATCTTCTATCGGTCAACTCTTGCAACTGAGACTTTAATTCTTTTAACTCAGTCGGAGCCATTTTTGTATAGAGCTATTAAAATCAGAGTAGTACTAGGTACCAATTCAATACCAAATTCTACCTCTCTAATCGAAGGTAATCCCGGAAGTTCTGTAAGAAATACATCAAGGAACTCACACACAATCGATAACGATTCAACTTTCTTTTCTGACACTCTCTAATCAATCACATGTGCAAAATCAGCTTCACAACCCTTTCTCACAATACTTAAATCTTTCATCGAAGATATTACACCTGACAACCCATTCAAAACACTAGATTCAATTCTAACTATTTCGTCATTTTTGCATCTCAAATCAATAGTTTTTCATTTGCAGTTCACCATAGTATCATGTAAAGTTAACCAATCCATACCAAAATTACATCAAATTCATCAAAAGGTAACAACATCAGATTACCCAAAAAAACAAATGTCTCGAAACATTAACAGACAATTCTTTCATACTTTATCAACCAAAACACATCTACCTAGGGGGTTCGAAACTCTAATTACAATTTCAGTAGACTCTACAAGCAAAGTCTTACTGTTCACTAAGTTCATGCATACATACGAATGTGTCGATAGGATCTATCAAAGCAATCAGATAAGTATCATAAAGAGTAAATGTACTCGTAATTACATTTGGCGATGAAGCTTCCTCATGAGCTCGAATAGCATAGGCTTTGGCAGGTGCACGAGCCTCAGATCTAACAGTTGTGTCCTTTGTTCCTCTTTGACTACCACTTATATTTCCCGAATTTCTAGGAGGTCTACCACGAGAAGCAATACTACTCTGCCTCAGATTCTGAATATTATTTTTTTTAGCTAAATCTGGGCAATCTTTTATAAAATGATTTCTTAAACCATAACTATAACAAGCTCGGTTATTACTTTTTCCCCAGCATTCTCTGAAATGTCGTCTTCCACATTGATTACACTCAGGCTTTTCATTCTTTGCATTATCAACACTGGCAACAGACGTAGCTGAAGATTTGAAATTCGATTACGATCTAACACGATCTCTATTCGAATGTCCCACACTAGTCTTTGAATGACTGCTATCATCTCTAAACATCTTTGATCCAGATTGAAAAAACTTGCCCGAAGATCTCTTTTGTACCTCTCTAGCTTCAAAATCAGCTTTTCTTTTCTCTTTCCCAAGATCTTCAGCTTTACATGCTTATTCCACTAGTACAACGAATTCTTTGATTTCCAGAATCCCGACTAATAAACAAATATCCTTGTTCAAACCATCTTCAAATCTTTTGCACATTATTGCTTCTGAAGATACACATTCTCGGGCATACTGACTCAACCTTACAAATTTTTGCTCATATTCTGTGACAGAGATACGGCCTTGTTTAAGCTTGAGAAACTCTTTACATTTTTGATCAATAAATCTCTGACTGATATATTTCTTCCGAAATTTAGTTTGAAAGAAATCCCAAGTAACCTGTTCACTCGGAACCACAGATTTCAAAGTCTTCCACCAATGGTACACCGTATCTCTCAAAAGGGAAACGACACATTTAATGCATTCTTCTGGACTCAAAGACAATTTATCAAACACTCTTATTGTATTCTTTAAATAGAACTCGGCTTTTTCAGCATCATTGCTCGTTGTAGCTAGGAACTCTTCAGCACCATATTTTCTAATCTTATCGGCAGGTGGTCTACTCAACTGAACCTGATTCACTGGTGGCATAACAAGAGCTTGAGGAGGATTAATCGGAGGTGGAGGTTGTTGTACAGCTGGATTGGTTCTAATATATTGGGTGAACTAATCATTCATCATCTGATAGAAGGCTTGTTTAGCCTCATTATCATGGGTACTTGTAGCCGGTCAAGAATCATCTTGCACCATCCCTTGCATGAATGCAGGCGCATTCCTTTCAACATCGTCTGCTATGGCTATTTCCTGTTCCATTTGCTATATAAAAGCACATTTCAATGTCAGGATTCATCACATTATCGTAATTTATAATTATGACATGTATAAATAGACTCATAAACACTATGGTAGTTTGAGAACTAACTAAATTATATCTCTAATACCAATTAAAATGTAACACCCTAACCCGTAAGCGTCGTCAGAATAGGTTAAGAGGCATTACCGAACTCATAACACAGATCAAAACCATCAAATATCAAATATCCAATTATTTCAATAAATATAGATCATTCATATTCAACGTGAACTTTAAACGATCGTATAAAGTCTAAAACATGCTTTTAGGATCAATTCTATAATATATGAAAGTTCCAAAACTTATAACAATTTTCAACTTTTAAAAGGTTACACGCCCGTGTGTCTAAGCCGTGGAAAATAGGGCATAGCTACTAACTTGATCACAAGGCTACAAGACATGCCCGTGTGCCTTGGCCGTGGTCGAGTCTGACTTGGGCCACACGGCTAGCCACACCCCCATGTGCGTTGGACGTGTTCGAGCCTGACATACAATTATAGGGTACCCTAGGGGACACACGACTGTACAACATAGTCATGTGTCACACACGGCTGAGACACAAGCCCGTGTGGACAAAAATAAGCCTTTTGAATAGCCAATTTTCCACCTCAAATTTGGATCAACCTACAAGCAAAGAAACAAGCATATATGCATCACCATTTCATCCAATTTTATGCCAAGACACTCATCATTTATATCATAACAATATCAACTATTTTCCTACTTATAAACCTTACCAATTCATGCCAACATAAGATAAGAACATACCAAAACATTTCCTTCCATACATCATTCAATCTCAAACTAAACTTACCAAAACTTACCTATTATAACATACCACAATTTCATATTAACATCACATACCATAAGCCATTATCAATTATGGGTTTAAACACCAACTAGCCAAATCACATGCCTAAGTATATACATCACAAAACATGATCGCGCAACCAGTAGCCTCTTCATGCCATACTTTAAAAATATATATATTTTCAAAAGTACTAAAATGAGTTTCGATAGTGTGGTGACGATCCTTGATGATCCCCAAGCTTGCAATAGCTTCGATATCTATAAACAATGCAAACACACACAAAGTAAGCTTTCAAAAGCTTAGTAAGCTCGTACCAAAAACATCAATAGTACATAAAATATGAAACACCAACACATAAGAACTTAATATGCTCAACTCATTCGTCAAGTCCATGCCAACACCATCCATATGTTTGTACCAAATTCAATAAACTTTTTATGCATTATACCATCTACCGCATAGGTATTATACTTACATAAACATTCCCGTATTCATTCGTTTTCATTTCACCTCTTGCTCGGATATTTTAAATTTTTTTAAAGATCACCAATGCTTTAATCATCCGCACAGTTAGTGCTTTTAAGGTTAGCCAAAGCTATAATAATTTTGCACACTTAGTGCCATCTCAAATAATCAAATCTATTTTGGTGTCGCACACTTAATTCCTTATATAGCTGAAGCTAGTTTAAATCGTACACTTAGTGCCAAATACCCTTGCTTTATCAACTTATTCAACCAAATCAAATATATATACAATCTAGGTATAATTAAAACAGTAAAATATACTTATAACATCATGTTTTACGTACGAACTTACCTCGTACTCTAAATTGTTGACTCATACTATTTACTCTACAATCTTCGACTTTCTTCAGTCTAAGTCTGAATTCCTCTTTTCTTGATCTTAATCAAGGAATGAAATGGTCGAACCCTAGGTGTTCTTTTTCTTTTATTTTATTTGCTATTTTCAGCTACGGAACATGAATAATAGCAAATTTCATGCTTTGGCTTTATTAAACATATAATAATTCATCATTTACCATTTTGCCCTTAGCTTTATAACATTTAAAACATTAATAACAAGGCCATTAATGTCCACTCATAAGTTCAATGTTCAGCTAACAACATAAGGACCTCTCATTTAATAAGCCAAGATAAATAGGCACTTTTAACAAACAACAGGCAACTTTTACATTTTACGCGATTAGGTCCTTTTATCAAATTAAGCTCATAAATAACAAAATTCTTATATGAAACTTTTAGACATGATAATTCACATATCATAAGCATAGAAAATAATATTTAAACATTTTTATGACTCGGATTTGTGGTCCTGAAACCACTATTCCAACTAGGGTCTAAACTAGACTGTTATATAGGCTAGAAGTATTTGAATATGATTTGTGAAGTGTATATAATGTCGTGTGATATGGTTAGATTAAAGTTGCTATTTTGGTAAATAAGTTGTGTTAAGAAATGGTATGTTTTGATTTGCATAAATGACCTAGTGAGAAATGGTCAATTTGGTAAGACAGTTATGTGAATTAGTTATGGAAATGGTATGCTTTGATATGAAATTGAGTATGAAATTGATTTGAGATATTATGGAATGAAATATGCATGTTTGAGTGTGGTTTTTATCGCCTTTTGGTCATGAAATGATGCTTAATTTATGCATGTAGGGAGGACCCAAAATGGGTGGCATATTGGCCTTGTAAGTGGCCTATTTTCGCGTGTGTCTCTGCGGTGTTGATTCTGAAATGATCCTTGACAGACCACATAGTTGCACACACAGGTGTGTTTCAAGCCATGTGGGCAAGTCAGAGAGTTGCACGGGCTAGATAGACGGGCCTGTCTTGTGGCCGTGTGGGCAAGTCAAAGAGTTACACGGGCTAGACACACGGGCGTGTCTTATGGCTGTGTGAATAAGTCAGTATGTATGCCATGTTTTGACACGGCCCAGACACACGGGCTCATGACCTTTATAACTCAGAAAAATTGTTTAGTTTTGAAAATTTTTGAATGAGATCGGTTTAGTCCTGACCCTTTCCTAAAGCATGTTTAAGGTCTCGTTGACCTAAGAAAGGGACTTTGTGATGATGTTTGACTATGATGCTATGATGTGAGGATGATATTTTTGAATTGATCATAAAATGTTCCAATATGTCCGGTAATGCCTCATAACCCTAGTCCAACGACAGATACGGGTTAGGGGTGTTACACTCCCAGATCCAAGCTAGCCTTGATTCACTATAAAACATAAAAAAAAAAACACAAAGTAAGCTTCATAGCTTAGTACACTCGTATGTGAATAGCTTAATTCATCGCAACAATGCAAATCGACCAAGTACACATGACAAAACCATATACACATTAACTACAAACCTTTCTCATGTCTCAAAACATGATCAAATACCATCTCATCGAACTTTCACTATTTAATACTTGAATAGTTTCTGTACATACCTGTATCGCCTCATACTAACCTCTTCCTCAACCACATCATTTGTTTACCCATTGAACCATTTGGAATAGAAATTGGATACTCAAGAGTCTCATATGATAAGTACCTATACCATGGCCCGTAGTCAAATCAAGGTAACTTATCTAAAGAACTATTATCATGGCTCGAAGCCAACTCATCGTCCTAAGCCAAAGTGCTAATATCTTGGCCTGAAGCCAACTCAACGTATCACTTACTGACATGTCAATAGTATCCAAAACTATTCTTAAGGTTCAACCGGGCTTTCACACTTTTCATTTCTATCATCGAATGCATTCGTAGAGTCATTTTCACAATTCATACATTATCCATAATCCCGTTTTAACAAATTATGCAATATTAAAGCATTTTAACATACACTTATAATGCAATCATCACATACGAATTTACCTCGTATTCGAAATTGACGAATAGGGTCACCTACTCGATAACCTTGCTTTTCCCCCAATCTAAACCAAATTCTTTCTTTCTTGATCTATATGAATTCAAAATGAACTTATTTAATCAACCATTCATTCAATTTAGTCCAAAACATACATTTAGGTTTATTCGCACATTAGCCCCTAAACTTTCACTTTTAGCAATTTAATCATTATTTCACAAAACACAAAATTCACATAATTTCAATAAACCCAAGCTTGGTCAATTTACTATAGGTCCCTAGTACCCAAAACTTTCATTTATTTCACATTTCAACCACACAATTTGCACATCTTACAATTTAATCCCTATTATGCATTTTCATCAAAAATCACTTCATAAAACATGAAAATCTAGCATCAAGCTTTCATATTTCATCTTCAAACACCAAAGAACACATAGATTCAACAATTTAAATTCTCAAAATCTTTAACAGTTTCGAAATTAAAAGGTACGGGCTAGCTAGATTGAGCTGCAACGATTACAAAAACATAGAAATCATCAAAAACTGACCTCAAACCGTAGCTTAATCAAGCTAGAAATGTGCTGAACCCTAAAACACAGCAATATGCTTTCTTCTTCTTCAATATTTGGCCAAAAATATGAATTGGAAAGAAGTTTGGTTTTGTTTTATTATATTATAACCCAATTACTAATTTACTATAATAACCTTTTTTATAAACATATAAAAACATATAATGGATGGCCATAATTGCTCACTTACACTAATCATGGACTAATAACATTATAAGGACCTTTGATTTATTAAATCATAGCAATTAAATACCTTTAACAAATAGAATGCAACTTTTGCATTTTACGCGATTAAGTCCTTTTATCAAATTAACCATCCAATTAATAAAATTAGCTCAAGAAATTTTCACACATATCAAATAACATGCTGTAAATACAGAAAATAATATTAAAAAAAATTTTGATATGGGATTTGTGGTTCTGAAACCACTGTTTTTATTTAGCTAAAATCGGATTGTTACAGTTTTTAGCCTAAATTTATCTATCTCTTACCTACCCCTAACCTAGCCACGTTACAACCCATTTAAAAGACCTTTCAGTTCAGATTTCTATGCTGCCTACATTAGTGGAGAGAAATTGCTAAGTTCAACATATGAGAGTATAAACTAAACTTAGTGATTGCGGTTTAGTCTTAACTGAAGGAATAAAAATTAATTGGTAGGAATTTAACATATCTTTATTGAGAACGCATTTAGTCTATTCTTGCTATCATAATGATAACTGAGATTAATTTGAATAATATATATACTTGTGTTGCATAATCTTAAAATTCATGTTATTGAGCATAATTATACTAATACCATAATTATGGGACGGATGTTTTCTGAAAAAGTGTTTCAAAGGTGGTTTCGAGAAATTCTCTTACAATTTACACATTTCTTGGGATGAGTATTGAATTAAGTTTGGGGTGTGGAAACACAACAATAGACTTTTTCAGCACCTATTGAGCCCTAATTCGTGAAGTTTTGTAGTATTTTTTGTCAAAATTCATACTTAATTATAAAATAATTAATTTACACTTAAATTATTAACATATTTAATTTTAAATAATTTTATAATAAATTTACACAAATCTGGTTTGTTTTTGATAGTTTTGCACAAAGGGTGAAATTTCGCTCAGTAGACACCTCGAGAGCCTTAAATCGTTGGGGCAATATTGTGCATCAAGGGATCAAGAGCAAGGCTAATAATATTTTCCAACCATGGATGATCCAAAAATATGTATTAAAATTATTTTATAATTAATTTTGATCCATAATTAATTGGGTTAAAAATTAATTATAAGCCTAAAGCTAAAAAGAGGCCCAATTATGCTAGGTAAAGAATACTAATCCACTTAGAAAATGGGGTAGCCCAAACCATCCATAGAGCTAACCCAATCAATCGATTCTAGTTGATTTCCACACTTTTAAAATAGCCCTTGAAGTTTCCTTAAAATCTGATTCAAACCCCTCCACTTTTCATTCCTTCAAACTTTTGCCCCTAGCTTAAAATAGCAAGTTTGAGCAATTCAAACTTTCACCATTTGTGGCTAGCCAAGGGAAGACGAGTGGCTGCTATCTATTTGCTATTTTTAACAGCCATTACCACCTATAAATACCCCTCTTCCCTTCCTAATTCAACACACCATTCAATCCTACACATCTCTTTCTTTCACTTACTTCTCTCTCTTTCATTCCCATTTTCTTTTCCATTTCCCTTGCCAATTTCCCTGTAACATCCCAAATTAGGGCCTAGTCGGAATAGTGGTTTTGAGACCATAAATACGAGATAGGAATATTTATTTTATGATTGTTATAAGGTCATTGATGTATTTCTATGCTTGTGTGAAAATTTCATAAGGAAATTTTATGTGAAAAGTGCTTAATTGGACTTTAGGGACCAAATCAAATAATTTGTAAAACTTATGTTCTAGAAGAAATTTGCATGAAATTGAATTAGATTATTAATTAGAGGTCCTTAAAGAGAAAATTGACCAAGTCCTAAAAATTTGGACAAAAATGGCCTTGGTTAGGTAAAATTTGAAAAAATAGTAAAAAAAGGTATTTTGGTCATTTAAGGGTAAAATGAATTAAAAGACAAATTTTAAAGCCCAAATGTGTCCCTTTCTTCTTGCTTCAGCCGAATGTACCAAGAGCAGCCATGGTTAGGGTTTGGCCAAGCTCCCAAGTTCAATAGTAAGTGATTTCGAGCTCTGTTTTTAACGTTTTATGCATTTTTTAAGTCCCGGTAACATGTTCTACCTATTTCTACCATTAATTTGAACTAGGGTTCTTGTTTAGAAATTTAACCATGATTGGTAGGCATGTATTTTGATGTTTAATGGTAGAAATGAAGGCTCGGTGTGTAATAAACGACTTTTACTAAGCGGTTTTTGATGAAAACGTCCGAAAGCACTGTTTTGTAAAAAATGTAAAATTAGTCATAAAAGGGTGATTTAGGGGAAATTAGGGGCTGCCATAGTTATGAAAATGATTCGGCTAGGCTTGAAATGCAAGGAAATTGAATAAAAATCATTTTACAAGCCTTGGGGAAAAGTGCAAATATGTGAAAGTTTAGGGGTCAAAATGTAAATTTGTAAAAATATGATTTTTGGACCCATATTAATAATGTGACTAATTATTTGGCTAAATGTGATATTATAGATCAAGGAAAACAAAATTTGGGCTTAGAACGAGGTTGAACAAGGTCAAACACAAACTCAAAATAAATAGTCGCACTTGAAACCGAGGTAAGTTCATATGTCAATGATAATGAAATGATATTATCGTTCATACTTGAACTTAAATTGATGTATTAGCATTGTGTGATGTATATTTATTTAGTTGATATAAAGATAATATATTGTAACAAATGCCTAAATATAATTATATGCAATACAATGTTTATTTCATGGACTAAACTCTAAGTAAACATGGAAATGTGTTGAATTGGATGTACATTGCATGATCGGCTATGCATAATGAGATACTTGATGAAAAAAGAAAAATCCTGGTTGAATAAAAAGAGAAATTCGATGGATAAACCATGGCTTACATGACTTGAGATCCTGCATGTGTTGCAGAAAAGGATTTAGCCCAGACAGGTAATCTGTTGTTCTCAAATATAGAAAGGATCTAGCCTGGACTGGTTTTCCTTGAGTGATCGAGCCTCCCAAAGAATATGTGTGCATTAAGGATTTATCCAGGACGGGTAATCCGATTAGGGTCTAAATGTAGCCTGGACTGGTAATTCAGATTTGAGCTCATTGAGAGTGCTTGTAGTTACGAGAGATTTAGCCTGGATTGGTAATCTCGACATCACTCCATGAGTTTATATTACGGGGGATTTAGCCTGGACTAATAATGTTGCAGTAAGATGTGAGGTTCGCGGGAGTGTGTACTTGAGACAATCACTTGTATGACTTGACAGTAAATGGATTATCCATCGAGATTTTTGAGAAGTTCAACGGGTATTATAATGAATAATGCGATAAAAGTCCCGAGACGGGCATGGTGATAAAGGTAAAGTTAATTGATATGCTATGAATATGTATAGGTACGTACATTATACTCATAAGTGATGCCATATTGAAATGTGATAAATGATGAGTAAGCGAATTCATGCATATGCATGTGTATACATGATGAACAAGTGAAAAGATTTGAAAGATGAACCATCCTTATGCTTATGGTTCTAAATTGTGTTACAATATCATGTTAACTTACATTATGTAATTGAATATGGGACTTATGAAATAATGAGTCCATGATCAATGTGACAATGAAATTATGATAGCTATTGTGATTCTGCACCAAAATAGTGTTGAACAGCAGTAGTAGCCCATTTTTGAAAAATCACCATAAATGGTGGAAGTAAAATTAGAGGATGAATAATATATGAAATTAAATCTTAATGATTCTACTTTCACATAAAAAAAACGATGTAAGAAAAAGAATTTTTTATTATGAGATATTTGAATTATTGTGAGACTGAGGCGGAGTGATTCTAGGCTCCCCTATCTTAAATTTGGAAAATCACTAGCAATTGTAAAAAAATAATTATGAATTAAAATTCATATGAATGAATTATTTAATGAGCCTATTTTCAATATAAAGATACGGGAACATTATCTGAGTCTTGTACTATTAGATATTTGATTTTTAGTAGATAGAGGTCAAAGCTATCAGACAGGGAAATATAGGAGAGTTTAAAGAATAAACTGTACTTATCAGCTAGACCAAAAGTTCTGGAAATTTTATGGTAAAAAGATATGTGAGTATAGTTTCAGAAAAAATTAATCAATCTTAATTTTGAGTCTTGTAGCTCGAGTTATAAATGATTTATCAACTTTGACTCTAGTAGACAGCTTGACCAGAATATGAGTAAAAGTGTAATTATAGTAGTTTTACCTAGGAAACATGTTGTTATAATGCTTATTATTTTCATATGGACTTATTAAGCATAAAGCTTACTCTCCCTTCCATTTCTTATAGTGTCCTCAGGTCAGCTCGAGGTTGGAGATCATCGGAGGCAACCTCACACTATCAAGCTACCATCTTTGGAGTATTGTTGAAACTTAATTTCTTCAAGTGAATGGCATGTATAAGGACGTTGTTATTGATATGTGTTTTTATGTTTTGGCCAAGATGTTAGCTTATATTAAATCATTGTATATAGGCATGAGATATGACTTATAATGATTTTTGGTTTGTAAGCCTATTTGTCCATGGTATGTGTTAATGACTTGTGATGTGGTTATGTGATCATGCTTGTTCACTATGTATGAGAAGTATATGACACGCATACATGATGAATGCCCCAGGACCATTCGAGAAGGTCGTGGCCATGGAGTGAATGTGTGGCATGGTAGTAAGATGATAATGATTGAACATGGACAATTGTTGAATGTGTAGAGATTAAGTGTTAGGTAATAAACATATGTATGGCAACATCCAAAATATTTAATTGAATTTCACAAAAGGTTGATTAAACATTATATTTATGTTAGAATTTGTGCCTATGATGTGTAAAAGTATGGGGGAAAAATAATGTCAACATAAGGCTGGGAAACTAGCCTAAATGTTAGCCACACGGCCCCACCTACACGGGCGTGTGACTCTCAAAAGCAAAAAAAATTATTAAGTTGCCCAAAGTTTATCGAATGTTTTCGGTTTTGTCCCGAACCACCCCGATGTATGTTTTAGGCCTCGAAGACCTGTATAAGGGACGATATGCATGTGTTTGAAAAGTTTTAATTTTGGGTGAAATTTGGTGACCCGTTTTTGTATGTTTGTGAATGTTTAAGTCTGGTAACGCCTCGAGCCCTGTCCCGGTGTTGGATACGGGTGAGGGGTGTTACATTTTAGTGGTATTAGAGCTATGGTTTAGTCGGTTCTCGGAATAACCTAGCATATGTATGAGAGTTTGTAACACCCCGAACCCGAGACCATCGCCGGTGTCGGACACGAGGGGTTAACAAGCCAAGTTCACATATTTTGCCCCCCAATTTGACATTTCCAGTCAGGCTGGAAAACTGCGTCACCGTCGCCTTAAAAATCATATCTCGAGTTTCAAAACTCGGAAACTGGTTTTGTAAATTTTCCCTGAATTTAGACTCATATATCCATCCATGGATTTATTTCTAGAATTTTTGGTTGGGCCAATTGGTACAGTTTATTAGTTAAAGTCACCCATGTTACAGGGATTGACTGCTCTGACCTTCGCGCGTTATAACTTTAATATATCTCAGTACAGGGCTTTAATACTGGTGCCGTTTGTGTCTAATGAAACTAGACTCAAAATGGAATCTGTACATATAAGGCATGACTCCTAATTCTTTCTGGATAATTTATAGTAAATTTTTAAAGTTGCGACAGGGGACCCAGAAACCGTTCTGGCCCTGTCTCACAATAGCTTTAATATCTCTTAACATGTAACTCCTATGACCATTTCGTTTCTTCCATATGAAAATAGACTCATCAAGGTTCATTTACATAGCTTATTCACTATTTAATACCATTCCTACAAATTTTGGTGATTTTTCACATTCACGTCACTGCAGCTGGCAGCATCTGTTTTTAAGGTAGGTCTTACCTATTTTGTAGTCTCCATGAACCAACTAGTCTTGCCATACATAGGTTCATATATGATCATTTTAACCATACCAATGGCTGATCATGTGACCAACATTCCCATCTCCAATCCATAATCACATCATGACACCATATATATATATATATACAAACCGCAAATAGTCTAAGTTCGTACTTCACTTTTACGAGCCATTTTCGCATGGCCGTACACATATACATCACAGCATATTTAAACCAACAAGGGGTAGTCCTATACATGCCATTTCAAAGTTCAACCAAAAATTTATACCAAAATAGAGGCGTTGATAGTGTGGATGACTTTGACTTTAATGATCCCGAATCCGATTGCTATCGGCGTAATCTATATAACGAGAGCCAAAGCAACGGGTAAGCATTTTATGCTTAGTAAGTCTCAAGGAATAAAATCAGCTTTAATTTAAGCAATACATTCACATAACCAAATGCATCATTTCATTAATACACATTCTCATAATCATTCTTACTTCACACTTCATCATTATATACTTTCACAAAGTATCAACCATTCCAATAGCTGAAATTGTTAGTCGATTGAGCGAATGTTGCTCAAATATGTCGACTTTCCAATGCACATATAAACGTACCTTATTCTTTGGGCTTTTCGAGCGTACTAATTGAATTTATTACAGCAACCAACACTCACCTCCAGCCCAAGCTTCTTCGGAATACAACCGGATATAACCACGTGCACGAATGCCTTGGTCTTAGCCGGATAGAATGACTCGCACGAATGCCTTGGTCTTAGCCGGATGTAGCCACTAGCACAATTGCCTTGGTCTTAACCGGATATAATTTCTAGCATAATTGTCTTGGGGCTTAGCCCGGTATCATTCAATTTCTCATGCACACATACATCAATAATCATTGGACATACATATTTCATTTTCGTTACTAAGGCTCAAACACAATTATAATCACTAGCATAATCGCCGGGACTTAGCCGGGTATCATTGAATACTCATACACACATAAATCAATAATCAATACATCCATATTTCATTCCACATAATTCAATTAAGGTCACTTCTTGAGGACTTACCTCGGATGTTGTCGAACGGCTTTTACGGCTATTCGATCACTTTTTCGTTCCCCTTGTCCAATTGTGGCCCTCTAAGCTCTTGAGCTAATTCAAACAAATTCAATTTATTAAAACCTCATTGTGCTAGCTTATGGCCGAATATGACAAGGAGTTTAAATGGTCAAATGGCCACCCTTTAGCTTGAATACACAATGGTCATGCACATTTTATACTACATCAAGCAATTCAATACAATTCATTCGGGCATCAAGGAAAAGCTAAGGCCTTCAATAGGCTACCTAAGGCCGAATATACATGTCCATGATGAGGCCAATTATGCACTTAATACCACACAAAACAGCATGCATTTTACTAGTTAATGCTTTGCATGTTGTAGCTCAAAACTTATAATATAGCATCAAGCACTCATATATGTGCTAGGCCGAATGTGCTTGCAATTTCACAAGCATTCTTCAACATCTTCTTCTTTAAACAAACATATTCATCACTTACTTCATAGCCAAAACATCATGTGCAAACATATATATACATATATGAGCATGGCCGAATTTCAAGGTGTCCATAGCCATCTAGAACACAAATTTTTAACTAACATGCAAGAAGCATGAACCATGCTCATGAATGCATCATGGCCGAATACATCATAATCATGCCCCTTTTATCTTCAATCATGGTTAAACAAAAAGAAAACTCAAAAGTCTTACTCAAGATGGCTACAAAGAAATTTCAAGAGTAGACAATTCATCATTGCATGCATCATCATCAAGCTTCACACTTAACATGCAATGGCTTTATCACAATACCAACCTTGACCAAATACCACTTCCATGGCATAACAAGGATTTGAACCATGGCTAACATGAACATCAAGTTGGCAACTAAAACATGCATGAATCTCATGACACAACCTCGTACATACCTCAATCTTGATGCAAGTTTAGCCAAATATCCTTCTAGATCTCTTCTAAACAAAGGAAATGAAGAAAAATCTCTTCTTCCTCTTAGTATTTTTGGCCAAAAGGAGAGAACAAGGATGAACAAATTTTTTGTTTTCTCTTCTTGGTTGCACGGCAATGGGGAATGCTACTCTCTCACACATTTTTTTTCATTCTTTTCTTACCCATGCTTATTTGTTTATTATTTCTCCCTAATGCCCAACAAAACATGTTTCATGACATGTTTAGCCCATATCTCTTTGTCATGGCGGCCATCACTTGTAAAAGGGAATTTGACATGCAAGTCCATTATTTTGCATGCATGCTTTAATTAGTCATCACACATTTCCCTATCGTACTTTCAAAGTTCACTACTAAGTCCTTTCTTGTGGAATTCACCTTTATAACACTAAATCAATCATCATAAAATGTCATACATGAGCACACACATATTATAGGCATCAAAATAAATTTTAATTATTTTTATGCCCTGCTTTTGTGGTCCCGAAACCACATTCCGACTAGGGTCAATTTTGGGTGTCACAATTCTCCTCGCTTATGAAATTTTCGTCCCCGAAAATCTTACCGTAAATAGGTTTGGATATCGCTCTTTCATAGAGCTCTCGGTCTCCCAAGTAGCTTCTTCTATCCGTGCTTGAGCCATAACACTTTCACTAGCGGAACCCGCTTGTTTCATAACTCTTTCACTTCTCGTGATAGGATACGAACCGGTTCTTCCTCATAACTCATATTAGCTTGAATTTCAATTTCGATGGACTAATCACGTGCGATGGATCAGATCTATAGCGTCAAGCATCGAAACATGAAAGACATCGTGAACCTTTTTGAGTTCGGGGCAAAATCAAACGATATGCCATTGGACCGACTCGCTTCGGATATCTCATATGGCCCAATGAACCTCGGGCTCGGCTTGCCCTTACGGCCGAATCTGAGTATCTTTTCCAAGGCGATACCTTGAGAAACACTTTATCACCCACGATACTCGATATCCTTACGCTTCAGATCCGCGCACGACTTCGACGATCGGAGGCTATCTTCGACTTTCACGGATTACTTTCACTTTCATTCAGCATCTCTAATCAAATCCACCCGAAAATCTTGCTTTCACCAAGCTCGGTCAAAAAAAATGGTGTACGGCATTTACGATCGCACAAAGCCTCGTAGGGTGCCATCTTAATACTCGATTGAAAGTTGTTGTTGTGTTTAATTCAATCAATGGCAAATACCGCTCCCATGAACCACTAAACTCGAGGACGCAACATCTCAACATATCCTCAAGTATCTGAATTATCCGCTCAGATTGACCATCGGTTTGGGGGTGAAAGACGGTGCTAAAATACAACTTGGTACCCAAAGCTTCTTGCAACTTTTTCCAAAATCGCGAGGTAAATCTCGGATCTCTATCCGACACGATGGAAATAGGCACCCCGTGTAATCTCACAATCTGAGAAACGTACAATTCGGCTAATTTGTCCATTGAAAAATCCGTACGTACGGGGACAAAGTGGGCCGACTTAGTCAATCTATCTACCACGACCCAAACCGCATCCTTCTTACTTGCTGACAACGGCAGTCCGGATACAAAGTCCATTGTGACTCGATCCCATTTCCACTCGGGTATCGTGATTGGCTGAAGTAATCCTGAAGGCACCTGATGTTCCGCTTTCACTTATTGACATATTAAACATCTCGAAACAAAGTCGGAGATGTCTCGCTTCATACCATGCCACCAATACCGGCGTTTCAAATCATTGTACGTCTTCGTACTCCCCGGGTGGATTGCCATTCGGCTACAATGGGCTTCATTCAGAATTATCGAAATGAGTTCCGAATTCTTTGGAACACACAGACGACTTCTAAACCTCAAACAATCGTCATCATCGATTTGAAATTCCGAGTCCTTGTTCGGAACACACTCAGCCCGTTTTGCAGCCAACTCGTCGTCGACTTTCTGAGCTTCTCGAATTTGATGTATCAATAGTGGTTTGGCTTTCAATTCAGCTACTAACACACTATCGGATCGAATGCACAAGTGCACGCTCATCGCGTCGAAGTTTAATAATGATTTACGACTCAAGGCATCCGTAACCACATTCGCCTTTCCGGGTGATAGTCAATGACCAGCTCGTAATCCTTTAAATACCGAGCCAACGTCTTTGTCGCAGATTTAAGTCTCTTTGGGTCATCAAATATTTGAGACTTTTGTGATCCGAGTACACATGGCACCTTTCACCAAATAAGTAATGTCGCCAAATCTTTAAGGCGAACACGATGGCGCCAATTCGAGATCATGAGTCGGATAATTTTTCTCATGTGGCTTTAATTGCCTCGACGATAGGCCACAACTCGACCTTCTTGCATCAATACACAACCTAACCCAAGTAGGGAGGCGTCGCTATAGATGACAAACTCTTTCTTGGGACTCGGGTTGCACTAGAATTGGGGCTTCGGTCAAATAAGTTTTCATTGATCGAAACTTTTTGGCATTTCTCGTCCATTCGAACTTAACATCCTTTTGGAGTAAGCCGTCATCGGCGTGGCTATCGTTGAGAAACCTTTACAAATCGTCGGTAATAACCAAGCAAGCCCCAAAAACTCGAACCTCAATAATATTTCTGAGGCTTCCAATTAAGTATGGCTGAAATTTTATTCGGTCGACTCGAATACCGATGCGAATACCACATGACCCAAGAAGCTAACCTCTCTTAACCGTAACTCACACTTCTTGAACTTAGCATATAATTGCTTATCCCGTAAAATTTGCAAGACTAACCGCGGTGTTGAGCATGTTCGGTCTCATTTCTTGAATAGACCAAGATGTCATCAATGAACACGACTACTTAATCGATCCAAATATGGTCCGAAGATCCGATTCATTAAATCCATAAATACCTAGGGCATTAGCGAGCCCAAACGGCATCACTAGGAACTCATAGTGACCATATCTCGCTCAAGGCGGTCTTGGGTACGTCCAATCTCGGATTCGCAATTGATAATAGCCCGATCTCAAATCTATTTTCGAGAACACCGAGGCTCCTTCAGTTGATCGAACAAGTCATCGATACGTGGTAATGGATATTTGTTCTTTATCGTCACTTTATTAAGTCGACGATAGTCGATGCACAACCGCATGGTTCCATCCTTCTTTTCACAAACAACACCGGCGCACCCTAAGGCGAACAACTCGGCGAGCAAAACCTCTATCCACCAATTCTTGCAACCGAGCTTTCAACTCCTTTAATTCGTTGGTGCCATACGATACGGAGCTATCGAATTGGTGTGGTACCGGTACCAATTCGATGCCTAATTCTATTTCCGAACAGTGGTAAACCCGCAATTCTTCGTGGAAAACATCCGGTATTCACAAACCACGAGCACAGATTCGGGTTTCTTTTCGATTCCTTGTCATCGAAAGCACGACGCAAGGTACGCTTCACACCCTTTTCTTACATATTTTCGGGCCAACATTGCGATATTACGGTGGCAACCCCTTTAAGTCCGTAGACTCAACCCGAATTATCTCATTATTCGCAAGACCTCAAATCGATAGTCTTGCTTTTGCAATTTACAACCGATCGTGCATGGTCAACCAATCCAAACCAAGAATAACGTCGAATTCATCGAACGGCAAGAGCATCAAGTCCGCCGGAAAACAAGAACCTCGGAACACTAGGGGACTTTTCTTGCACACTTTGTTGACAAGCACGTAATGACCCAAGGGGTTTGGCACCAGAATTACAAACTCAGTAGACTTAATAGGCAAAGTCTTACTGGATGCTAAGGTTTCACATATATAAGAATGAGTAGAACCAGGGTCAATCAAAGCAATCACATTAGTATTGAAAAGAGTGAAAGTACCGGTAATGACATCCGAGAGGCGGCATCCTCGCGGCGGCAGATGGCATAAGTCCTAGCAGGGCACGAGCCTCGATCCGATGGTAGCATCTCTAGATCCTCTCGACCGCCACGATATTGCCCATATTTCTAGGTGGCCTACCTCGAGCAGTGGTAGAACCCGGGTTTCCACTCTGACTTACATTCTGTTCAAGCATCCTCGGGCAATCCTTCATAAAGTGGTCGGTCGATCCACACTTATAGCGAGAGCGATCACGAAACCAACAGCTCCCGAATGCCATTTGGCACAATGTAGACACTCCGCCCTCTCTCGGCGATCATTTCCACCATCGGCGATCGAAGTGACTCGTGTGGTCACAGGGGTCGATCGCGTCCTCGTCTAGAAAAGCCCAAACGCTCTAGACCGGCTCACATCATCTCGAAATCTCTTCGATGCTGTTGAAGAGACTTTCCGAGGACCTCTTTCGAATTCTCCGGTTCCCACATCAACTTTTGTTTCTCCTTTCTAAGCTCTTGGCTTTACAAGCTCGCTCAACAAGTACTACGAACTCTCAGATTTCGAGAATGCCAACGAACATCCTTATATCATCATTCAGCCCATCCTCGGCGTTTACACATAATGGCTTTGACGAAATGCATTCTCGCGTCTCGCTAAGCCTCACAAATTTTCGTTCAGAGTCGGTGAATCGACATAGAACCTTGCTTAAGATCAAGGAATTCCTTCGCTTTTGGTCGATGAATCTCGACTAATATACTTTTTTTGAACTCGGTTTGAAAGAATTCCCAAGTCACTTGCTCTCTAGGCACCACGAAGTCGAGTACTCCACCAATAGTAGGCGGACTCGCGTAGCAAGGAGATGGTACAGTTTAAGCACTCATCGGTGTACAGGATAGCTCATCGAGCACCGGATAGTGTTATCCAACCAAAATTCAGCTCGCTTCGGCATCATCATCATCCGTAGCCTTAAATTCAGTGGCCCCATGTTTTGAATCCTATCGACTGGGGCTTACTTGACCTTATTTGGTCAGTCACCGGAGGTATTGTAGGTGCGGGGTTGCATTTGTCGGGAATGGAGGTTGTGGAACAACCGTGTTAGTTCGAATGTATTGATTAAACCATTCGCTCATCACACTATAAAGGCTTGCCTAGCCTCATAATTCGGATTGCTGGCCATAGGTTGAGAGTCATGGCGCTGTCCCTTGCGCTGAGCAGCGCCACACTCTCCACATCATCAGCTATTGCTCTACTGGGATCGGGATCCATTGCTATAAACAAACACAAAGTCAAATTGTCGAAATCACCACACTATCGATTCATCATTTAATGGCATGTATAGCTAGACCCCAAACACATCACGGTAGTCCTAGAATCGACTAAACCGTGGCCCTGATACCAATAAAATTGTAACACCCCAAACCCGAGACCATCGCGATTGTCGGACACGAGGGTTAACAAGCCAAGTTCACATATTTTGCCCCCAATTTGACATT
Source organism: Gossypium arboreum (assembly GCF_025698485.1). Lineage (NCBI taxonomy): Eukaryota > Viridiplantae > Streptophyta > Magnoliopsida > Malvales > Malvaceae > Gossypium > Gossypium arboreum. The sequence goes on along the minus strand of NC_069078.1, from coordinate 19,939,296 downwards.
TCCAGTCAGGCTGGAAAACTGCGTCACCGTCGCCTTAAAATCATATCTCGAGTTTCAAAACTCGGAAACTGGTTTCGTAAATTTTCCTGAATTTAGACTCATATATCCATCCATGGATTTATTTATAGAATTTTGGTCTGGCCAATTGGTACAGTTTATTAGTTAAAGTCACCCATGTTACAGGGATCGACTGCTCTGACCTTCGCGCGTTATAACTTGAATATCTCTCTGTACATGGCTTTAATACTGGTACCGTTTGTTTCTAATGAAACTAGACTCAAAATGGAATCTGTACATATAAGGCATGACTCCTAATTCTTTCTGTATAATTTATAGTAAATTTTAAAGTTGCGATAGGGGACCCAGAAACCGTTCTGGCCCTGTCTCACAATAGCTTTAATATCTCTTAACATGTAACTCCTATGACCATTTCGTTTCTTCCATATGAAAATAGACTCATCAAGGTTCATTTACATAGCTTATTCACTATTTAATACCATTCCTACAAATTTTGGTGATTTTTCATATTCACGTCACTGCAGCTGGCAGCATCTGTTTTAAGGTAGGTCTTACCTATTTTGTAGTCTCCATGAACCAACTAGTCTTGCCATACATAGGTTCATATATGATCATTTTAACCATACCAATGGCTGATCATGTGACCAACATTCCCATCTCCAATCCATAATCACATCATGACACCATATATATATACAAACCGCAAATAGTCTAAGTTCAGACTTCACTTTTACGAGCCATTTTCGCATGGCGTATACATATACATCACAGCATATTTAAACCAACAAGGGGTAGTCCTATACATGCCATTTCAAAGTTCAACCAAAATTTATACCAAAATAGAGGCGTTGATAGTGTGGATGACTTGACTTTAATGATCCCGAATCCGATTGCTATCGAGCGTAATCTATATAAGAGAGAGCCAAAGCAACGGGTAAGCATTTTATGCTTAGTAAGTCTCAAGGAATAAAATCAGCTTTAATTTAAGCAATACATTCACATAACCAAATGCATCATTTCATTAATACACATTCTCATAATCATTCTTACTTCACACTTCATCATTATATACTTTCACAAAGTATCAACCATTCCAATAGCTGAAATTGTTAGTCGATTGAGCGAATGTTGCTCAAATATGTCGACTTTCCAATGCACATATAAACGCACCTTATTCTTTGGGCTTTTCGAGCGTACTAATTGAATTTATTACAGCAACCAACACTCACCTCCAGCCCAAGCTTCTTCGAATACAACGGATATAACCACGCACGAATGCCTTGGTCTTAGCCGGATAGAATGACTCGCACGAATGCCTTGGTCTTAGCCGGATGTAGCCACTAGCACAATTGCCTTCGGGTCTTAACCCGGATATAATTTCCAGCATAATTGTCTTCGGGGCTTAGCCCGGGTATCATTCAATTTCTCATGCACACATACATCAATAATCATTGGACATACATATTTCATTTTCGTTACTAAGGCTCAAACACAATTATAATCACTAGCATAATCGCCTTGGGACTTAGCCGGGTATCATTCGAATACTCATACACACATAAATCAATAATCAATACATCCATATTTCATTCCACATAATTCAATTAAGGTCACTTCTTGAGGACTTACCTCGGATGTTGTCGAACGGCTTTTACGGCTATTCGATCACTTTTTCGTTCCCCTTGTCCAATTGTGGCCCTCTAAGCTCTTGAGCTAATTCAAACAAATTCAATTTATTAAAACCTCATTGTGCTAGCTTATGGCCGAATATGACAAGGAGTTTAAATGGTCAAATGGCCACCCTTTAGCTTGAATACACAATGGTCATGCACATTTTATACTACATCAAGCAATTCAATACAATTCATTCGGGCATCAAGGAAAAGCTAAGGCCTTCAATAGGCTACCTAAGGCCGAATATACATGTCCATGATGAGGCCAATTATGCACTTAATACCACACAAAAACAGCATGCATTTTACTAGTTAATGCTTTGCATGTTGTAGCTCAAAACTTATAATATAGCATCAAGCACTCATATATGTGCTAGGCCGAATGTGCTTGCAATTTCACAAGCATTCTTCAACATCTTCTTCTTTAAACAAACATATTCATCACTTACTTCATAGCCAAAACATCATGTGCAAACATATATATACATATATGAGCATGGCCGAATTTCAAGGTGTCCATAGCCATCTAGAACACAAATTTTTAACTAACATGCAAGAAGCATGAACCATGCTCATGAATGCATCATGGCCGAATACATCATAATCATGCCCCTTTTATCTTCAATCATGGTTAAACAAAAAGAAAACTCAAAAGTCTTACTCAAGATGGCTACAAAGAAATTTCAAGAGTAGACAATTCATCATTGCATGCATCATCATCAAGCTTCACACTTAACATGCAATGGCTTTATCACAATACCAACCTTGACCAAATACCACTTCCATGGCATAACAAGGATTTGAACCATGGCTAACATGAACATCAAGTTGGCAACTAAAACATGCATGAATCTCATGACACAACCTCGTACATACCTCAATCTTGATGCAAGTTTAGCCAAATATCCTTCTAGATCTCTTCTAAACAAAGGAAATGAAGAAAAAATCTCTTCTTCCTCTTAGTATTTTTGGCCAAAAAGGAGAGAACAAGGATGAACAAATTTTTTTGTTTTCTCTTCTTGGTTGCACGGCAATGGGGGAATGCTACTCTCTCACACACATTTTTTTTTTCATTCTTTTCTTACCCATGCTTATTTGTTTATTATTTCTCCCTAAGGCCCAACAAAACATGTTTCATGACATGTTTAGCCCATATCTCTTTGTCATGGCGGCCATCACTTGTAAAAGGGAATTTGACATGCAAGTCCATTATTTTGCATGCATGCTTTAATTAGTCATCACACATTTCCCTATCGTACTTTCAAAGTTCACTACTAAGTCCTTTCTTGTGGAATTCACCTTTATAACACTAAATCAATCATCATAAAATGTCATACATGAGCACACACATATTATAGGCATCAAAATAAATTTTTAATTATTTTTATGCCCCGGTTTTGTGGTCCCGAAACCACATTCCGACTAGGGTCAATTTTGGGCTGTCACAATTCTCCCCCGCTTATGAAATTTTCGTCCCCGAAAATCTTACCGGTAAATAGGTTTGGATATCGCTCTTTCATAGAGCTCTCGGTCTCCCAAGTAGCTTCTTCTATCCCGTGCTTGAGCCATAACACTTTCACTAGCGGAACCCGCTTGTTTCGCAACTCTTTCACTTCTCGTGATAGGATACGAACCGGTTCTTCCTCATAACTCATATTAGCTTGAATTTCAATTTCTGATGGACTAATCACGTGCGATGGATCAGATCTATAGCGTCGAAGCATCGAAACATGAAAGACATCGTGAACCTTTTTGAGTTCAGGGGCAAAATCAAACGATATGCCATCGGACCGACTCGCTCGGATATCTCATATGGCCCAATGAACCTCGGGCTCAACTTGCCCTTACTACCGAATCGAGTATCTTTTCCAAGGCGATACCTTGAGAAACACTTTATCACCCACCGATACTCGATATCCTTACGCTTCAGATCCGCGCAGACACGACTTCGACGATCGGAGGCTATCTTGGACTTTCACGGATTACTTTCACTTTTCGCTCAAAGCATCTCTAATCAAATCCACCCGAAAATCTTGCTTTCACCAAGCTCGGTCCAAAACAATGGTGTACGGCATTTACGACCGTACAAAGCCTCGTAGGGTGCCATCTTAATACTCGATTGAAAGTTGTTGTTGTGTTTAATTCAATCAATGGCAAATACCGCTCCCATGAACCACTAAACTCGAGGACGCAACATCTCAACATATCCTCAAGTATCCGAATTATCCGCCAGATTGACCATCGGTTTGGGGTGAAAGACGGTGCTAAAATACAACTTGGTACCCAAAGCTTCTTGCAACTTTTTCCAAAATCGCGAGGTAAATCTCGGATCTCTATCCGACACGATGGAAATAGGCACCCGTGTAATCTCACAATCGAGAAACGTACAATTCGCTAATTTGTCCATTGAAAAATCCGTGACGACGGGACAAAGTGGGCGACTTAGTCAATCCATCTACCACGACCCAAACCGCATCCTTCTTACTTGTCGACAACGGCAATCCGGATACAAAGTCCATTGTGACTCGATCCCATTTCCACTGTATCGTGATTGGTGAAGTAATCTGAAGGCACGATGTTCCGCTTTCACTTATTGACATATTAAACATCTCAAACAAAGTCGGAGATGTCTCGCTTCATACCATGCCACCAATACGGCGTTTCAAATCATTGTGCGTCTTCAGACTCCCGGTGGATTGCCATTCGGCTACAATGGGCTTCATTCGAATTATCGAAATGAGTTCAATTCTTTGGAACACCTGACGACTTCGAACCTCAAACAATCGTCATCATCGATTTGAAATTCCGAGTCCTTGTTCGAACACACTCGGCCGCTTTTGCGACCAACTCGTCGTCGACTTTCTCGAGCTTCTCGAATTTGATGTATCAATAGTGGTTTGGCTTTCAATTCAGCTACTAACACACTATCGGATCGAATGACAAGTGCATCGCTCATCGCTCAGAAGCGAATAATGATTTACGACTCAAGGCATCCGTAACCACATTCGCCTTTCCGGGTGATAGTCAATGACCAGCTCGTAATCCTTTAACAGCTCGAGCCAACGTCTTTGTCGCAGATTTAAGTCTCTTTGGGTCATCAAATATTTGAGACTTTTGTGATCCGAGTACACATGGCACCTTTCACCAAATAAGTAATGTCGCCAAATCTTTAAGGCGAACACGATGGCGCCAATTCGAGATCATGAGTCGGATAATTTTTCTCATGTGGCTTTAATTGCCTCGACGATAGGCCACAACTCGACCTTCTTGCATCAATACACAACCTAACCCAAGTAGGGAGGCGTCGCTATAGATGACAAACTCTTTCTTGGGACTCGGGTTGCACTAGAATTGGGGCTTCGGTCAAATAAGTTTTCATTGATCGAAACTTTTTGGCATTTCTCATCCATTCGAACTTAACATCCTTTTGGAGTAGCGTCATCATCGTGGCTATCGTTGAGAAACCTTTACAAATCGTCGGTAATAACCAAGCCCAAAAAGCTCCGAACCTCAAGAATATTTCTGAGGCTTCCAATTAAGTATGGCTGAAATTTTATTGGGTCGACTCGAATACGATGCAGATACCACATGACCCAAGAAGCTAACCTCTCTTAACCGTAACTCACACTTGCTTGAACTTAGCATATAATTGCTTATCCCGTAAAATTTGCAGACTAACCGCGGTGTTGAGCATGTTCGGTCTCATTTCTTGAATAGACCAAGATGTCATCAATGAACACGACTACGAATCGATCCAAATATGGTCTCAAGATCCGATTCATTAAATCCATAAATACCGCAGGGCATTAGCGAGCCCAAACGGCATCACTAGGAACTCATAGTGACCATATCTCGCTCAAGGCGTCTTGGGTACGTCCAATCTCGGATTCGCAATTGATAATAGCCCGATCTCAAATCTATTTTCGAGAACACTGAGGCTCCCTTCAGTTGATCGAACAAGTCATCGATACGTGGTAATGGATATTTGTTCTTTATCGTCACTTTATTAAGCTGACGATAGTCAATGCACAGCCGCATGGTTCCATCCTTCTTTTTCACAAACAACACTGGCGCACCCCAAGGCGAAAAACTCGGGCGAGCAAAACCTCTATCCACCAATTCTTGCAACTGAGCTTTCAACTCCTTTAATTCCGTTGGTGCCATACGATACGGAGCTATCGAAATTGGTGTGGTACCAGGTACCAATTCGATGCCTAATTCTATTTCCCGAACAGGTGGTAAACCCGGCAATTCTTCAGGGAAAACATCCAGGTATTCACAAACCACGGGCACAGATTCGGGTTTCTTTTCTGATTCCTTGTCATCGAGCACGTACGCAAGGTACGCTTCACACCCTTTTCTTACATATTTTCGGGCCAACATTGCTGATATTACAGCTGGCAACCCCTTTAAGTCCGTAGACTTAACCCGAATTATCTCATTATTCGCGCACCTCAAATCGATAGTCTTGCTTTTGCAATTTACAACCGCATCGTGCATGGTCAACCAATCCAAACCAAGAATAACGTCGAATTCATCGAACGGCAAAAGCATCAAGTCCGCCGGAAAACAAGAACCTCGGAACACTAGGGGACTTTTCTTGCACACTTTGTTGACAAGCACATAATGACCCAAGGGGTTTGGCACCAGAATTACAAACTCAGTAGACTTAATAGGCAAAGTCTTACTGGATGCTAAGGTTTCACATATATAAGAATGAGTAGAACCGGGGTCAATCAAAGCAATCACATTAGTATTGAAAAGAGTGAAAGTACCGGTAATGACATCCGGAGAGGCAAGATCCTCGGCGTGCTTGGCGTATGTCATAAGTCCTAGCAGGGCACGAGCCTCGGATCCGATGGTAGCATCTCTAGATCCTCTCGACCGCCACGATATTGCCCATATTTCTAGGTGGCCTACCTCGGCAAATGGTAGAACCCGGTTTCCACTCGACTTACATTCTGCTCAAGCATCCTCGGGCAATCCTTCATAAAGTGGTCGGTCGATCCACACTTATAGCAGGAGCGATCACGAAACCAACAGCTCCCGAATGCCATTTGGCACAATGTAGACACTCCGCCTCTCTCGCGATCATTTCCACCATGGCGATCAAGTGACTCGTGTGGTCACAGGGGTCGATCGCGTCCTCGTCTAGAAAAGCCCAAACGCCTCTAGACCGGCTCACATCATCTCGAAATCTCTTCGATGCTCGTTGAAGAGACTTTCCGAGGACCTCTTCGAATTCTCCGGTTCCCACATCAACTTTTGTTTCTCCTTTCTAAGCTCTTGACTTTACAAGCTCGCTCAACAAGTACTACGAACTCTCGATTTCGAGAATGCCAACGAACATCCTTATATCATCATTCAGCCCATCCTCGCTGCGTTTACACATAATGGCTTGGACGAAATGCATTCTCGGCGTCTGGCTAAGCCTCACAAATTTTCGTTCAGTAGTCGATGAATCGACATAGAACCTTGCTTAAGATCAAGGAATTCCTTCGCTTTTGGTCGATGAATCTCGACTAATATACTTTTTGAACTCGGTTTGAAAGAATTCCCAAGTCACTATCTCTAGGCACCACGAAGTCGAGTACTCCACCAATAGTAGGCGGACTCGCGTAGCAAGGAGATGGTACAGTTTAAGCACTCATCGGTGTACAGGATAGCTCATCGAGCACCGGATAGTGTTATCCAACCAAAATTCAGCTCGCTCGGCATCATCATCATCCGTAGCCTTAAATTCAGTGGCCCCATGTTTTGAATCCTATCGATCGGGGCTTACTTGACCTTATTTGGTCACCACCGGAGGTATTGTAGGTGCTTGGGGTTGCATTTGTCGGGAATGGAGGTTGTGGAACAGCCGTGTTAGTTCGAATGTATTGATTAAACCATTCGTTCATCACACTATAAAGGCTTGCCTAGCCTCATAATTCGGATTGCTGGCCATAGGTTGAGAGTCCACCGGCGCTGTCCCTTGCGCGGGAGCAGGCGCCACACTCTCCACATCATCAGCTATTGCTCGGCTGGGATCGGGATCCATTGCTATAAACAAACACAAAGTCAAATTGTCAGAAATCACCACACTATCGATTCATCATTTAATGGCATGTATAGCTAGACCCCCAAGCACATCACGGTAGTCCTAGAATCGACTAAACCGTGGCCCTGATACCAATAAAATTGTAACACCCCAAACCCGAGACCATCGCCGGTGTCGGACACGAGGGGTTAACAAGCCAAGTTCACATATTTTGCCCCCCAATTTGACATTTCCAGTCAGGCTGGAAAACTGCGTCACCGTCGCCTTAAAAATCATATCTCGAGTTTCAAAACTCGGAAACTGGTTTCGTAAATTTTCTCTGAATTTAGACTCATATATCCATCCATGGATTTATTTATAGAATTTTTGGTCTGGCCAATTGGTACAGTTTATTAGTTAAAGTCACCCATGTTACAGGGATTGACTGCTCTGACCTTCGCGCGTTATAACTTGAATATCTCTCTGTACATGGCTTTAATACTGGTGCCGTTTGTTTCTAATGAAACTAGACTCAAAATGGAATCTGTACATATAAGGCATGACTCCTAATTCTCTCTGTATAATTTATAGTAAATTTTTAAAGTTGCGATAGGGGACCCAGAAACCGTTCTGGCCCTGTCTCACAATAGCTTTAATATCTCTTAACATGTAACTCCTATGACCATTTCGTTTCTTCCATATGAAAATAGACTCATCAAGGTTCATTTACATAGCTTATTCACTATTTAATACCATTCCTACAAATTTTGGTGATTTTTCATATTCACGTCACTGCAGCTGGCAGCATCTGTTTTTAAGGTAGGTCTTACCTATTTTGTAGTCTCCATGAACCAACTAGTCTTGCCATACATAGGTTCATATATGATCATTTTAACCATACCAATGGCTGATCATGTGACCAACATTCCCATCTCCAATCCATAATCACATCATGACACCATATATATATACAAACCGCAAATAGTCTAAGTTCAGTACTTCACTTTTACGAGCCATTTTCGCATGGCGGGACACATATACATCACAGCATATTTAAACCAACAAGGGGTAGTCCTATACATGCCATTTCAAAGTTCAACCAAAATTTATACCAAAATAGAGGCGTTGATAGTGTGGATGACTTCGACTTTAATGATCCCGAATCCGATTGCTATCGGCGTAATCTATATAAGAGAGAGCCAAAGCAACGGGTAAGCATTTTATGCTTAGTAAGTCTCAAGGAATAAAATCAGCTTTAATTTAAGCAATACATTCACATAACCAAATGCATCATTTCATTAATACACATTCTCATAATCATTCTTACTTCACACTTCATCATTATATACTTTCACAAAGTATCAACCATTCCAATAGCTGAAATTGTTAGTCGATTGAGCGAATGTTGCTCAAATATGTCGACATTCCAATGCACATATAAACGTACCTTATTCTTTGGGCTTTTCGAGCGTACTAATTGAATTTATTACAGCAACCAACACTCACCTCCAGCCCAAGCTTCTTCGGAATACAACCGGATATAACCACGTGCACGAATGCCTTCGGGTCTTAGCCCGGATAGAATGACTCGCATACGAATGCCTTGGTCTTAGCCGGATGTAGCCACTAGCACAATTGCCTTCGGGTCTTAACCCGGATATAATTTCCAGCATAATTGTCTTCGGGGCTTAGCCCGGGTATCATTCAATTTCTCATGCACACATACATCAATAATCATTGGACATACATATTTCATTTTCGTTACTAAGGCTCAAACACAATTATAATCACTAGCATAATCGCTTCGGGACTTAGCCGGGTATCATTCGAATACTCATACACACATAAATCAATAATCAATACATCCATATTTCATTCCACATAATTCAATTAAGGTCACTTCTTGAGGACTTACCTCGGATGTTGTCGAACGGCTTTTACGGCTATTCGATCACTTTTTCGTTCCCCTTGTCCAATTGTGGCCCTCTAAGCTCTTGAGCTAATTCAAACAAATTCAATTTATTAAAACCTCATTGTGCTAGCTTATGGCCGAATATGACAAGGAGTTTAAATGGTCAAATGGCCACCCTTTAGCTTGAATACACAATGGTCATGCACATTTTATACTACATCAAGCAATTCAATACAATTCATTCGGGCATCAAGGAAAAGCTAAGGCCTTCAATAGGCTACCTAAGGCCGAATATACATGTCCATGATGAGGCCAATTATGCACTTAATACCACACAAAACAGCATGCATTTTACTAGTTAATGCTTTGCATGTTGTAGCTCAAAACTTATAATATAGCATCAAGCACTCATATATGTGCTAGGCCGAATGTGCTTGCAATTTCACAAGCATTCTTCAACATCTTCTTCTTTAAACAAACATATTCATCACTTACTTCATAGCCAAAACATCATGTGCAAACATATATATACATATATGAGCATGGCCGAATTTCAAGGTGTCCATACCCACCTAGAACACAAATTTTTAACTAACATGCAAGAAGCATGAACCATGCTCATGAATGCATCATGGCCGAATACATCATAATCATGCCCCTTTTATCTTCAATCATGGTTAAACAAAAAGAAAACTCAAAAGTCTTACTCAAGATGGCTACAAAGAAATTTTAAGAGTAGACAATTCATCATTGCATGCATCATCATCAAGCTTCACACTTAACATGCAATGGCTTTATCACAATACCAACCTTGACCAAATACCACTTCCATGGCATAACAAGGATTTGAACCATGGCTAACATGAACATCAAGTTGGCAACTAAAACATGCATGAATCTCATGACACAACCTCGTACATACCTCAATCTTGATGCAAGTTTAGCCAAATATCCTTCTAGATCTCTTCTAAACAAAGGAAATGAAGCAAAATCTCTTCTTCCTCTTAGTATTTTTGGCCAAAAGGAGAGAACAAGGATGAACAAATTTTTGTTTTCTCTTCTTGGTTGCACGGCAATGGGGAATGCTACTCTCTCACACACATTTTTTTTCATTCTTTTCTTACCCATGCTTATTTGTTTATTATTTCTCCCTAATGCCCAACAAAACATGTTTCATGACATGTTTAGCCCATATCTCTTTGTCATGGCCGCCATCACTTGTAAAAGGGAATTTGACATGCAAGTCCATTATTTTGCATGCATGCTTTAATTAGTCATCACACATTTCCCTATCGTACTTTCAAAGTTCACTACTAAGTCCTTTCTTGTGGAATTCACCTTTATAACACTAGATTAATCATCATAAAATGTCATACATGAGCACACACATATTATAGGCATCAAAATAAATTTTTAATTATTTTTATGCCCCGGTTTTGTGGTCCCGAAACCACATTCCGACTAGGGTCAATTTTAGGCTGTCACAATTCTCCCCCGCTTATGAAATTTTCGTCCCCGAAAATCCTACCGGTAAATAGGTTTGGATATTGCTCTTTCATAGAGTTCTCGGTCTCCCAAGTAGCTTCTTCTATCCCGTGCTTGAGCCATAACACTTTCACTAGCGGAACCCACTTGTTTCGCAACTCTTTCACTTCTCGTGATAGGATACGAATCGGTTCTTCCTCATAACTCATATTAGCTTGAATTTCAATTTCTGATGGACTAATCACGTGCGATGGATCGGATCTATAGCGTCAAGCATCGAAACATGAAAGACATCGTGAACCTTTTTGAGTTCAGGGGCAAAATCAAACGATATGCCTTTGGACCGACTCGCTCGGATATCTCATATGGCCCAATGAACCTCGGGCTCACTTGCCCTTACGGCCGAATCGAGTATCTTTTTCCAAGGCGATACCTTGAGAAACACTTTATCACCCACCGATACTCGATATCCTTACGCTTCAAATCCGCGTCACGACTTCGACGATCGGAGGCTATCTTCGACTTTCACGGATTACTTTCACTTTCTGCTCAAGCATCTCTAATCAAATCCACCCGAAAATCTTGCTTTCACCAAGCTCGGTCCAAAACAATGGTGTACGCATTTACGACCGCACAAAGCCTCGTAGGGTGCCATCTTAATACTCGATTGAAAGCTGTTGTTGTAAGCGAATTCAATCAATGGCAAATACCGTTCCCATGAACCACTAAACTCGAGGACGCAACATCTCAACATATCCTCAAGTATCTGAATTATCCGCTCGGATTGACCATCGGTTTGGGGGTGAAAGACGGTGCTAAAATGCAACTTGGTACCCAAAGCTTCTTGCAACTTTTTCCAAAATCGCGAGGTAAATCTCGGATCTCTATCCGACACGATGGAAATAGGCACCCCGTGTAATCTCACAATCGAGAAACGTATAATTGGCTAATTTGTCCATTGAAAAATCCGTGACGTCACAGGACAAAGTGGGCCGACTTAGTCAATCTATCTACCACGACCCAAACCGCATCCTTCTTACTTGTCGACAATGGCGGTCCGGATACAAAGTCCATTGTGACTCGATCCCATTTCCACTCGGGTATCGTGATTGGTGAAGTAATCTCAAGGCACCGATGTTCCGCTTTCACTTATTGACATATTAAACATCTCAAACAAAGTCGGAGATGTCTCGCTTCATACCATGCCACCAAAACCGGCGTTTCAAATCATTGTACGTCTTCACTCCCGGGTGGATTGCCATTCGGCTACAATGGGCTTCATTCAGAATTATCGAAATGAGTTCAATTCTTTGGAACACACAGACGACTTCGAACCTCAAACAATCGTCATCATCGATTTGAAATTCGAGTCCTTGTTGGAACACACTCACCCGCTTTGCGACCAACTCGTCGTCGACTTTTCTCGAGCTTCTCGAATTTGATGTATCAATAGTGGTTTGGCTTTCAATTCAGCTACTAACACACTATCGGATCGAAGACATAAGTGCACGCTCATCGCTCAGAAGCGAATAATGATTTACGACTCAAGGCATCCGTAACCACATTCGCCTTTCCGGGTGATAGTCAATGACCAGCTCGTAATCCTTTAATAGCTCGAGCCAACGTCTTTGTCGCAGATTTAAGTCTCTTTGGGTCATCAAATATTTGAGACTTTTGTGATCCGAGTACACATGGCACCTTTCACCAAATAAGTAATGTCGCCAAATCTTTAAGGCGAACACGATGGCGCCAATTAGAGATCATGAGTCGGATAATTTTTCTCATGTGGCTTTAATTGCCTCGACGATAGGCCACAACTCGACCTTCTTGCATCAATACACAACCTAACCCAAGTAGGGAGGCGTCGCTATAGATGACAAACTCTTTTCGGACTCGGGTTGCACTAAAATTGGGGCTTCAGTCAAATAAGTTTTCAGTTGATCGAAACTTTTTGGCATTTCTCATCCATTCGAACTTAACATCCTTTTGGAGTAGCCGTCATCGGCGTGGCTATCGTTGAGAAACCTTTACAAATCGTCGGTAATAACCTAAGCAAGCCCCAAAAGCTCGAACCTCATTAATATTTCTGAGGCTTCCAATTAAGTATGGCTGAAATTTTATTGGTCGACTCGAATACGATGCAGATACCACATGACCCAAGAAGCTAACCTCTCTTAACCGAACTCACACTTGCTGAACTTAGCATATAATTGCTTATCCCGTAAAATTTGCAAAGCACTAACCGCGGTGTTCAAGCATGTTCGGTCTCATTTCTTGAATAGACCAAGATGTCATCAATGAACACGACTACGAATCGATCCAAATATGGTCTGAAGATCCGATTCATTAAATCCATAAATACCGCAGGGGCATTAGCGAGCCCAAACGGCATCACTAGGAACTCATAGTGACCATATCTCGCTCAAGGCGTCTTGGGTACGTCCGAATCTCGGATTCGCAATTGATAATAGCCCGATCTCAAATCTATTTTCGAGAACACTGAGGCTCCCTTCAGTTGATCGAACAAGTCATCGATACGTGGTAATGGATATTTGTTCTTTATCGTCACTTTATTAAGCTGACGATAGTCGATGCAACCGCATGGTTCCATCCTTCTTTTCACAAACAACACCGGCGCACCCAAAGGCGAACAACTCGGGCGAGCAAAACCTCTATCCACCAATTCTTGCAACTGAGCTTTCAACTCCTTTAATTCCGTTGGTGCCATACGATACGGAGCTATCGAATTGGTGTGGTACCGGTACCAATTCGATGCCTAATTCTATTTCCGAGCAGTGGTAAACCCGGCAATTCTTCAGGGAAAACATCCGGGTATTCACAAACCACGGGCACAGATTCGGGTTTCTTTTCTGATTCCTTGTCATCGAGCACGTACGCAAGGTACGCTTCACACCCTTTTCTTACATATTTTCGGGCCAACATTGCTGATATTACAGCTGGCAACCCCTTTAAGTCCGTAGACTCAACCCGAATTATCTCATTATTCGCGCACCTCAAATCGATAGTCTTGCTTTTGCAATTTACAACCGCATCGTGCATGGTCAACCAATCCAAACCAAGAATAACGTCGAATTCATCGAACGGCAAGAGCATCAAGTCCGCCGGAAAACAAGAACCTCGGAACACTAGGGGACTTTTCTTGCACACTTTGTTGACAAGCACGTAATGACCCAAGGGGTTTGGCACCAGAATTACAAACTCAGTAGACTTAATAGGCAAAGTCTTACTGGATGCTAAGGTTTCACATATATAAGAATGAGTAGAACCAGGGTCAATCAAAGCAATCACATTAGTATTGAAAAGAGTGAAAGTACCGGTAATGACATCCGGAGAGGCAAGATCCTCGCGTGCGGCGATGGCATAAGTCCTAGCAGGGCACGAGCCTCAGATCCGATGGTAGCATCTCTAGATCCTCTCGACCGCCATCGACATTGCCCATATTTCTAGGTGGCCTACCTCGAGCAGTGGTAGCACCCGGGTTTCCACTCTGACTTACATTCTGTTCAAGCATCCTCGGGCAATCCTTCATAAAGTGGTCGGTCGTCCACACTTATAGCAGAGCGATCACGAAACCAACAGCTCCCGAATGCCATTTGGCACAATGTGACACTCCGCCTCTCTCGGCGATCATTTCCACCATCGGCGATCAAGTGACTCGTGTGGTCACAGGGGTCGATCGCGTCCTCGTCTAGAAAAGCCCGAAACGCCTCTAGACCGGCTCACATCATCTCAAAATCTCTTCGATGCCTGTTGAAGAGACTTTCCCGAGGACCTCTTTCGGAATTCTCCGGTTCCCACATCAACTTTTTGTTTCTCCTTTCTAAGCTCTTCGACTTTACAAGCTCGCTCAACAAGTACTACGAACTCTCGTATTTCGAGAATGCCAACGAACATCCTTATATCATCATTCAGCCCATCCTCGAAGCGTTTATACATAATGGCTTGGACGAAATGCATTCTCGCGCATCGGCTAAGCCTCACAAATTTTCGTTCAGTAGTCGAGAATCGACATAGAACCTTGCTTAAGATCAAGGAATTCCTTCGCTTTTGGTCGATGAATCTCGACTAATATACTTTTTGAACTCGGTTTGAAAGAATTCCCAAGTCACTTGCTCTCTAGGCACCACAAGTCGAGTACTCCACCAATAGTAGGCGGACTCGCGTAGCAAGGAGATGGTACAGTTTAAGCACTCATCGGTGTACAGGATAGCTCATCGAGCACCGGATAGTGTTATCCAACCAAAATTCAGCTCGCTTCGGCATCATCATCATCCGTAGCCTTAAATTCAGTGGCCCCATTTTTTGAATCCTATCGACCGGGGCTTACTTGACCTTATTTGGTCATCCACGGAGGTATTGTAGGTGCGGGGTTGCATTTGTCGGGAATGGAGGTTGTGGAGCACCGTGTTAGTTCGAATGTATTGATTAAACCATTCGTTCATCACACTATAAAGGCTTGCCTAGCCTCATCATTCGGATTGCTGGCCATAGGTTGAGAGTCCGGCGGCTGTCCCTTGCGCGGAGCAAAGCGCCACACTCTCCACATCATCAGCTATTGCTCGGTGGGATCGGGATCCATTGCTATAAACAAACACAAAGTCAAATTGTCGAAATCACCACACTATCGATTCATCATTTAATGGCATGTATAGCTAGACCCCCAAACACATCACGGTAGTCCTAGAATCGACTAAACCGTCGCTCTGATACCAATAAAATTGTAACACCCCAAACCCGAGACCATCGCCGGTGTCGGACACGAGGGGTTAACAAGCCAAGTTCACATATTTTGCCCCCAATTTGACATTTCCAGTCAGGCTGGAAAACTGCATCACCGTCGCCTTAAAAATCATATCTCGAGTTTCAAACCTCGGAAACTGGTTTCGTAAATTTTCCCTGAATTTAGACTCATATATCCATCCATGGATTTATTTATAGAATTTTTGGTCTGGCCAATTGGTACAGTTTATTAGTTAAAGTCACCCATGTTACAGGGATCGACTGCTCTGACCTTCGCGCGTTATAACTTGAATATCTCTCTGTACATGGCTTTAATACTGGTGCCGTTTATTTCTAATGAAACTAGACTCAAAATGGAATCTGTACATATAAGGCATGACTCCTAATTCTTTCTGTATAATTTATAGTAAATTTTTAAATTTGCGATAGGGGACCCAGAAACCGTTCTGGCCCTGTCTCACAATAGCTTTAATATCTCTTAACATGTAACTCCTATGACCATTTCGTTTCTTCCATATGAAAATAGACTCATCAAGGTTCATTTACATAGCTTATTCACTATTTAATACCATTCCTACAAATTTTGGTGATTTTTCACATTCACGTCACTGCAGCTGGCAGCATCTGTTTTTAAGGTAGGTCTTACCTATTTTGTAGTCTCCATGAACCAACTAGTCTTGCCATACATAGGTTCATATATGATCATTTTAACCATACCAATGGCTGATCATGTGACCAACATTCCCATCTCCAATCCATAATCACATCATGACACCATATATATATACAAACCGCAAATAGTCTAAGTTCGTACTTCACTTTTACGAGCCATTTTCGCATGGCCGTACACATATACATCACAGCATATTTAAACCAACAAGGGGTAGTCCTATACATGCCATTTCAAAGTTCAACCAAAAATTTATACCAAAATAGAGGCGTTGATAGTGTGGATGACTTCGACTTTAATGATCCCAAATCCGATTGCTATCGAGCGTAATCTATATAAGAGAGAGCCAAAGCAACGGGGTAAGCATTTTTATGCTTAGTAAGTCTCAAGGAATAAAATCAGCTTTAATTTAAGCAATACATTCACATAACCAAATGCATCATTTCATTAATACACATTCTCATAATCATTCTTACTTCACACTTCATCATTATATACTTTCACAAAGTATCAACCATTCCAATAGCTGAAATTGTTAGTCGATTGAGCGAATGTTGCTCAAATATGTCGACTTTCCAATGCACATATAAACGCATACCTTATTCTTTGGGCTTTTCGAGCGTACTAATTGAATTTATTACAGCAACCAACACTCACCTCCAGCCCAAGCTTCTTCGAATACAACCGGATATAACCACGTGCACGAATGCCTTGGTCTTAGCCGGATAGAATGACTCGCATACGAATGCCTTGGTCTTAGCCCGGATGTAGCCACTAGCACAATTGCCTTGGTCTTAACCGGATATAATTTCCAGCATAATTGTCTTCGGGCTTAGCCCGGTATCATTCAATTTCTCATGCACACATACATCAATAATCATTGGACATACATATTTCATTTTCGTTACTAAGGCTCAAACACAATTATAATCACTAGCATAATCGCCTTCGGGACTTAGCTCGGGTATCATTCGAATACTCATACACACATAAATCAATAATCAATACATCCATATTTCATTCCACATAATTCAATTAAGGTCACTTCTTGAGGACTTACCTCGGATGTTGTCGAACGGCTTTTACGGCTATTCGATCACTTTTTCCTTCCCCTTGTCCAATTGTGGCCCTCTAAGCTCTTGAGCTAATTCAAACAAATTCAATTTATTAAAACCTCATTGTGCTAGCTTATGGTCGAATATGACAAGGAGTTTAAATGGTCAAATGGCCACCCTTTAGCTTGAATACACAATGGTCATGCACATTTTATACTACATCAAGCAATTCAATACAATTCATTCGGGCATCAAGGAAAAGCTAAGGCCTTCAATAGGCTACCTAAGGCCGAATATACATGTCCATGATGAGGCCAATTATGCACTTAATACCACACAAAAACAGCATGCATTTTACTAGTTAATGCTTTGCATGTTGTAGCTCAAAACTTATAATATAGCATCAAGCACTCATATATGTGCTAGGCCGAATGTGCTTGCAATTTCACAAGCATTCTTCAACATCTTCTTCTTTAAACAAACATATTCATCACTTACTTCATAGCCAAAACATCATGTGCAAACATATATATACATATATGAGCATGGCAATTTCAAGGTGTCCATAGCCATCTAGAACACAAATTTTAACTAACATGCAAGAAGCATGAACCATGCTCATGAATGCATCATGGCGAATACATCATAATCATGCCCTTTTATCTTCAATCATGGTTAAACAAAAGAAAACTCAAAGTCTTACTCAAGATGGCTACAAAGAAATTTCAAGAGTAGACAATCCATCATTGCATGCATCATCATCAAGCTTCACACTTAACATGCAATGGCTTTATCACAATACCAACCTTGACCAAATACCACTTCCATGGCATAACAAGGATTTGAACCATGGCTAACATGAACATCAAGTTGGCAACTAAAACATGCATGAATCTCATGACACAACCTCGTACATACCTCAATCTTGATGCAAGTTTAGCCAAATATCCTTCTAGATCTCTTCTAAACAAAGGAAATGAAGCAAAATCTCTTCTTCCTCTTAGTATTTTTGGCCAAAAGGAGAGAACAAGGATGAACAAATTTTTTGTTTTCTCTTCTTGGTTGCACGGCAATGGGGAATGCTACTCTCTCACACACATTTTTTTCATTCTTTTCTTACCCATGCTTATTTGTTTATTATTTCTCCCTAATGCCCAACAAAACATGTTTCATGACATGTTTAGCCCATATCTCTTTGTCATGGCCGGCCATCACTTGTAAAAGGGAATTTGACATGCAAGTCCATTATTTTGCATGCATGCTTTAATTAGTCATCACACATTTCCTATCGTACTTTCAAAGTTCACTACTAAGTCCTTTCTTGTGGAATTCACCTTTATAACAGTAAATCAATCATCATAAAATGTCATACATGAGCACACACATATTATAGGCATCAAAATAAATTTTTAATTATTTTTATGGCTCGGTTTTGTGGTCCCGAAACCACATTCCGACTAGGGTCAATTTTGGGCTGTCACAGAGTTCAGCTATACATACCACCGATTAGTGATAGTGTGATGTCTCCCAACGCGCATGAGAGCCATTTTGTTTAGACAAAGGTACTCTCCAACCGAGCTACATCAACCATGTTGACTATGATGCTAAAATATTGGAGTAAAGTGTAGTCATGACGAACTGAACCTTGGAAAGGTACGAATGAGGATTAATGGAATGTGTATATGGTGGAATGAGCTTATCTATGATTACTAGATAATTCAATTATGTAAATGGTCGATTTGCTTGAGTAAATGTATGTGTTTAGATAACTTACTAAATATATAGATGGAATGAATATTCACGTACACTTATATGAAAGATTATGGTTGATAAGCTTGTATAGCTTAAGTAAATGTGTTAAATTGCTTGGACTGCTTTATATGATTGTAACAATATGTCTAAATAATGGTGTACGAGATAAAACTATAGATTGTGATAAATTTATCTGTGTTTGTTGGCCTATGTATGATGTCATGTGCATGACTTGTATGATTAAATGAGTAGATAAGTAAAGTTATACAGAAAACATGGAATGCATGTATAAGTATACTTGTTAAAATGAGATAATTGGAAAGTGGGCATAAAATCAATATGAAACTTAGTTTACTTGAAATGAATGACATGAATATGATGATGATGAAAATTGTGTTACATGGATATGTATATGAGAGTCGAGTTAAATGCCCTATGACCCCCTTCCCCTTACCAAAGTGGTATTTTATAGTGGAAATTCCTGATATTTGTGTTGAATGAGTTTCCGGGTGAGAAACCAAAGAGTTCAATGATAGAATGGTTATAAGCATGGTTAGAGATTGAGAATGGGTTGATAAGTACATACATGAGCTAGAAAAATATTGGATTGACCGAAAGATTGTTTAATTTTTACAACATCGCAGTTAGTGAAAAAGGTTAATTTTGGTAAAATGATCCATCCTGGTATGATGTCGAGAAGTGAATTGATTGAAATTCCTTCGTGAACTAGTTCTCTTAGTGAAAGGAATAATATGGAATTTGGGACGGCAAAAATAGTTAAAGGAATGATGCTCGAAATATGAAATGCCCAAGTATGGTAACTATAGTGAATAGCTTGTGACTGTTCTATTAAGATATTATATGGGATTATTTGACCTTGAAAATGTTATTGGGACTATCTAATCTCTGATGAATTCTTATATTATGAAAATGTTCCCTGATCTTAACGTTAAATGAATAAGTTGTCAGTCTAATTGGCTTATGATTTGCATGGTTCTATTCTTCTCTGGTATTTTGTTATATTCTGCATGTTAGGAATCGATGAGAAATTTTGCATGGTGTCATGATTATGTCTCTACTGATCGTTGCTCTCACTGATTTTATATATATATGAGAAGCATATAGTTCCGGTCGTATTTGTTGTAAGTGGATTGGAATGATGTTATTTTGGATTTCTTTCCTTTGAAAAACCATTGGGGTCTTTCATATTTTTATGAGTCTGGTTCTCGGTCTTCTGATGTAGTGTTGTAAATTGGATTTCCTTATCTTGGATTTCTTTATTTTGGGCTTCTTCATCTCAGATTTCTCTATCTTGGGTTTTTTAGATATTTTTATCTTGTAACTTGTTGATCATGGCTTGCATTTAGAGCATAACCTCCAACATGTGATTGATATACGAAAAGAACAAGTATGACTATACCTCTAAATTGATCCTGATAATGTGGTGAAACTTCAAGTCCCAATTTGTATGGTGGATTTCTTTTCTCAAGTGAGTTAATCAGAGCTAATATATTCAATTGAGATATCAGTATTTCTTATGCTAATGTATTTGTTATGGTCTTCGATTGGCATGTTGAGTGAATTTGGAATGATGCATGTTGAATCGTTCTGTTGACTAGAAGAGAGAATTTCTTGAAATATCAATTACGGATGAATAACTGTTCAATCTCTATGGAATATATGTTTAGAATTTAATGAGATGTTCAGGCTTGAGAATAAGATTTTATTTTTTCACGGGTAAAAGAGAAGAATAGTCTGATTGAGAAGTGTATGTTTCTTAGAAGACTTGGATACAACAGAACGATCTGAGTATAAAAGATGATGAAACAATCATTGTTGATCTTTGAGTATAAATTCTTGGAATGTTAAAAGTTTGAGGATGTATAGCAAGAATCATCAAAATTATTTTTGCAGTTTGGGCATTAGAATGGAGATTGAGAAAGTTAATGTGGATCTTCTTGTCTGGATTATTCTTGTACTTGAAAGAGGAAAGTAATATGTAGTGTTGTTAAACGTCATGAGATTTGTGAATTATGCGGGTATGCCTGAATGTCTGCTCACTAGATTCATAGAATTCTGTGTCTTTATGATTGTTGGATATCTATAAATTTTAATATCCACTAAACGGATTCAGATCCGGGTTTCATAGCATGATTTCTTAGGAAAGCCAGAGGAGGCTTTGAAATGAAAGGTAACTGAGAGTTGATTTGGCAAATAATCAGACTGTGTGGAATTATAAAGAGTATGAGGCCGAGATAAACTGGCTAGTTTCACTATTTGAATCTGAAAGGATTCAGGTGCGAATGTATATGTAACATGATGGTATGGATCGGACTTTTGAGCACAGGAGGTTTTTTATAGAGATTGAGTTTCAGTGAAAGTGTTGTAAAGTGAAAACCACTCATGATTTTTGTATGTGGAATTTAAAGAATAGGTAGTAAAAGCTCAGCTTGAATGAAACTTCTTTGACATCGATTATAGGATTGAGGAATCCAAGTGAAAAAACTAAAACCACTTTTCTGGTAAGATTTTCGGAGACGAAAATCCCTAAAGGGGGGAGAAATGTAACATCCCGAATTAGAGCCTAGTCGGAATAGTGTGTAACACCCCGTACCCGAGACCGTTGCCGGAGTCGAACACGAGGTATTTACGGACTTATTTCATTGCCTTACACAGTTCAATTTTTTTTTTCAGACAAGCTGGCTAACTGCATCATAGTCACTTTAAAAATCATATCTTGAGTTTCGAAGCTCAAAAACTGATTCCGTAAATTTTCCCTGAAACTAGACTCATATATCCATCTACAAATTTTTTTCTATAATTTTTAATCAGGCCAATTAGTACATTTTATTAGTTAAAGTCTCCCCTATTTCAGGGTTCAACTGCTCTGACCTTCATGCATTACGACTTATATATCTCCCTGTACAGGGATTCAATACTTATACCGTTTGTTTCTAACAAAAATACACTAAGAAAGGAATCCATAAATATATGGAATGGCCTCTAATTATCTCTGGTTAATTTATAGTGAATTTCCAAAGTCAGATCAGGGGATCCAGAAATTGCTCTGGCCCTATTCCACGAAAACTTAAATATCTCTAAAAATACGACTCATATGATCATTTCATTTCTTCCATATGAAATTAGATACATCAAGGTTAGATTAAATAATTTATTCACTATTTAATTCCATTCCTACTATTTTTAGTGATTTTTCAAATTTACATCATCTTCTTTGTCAAGATTCCGCCTTTAAGGTGGACTTTACCTATTTCATAGTTTCCATGATTCAACTAGCCCTTTAGCATATATAGCACAAAATATGATCATGATTAACCATTCCAATGGCCAATCATTGCCAAGCATATCCACACCTCTCAATAACCATATACATACAAAATGATTATAACACTATGCTCAAAATATATAAGCCATTTTCGCATTGCTATCCAAATATATACAACACCAAAGTACTTGACTAATAACACAAGGGCAGTCTTATACATGCCATTAGCAGAGTTCAACTAAAAGAGTACCAAAAGGGCTTTGATAGTGTGGACAACTTCGACTTTGGCAATGCCGAGTCCGATAGCTGACGAACCAAAATCTATAAAACAGAGAATCAAAGAAACGGAATAAGCATTTAATGCTTAGTAAGTTTTGAGCAATGAAATTAGGCACAATTGAAGTATAGCATTCATATGACTAAACAGATAATTTCATATACACACATTCTCAAATCATACCTACTTCACATTACCAACCCTTATACTCATACATAAGAGATCAAGTTAACCAAAAGCGGAAGCTCATTAATCGATCGGCGAATACTATTTAAAAGGAATCAACTAATCCAATGCATATACGAAACATACCAAATCGTTGGGATTTTACGAGCATATTAATTGAAATTATTACAGCAAGATCGCTCATTCCCAAACCAGGTACCTTTGGATTTAACGGATATAGCTACTCGCTCAAATGCCTTGGGACTTAGCCCGAGATATAGTAGTTCGCACAAATGCCTTGGGACTTAGCCGGATATAGTAACTTCGCACAAATGCCTTGGGACTTAGCCGGAATTAGTAACTCGCACAAATGCCTTCGAGACTTAGCCCGAAATTAATCACTAGCACAAATGCCTTCGGGACTTAACCCCGTTATCATCCGAATATTCATGCACATATCAGTAAATCATGACACATCTTTATTTCATTTTCATAACTAGAATTCAAACACAAGTCAATTATTAAGCATTCCCATTTTCAGCTCAATAGCCACATACAAACAGCATGATTTGGTTTGCTTTATGACATGATTTCTATGCACATACGGCTACCCATCATACGTATAGACTAATTAACTCAACATATAATTCAAGTAGAATCATTATATCACCATATATTTGTTATGATTATACGTCATGACTTAATCAAATCGTAAACTAAGTTTCATTACTCGAAAACTTACCTCGGATATTGTTGAACGATTTCGACGGCTATTCGATCACTTTTTCCTTCCCTTTATCGGATTTAGTTCCCCTTTGCTCTTGAGCTTAGTTTATCAAATAAATTGATTTAATCATTTGAACATCAAAAAGAGAAACTCAAGGTACTTAACCCATATATACATTAGACATTAGGGTCACATATATATGAAATCATGAATCAACTCAACATATTAGCCCACACTCTCTTTTAGCCGATTATCTAAGCCAAGATAAAAGCATCAATATGCTTGCCTCTAACCGAATACATGCAACACCAATCTACCTCATGTGGCCGAATATGCATGTCTATGTTGAGGCCGATTATATGCTTAATACTTCCTACAAATATAGTTACTTGTATTGACTACATACCATTTTGTTTCAAGTTCAAAACTCGGCTAATACACATATATACACTAGTAATCAAGTACTAACATTTGCACTTCACCTTACTACCAATTCTCATCTACTTCCTACCATGGCCGAATGCATCAAGACACCATACCATTTCAATTTTGGTCATGGGTTAAACAAAGAACTTAATGTCTAACTCAAAATGCTAAAAGAAAATCCAAGAGTCATCAATCACCATCACATGTATCATTACAAAGCTTCACACTTAGCATGCAAATGACATCAACACAAGTCCATCTTAGCCGAAACTTAACTCATCTTCATGCCTCATCACCACAACATCAAACACCAACCAAGAAGACAACACCCATGGCCGAATATCATCTCCATCTCATAGCAAAGATTTAAACCATGGGCTAGGTAGAACTCAAGCTAACAACTAAAAACATGCATGAATCTCATGGAACGACATCAACATACCTTATTCTAGTGAACCACCATAGTCGATTTTCTCCAAGCTCTTTCCCTTCTTTTTCTTTCTTCTATTCGGCCAAGTTGAACAACATGAGAACTTTTTCTTTTTCTTTTCTTCATCATTTTCCTTTTCATTATTTTATTAGCATGCTCCTTATTTTATCATTCCTCCAATGAAACACTAACATAACATGTTTATAATACCTTTTTACCCATAGCATGGCCGGCCACCATCCCAAGTTTTGGGTATTTTGACATGCAAGGACAACATTTTCTAGCATACATCAATAGGCCACTTTAACATTTGCCTAGCACATTTCTAAATTTTCTCACACAAGTCCTATTTAGCAAAATTCACTTACAATTAACAAAATTCAAACATGAAATTTTCACACATGCCTATATACATATAATAAGCATCAAATACAATGGTTAATTATTTTTATGACTCAGTCTTGTGGTCCCGAAACCACTTTCCGACTAGGGTCAATTTAGGGCTGCCACAACTCTCCTCCACTTAAGAAATTTTCGTCCCCGAAAATCTTACCGGTAAATAGGTTTGGGTATCATTCTTTCATAGAGTTCTCGGTCTCCCAAGTAGCTTCTTCCATCCCGTGTTTGAGCCATAACACTTTTACTAAAGGAACCTTTTTGTTTCGTAACTCTTTCACTTCACGAGCCAGGATACGAATCGATTCTTCTTCATAACTCATATTAGGTTGAATTTCAACCTCTGATGGATTAATTATGTGCGATGGATCAGATCTATAATGTCGAAGCATCGAAACATGAAAGGCATCGTGAATCTTTTCAAGTTTAGGGGGCAAAATCAATCTATACGCAACTGGACCGACTCGTTCGGATATTTCATATGGCCCGATGAACCTCGGACTCAATTTGCCCTTACGCCCAACTCTGAGTATCTTTTTCCAAGGTGAAACTTTAAGAAACACTTTATCTCCCACCTGATACTCAATGTCCTTTCGTTTCAAATCCGCGTACGACTTCTAACGATCGACATCGCCTTGAGACTTTCACGAATTATTTTTACTTTTCTTTCGGCATCTTTAATCAAATCAACTCGAAAATTTTACTTTCACCGAGCTCGGTCCAAAACAATGGTGTACGGCATTTTCGACCGTACAAAGCCTCGTAAGGTGCCATCTTAATGCTTGACTGAAAACTATTATTGTAAGCGAACTCAATCAAAGGTAGATACCGTTCCCATGAACCACTAAACTCAAGGATGCAGCATCTCAACATATCCTCGAGTATCCGAATTATCTGCTCGGATGACCATCGGTTTGGGGATGAAAGCGGTGCTAAAATGCAACTTGGTACCCAAAGCTTCTTGCAATTTCTTCCAAAATCGTGAGGTGAATCTCGGATCTCTATCCGACACAATAGAAATGGGTACCCGTGTAATCTCACAATCGAGAAACATACAATTCACTAGTTTATCCAAATGAATAATCGTATGTACGGAATAAAATGAGCCGACTTAGTCGGTCTATCAACAACAACCCAAATCGCATCTTTCTTACTTGTCGACAATGGCAACCCAGACACAAAATCCATCGTGACTCGATCCCATTTCCATTCAGGTATCATGATCGGCTGGAGTAAACCCGTAGGCACTTGATGTTCCGCTTTCACTTGTTGGCATATTGAACACTTCGAAACAAAATCGAAAATGTCTCGTCTCATACCATGCCACCAAAACTGACGTCTTAGATCGTTGTACATTTTCGTGCTCCCCGGGTGAATTGACATTCGGCTACTATGAGCTTCGTTTAGAATCATCGAAATAAGTTCTGAATTTCTTGGAACACACAAATGACTTCTGAACCTCAAACAATCGTCGTCATCAATTTGAAACTCTGATTCCCTATCCGAAACACATTCAGCACGTTTTGCAACCAATTCATCATCGACTTTCTGAGCTTCACGAATTTGATGAATCAACAATGGTCTAGCCTTTAATTCTGCTACTAACACATTGTTGGATAGAACAGACAAGTGTACATTCATCACTCATAAAGCAAACAGTGATTTATGACTCAAAGCATCCGCAACCACATTAGCCTTTCCCGGGTGATAGTCAATGACAAGCTCATAATCTTTTAACAACTCAAGCCAACGTCTTTGTCGCAGATTCAAGTCTCTTTGAGTCATCAAATATTTGAGACTTTTGTGATCCGAATATACATGGCACTTCTCACCAAATAAGTAATGTCGCCATATTTTCAAAGCGAATACGATGGCAGCCAGTTCGAGATCATGGGTTGGATAATTTTTCTTATGTGGCTTCAGTTGCCTCGACGCATAAGCTACAACTCAACCTTCTTGCATCAATACACAACCCAACCCAAGTAAGGATGCATCACTTTGTAAATGACGAACTCCTTGCACGATTCGGCCGCACTAATCTTGGAGCTTCCGTCAAATGAGTTTTCAATTGATCGAAACTTTTTCGACACTTTTTCGTCCATTCAAACTTAACATCTTTCGAAGTAGTTTCGTCATTGGTGTGGCTATCATCGAGAAACCTTTACAAACCGTCAAGAGTAACGCAAGTCCCAAAAAGCTCCGAACCTCAGTAATATTTCTCGGAGGCTTCCAGTTAAGTATGGCTGAAATTTTGCTTGGATCAACTCGAATACCAGATGCGGATACCACATGACCCAAGAAGCTCACCTCTCTTAACCAGAACTCACACTTACTGAACTTAGCATATAACTGCTTATCTCGTAAAATCTGCAACACTAATCTCAGGTGCTCAGCATGTTCGGTTTCATCTCTTGAGTAGACCAAGATGTCATCAATAAACACAACTACAAACCGGTCTAAATATTGTCTGAAGACCCGATTCATCAGATTCATAAATACCGCAGGGGCATTAGTGAGCCCAAGCGGCATCACTAAGAACTCAGAGTGACCGTATCTCGATTCGAAAATTTGTTTTGGGTATATCCGAATCTCGAATTCATGAATCGATAATAACCCGATCTCAAATCTATCTTTGAAAACACTGAGGCTCCCTTTAGTTGATCAAACAAATTATCAATGTGCGGTATCGGATATTTATTCTTTATTGTCACCTTATTCAGCTGACGATAGTCGATGCACAACCTCATGGTTCCGTCCTTCTTTTTCATAAACAATTCGTGCACCCCAAGGTGAGAAACTTGGTCGAGCGAAACCTCTATCCGTCAACTCTTGCAATCGAGCTTTCAATTCCTTTAATTTTGTTGGTGCCATACGACACGGAGCTATCGAAATCGGTGTAGTCCGTGTACAAGCTCAATACCAAACTCTACCTCTCGAACAGGTGGTAAACTCGGTAATTCTTCGGGAAAAACATCCAGATATTCACAAACCACCAGCACAGATTCAGGCTTCTTTTCTAACTCTTTGTCATCAAGTACATACGCAAGGTATGCTTCGCACCCCTTTCTTACATATTTCTGAGCCAACATCGATGATATTACAGCTGGCGACCCATTCAAGTCAGTAGACTCAACTCGAATCATCTCATTATTTGCACACCTCAAATCGATAGTTTTTTTTTTTTGCAATTCACAACTGCATCGTGGACGGTTAGCCAATCCATACCGAGGATAACATCAAATTCATCAAACAGTAAAAGCATCAAATTGGCTGGAAAGCAGGAACCTCTGATTTCTAAGGGACATTTCTTACACACTTTGTCGACAAGCACATAACAACCCAAGGGATTTGACACCCGAATTACGAACTCATTAGACTCAACAGGTAAAGTCTTACTGGTTGCTAAGGTTTCACATATATAAGAATGAGTAGAACTAGGGTCAATCAAAGCAATCACATTAGTATCAAAGAGAGTGAAAGTACCGGTAATAACATCAGGTGAAGAAGCATCCTCGCGTGCACGTATAGCATAAGCTCTAGCAGGCGCACGAGCCTCAGATCTGGTTGTAGCATCTCTAGATCCTCTCTGACCGCCACTAGCATTGCCGTGTTTCTAGGCGGTGTACCCGGCGATGGTTGCACTGGTTTCCACACCGATTTACATTTTGTTCGAGCGGTCTCGGGCAATCCTTGATAAAATGGTTAGTCGATCCGCATTTATAACGAGAGCGGTCATGGAATCTACAACTCCCGAATGCCATTTACCACAATATCGGCACTGTTACGTCTCGACGATCGTTTCCAACATCTGGCGATCAAGTGACTCGTGTACTCACAGGGGTTGGTCACGATCTCGTCTAGAAAACCCAAGTATCTCTAGACCGGCCTAAGTCATCTCTAAATTTCTTCGATGACTGTTGGAAGGGCTTTCCCGAAGATCTCTTATGAAACTCCTTTGCTCCCATATCAGCTTTCCTTTTCTCCTTACTGAGCTCCTCGGCTTTGCAAGCTCTCTCGACAAGTACCACAAATTCTCGGATTTCTAAAATGCCAACATACAGCTTTATATCATCATTCTGTCCATCTTCAAAACGTTTACACATCACAGCTTCTGAAGAAATGCATTCTCATGCGTACCAGCTAAGCCTCACAAATTTTCATTCATAGTCGGTAACCGACATGGAACCTTGTTTAAGTTCAAGAAATTCCTTTCGTTTTTGGTCAATGAATCTCGATCGATATACTTCTTTGAAACTCACTTGGAAAAACACCCAAGTTACTTGCTCTCTGGGCTGTGAAATCAACGTATTCCACCAATAGTAGGCAGAATCACGTAGTAAGGAGATAGTACACCTTAAGCATTCATCGGGTGTGCAAGATAGTTCATCAAGTACCCGAATAGTGTTATCCAACCAAAATTCAGCTTGCTCGGTGTCGTCGCTGTCCGTAGCTTTAAATTCAGTAGCCCCGTGTTTTTGGATTCTGTCAACTGGGGGCTTATTTAACCTTATTTGGTCAGTGATCAGAGCCATTGCAGGTGCGGGGGTTGTATTAGTCGGGAATGAGGGTTGTGGAACAGTCGTATTAGTTCGAATGTATTGGTTGAACCAATCATTCATCACGCTATAAAAAGCTTGTCTAGCTTCATCATTCAGATTACTAGCAATAGGTTGAGAGTCAGCCGGCGCTGTCCCTTACGCGGGAGTAGGCGCTACACTCTCAAGATCATACGCTACCGCTCGGTTGGGATCGGGATCCATTACTATAAATAAACACATTTTCAATTGTCAGAAATCACCACACTATCAAATAATCGCAAAATGGCATGTATAGCTAGACCCAAACGTATTACGGTAGTCCTAGAATCGACTAAACCGTAGCTCGATACCAATAAAATTGTAACATCCGTGCACTTTAGAGGCATTTGAGTCGAACACGAGGTATTTACGGACTTATTTCATTGACTTACAGTTCTTTTTTTTTTCGCACAAGTGGCTAATCGCATCATAGTCACTTTAAAACTCATATCTCGAGTTCCGAAGCTTGAAAACTGATTCCATAAATTTTCCATGAAACTAGACTCATATATCCAACTACAAATTTTTTTCTAGAATTTTTAATCAGGCCAATTATTACAGTTTATTAGTTAAAGTCTCCCTGTTTGTGGTTCGATCGCTCTAACCTTCATGCATTACGACTTATATATCTCCTGTCACAGGCTTCAATACTTATGCCGTTGTTTCTAACGAAACTATACTCAAAAAGGAATCTATACATATATGGCATGACCTCTAATTGTCTCTGGTTAATTTTTAGTGAATTTCCAAAGTCAGATCAGGGGATCCACAAATCGCTCTGGCCCTGTTCCACGAAAACTTAAATATCTCTTAAAATACGACTCATATGATCGTTTCGTTTCTTCCATATGAAAGTATATTCACCAAGGTTCGATTACATAATTTATTCAATATTTAATTCTATTCCTACTATTTTAGTGATTTTTCAAATTTACATTCTTCTTTTTGTCAAGATTCGCCTTTAAGGTAAACTTTACCTATTTCATAGTTTCCATGATTCAACTATCCCTTTAGCATATATAGCACGAAATATGATCATGATTAACCATTCCAATGGCCAATCATTTCCAAGCATATCCACACCTCTCAATAACCATATACATACAAAATGATTATAACACTATGCTCAAAATATATAAGCCATTTTCGCATGGCTATCCAAATATATACAACATCAAAGTACTTGACTAATAACACAAGGGCAGTCCTATACATGCCATTAGCAGAGTTCAACTAAAAGAGTACCAAAAGGGCTTTGATAGTGTGGATGACTTTGACTTTGACAATCCCGAGTCCGATAGCTGAAGAACCAAAATCTATAAAACAGAGAATCAAAGAAACGGAATAAGCATTTAATGCTTAGTAAGTTTTGAGCAATGAAATTAGGCACAATTGAAGTATAGCATTCATATGACTAAACGGATAATTTCATATACACACATTCTCGAAATCATACCTACTTCACATTACCAACCCTTATACTCATACATAAGGGATCAAGTTAACCAAAAGCCGGAAGCTCATTAATCGATCGGCGAATACTATTTAAAAGGAATCAACTAATCCAATGCATATCTGAAACATACCTCATCATTGGGATTTTACGAGCATATTAATTGAAATTATTACAACAAGATCGCTCATTCCCAAACCGGTACCTTGGGATTTAACCGGATATAGCTACTCGCTCAAATGCCTTGGGACTTAGCCCAGATATAGTAGTTCGCACAAATGCCTTGGGACTTAGCCCAGATATAGTAACTTCGCACAAATGCCTTGGGACTTAGCAGGAATTAGTAACTCGCACAAATGCCTTGAGGACTTAGCCGGAATTAATCACTAGCACAAATGCCTTGGGACTTAACCCCGTTATCATCCGAATATTCATGCACATATCAGTAAATCATGACACATCTTTATTTCATTTTCATAACTAGAATTCAAACACAAGTCAATTATTAAGCATTCCCATTTTCGGCTCAATAGCCACATACAAACAGAATGATTTGGTTTGCTTTATGACATGATTTCTATGCACATATGGCTACCCATCATACGTATAGACTAATTAACTCAACATATAATTCAAGTAGAATCATTATATCACCGTATATTTGTTATGATTATATGTCATGACTTAATCAAATCGTAAACTAAGTTTCATTACTCGAAAACTTACCTCGGATGTTGTCGAACGATTTCGACGGCTATTCGATCACTTTTTCCTTCCCTTTATCAGATTTAGTTCCCCTTTGCTCTTGAGCTTAGTTTATCAAATAAATTGATTTAATCATTTGAACATCAAAAGAGAAACTCAAGGTACTTAACCCATATATACATTAGACATTAGGGTCACATATTTATGAAATCATGAATCAACTCAACATATTAGCCCACACTCTCTTTTAGCCAATTATCTAATCCAAGATAAAAGCATCAATATGCTCGCCTCTAACCGAATACATGCAACACCAATCTACCTCATGTGGCCGAATATGCATGTCTATGTTGAGGCCGATTATATGCTTAATACTTCCTACAAATATGGTTACTTGTATTGACTACATACCATTTCGTTTCAAGTTCAAAACTCGGCTAATACACATATATACACTAGTAATCAAGTACTAACATTTGCACTTCACCTTACTACCAATTCTCATCTACTTCCTACCATGGCCGAATGCATCAAGACACCATACCATTTCAATTTTGGTCATGGGTTAAACAAAGAACTTAATGTCTAACTCAAAAATGCTAAAAAGAAAATCCAAGAGTCATCAATCACCATCACATGTATCATTACAAAGCTTCACACTTAGCATGCAAATGACATCAACACAAGTCCATCTTAGCCGAAACTTAACTCATCTTCATGCCTCATCACCACAACATCAAACACCAACCAAGAAGACAACACCCATGGCCGAATATCATCTCCATCTCATAGCAAAGATTTAAACCATGGGCTAGGTAGAACTCAAGCTAACAACTAAAAACATGCATGAATCTCATGGAACGACATCAACATACCTTAGTCTAGTGAACCACCATAGCCGATTTTCTCCAAGCTCTTTCCCTTCTTTTTCTTTCTTCTATTCGGCCAAGTTGAACAACATGAGAACTTTTTCTTTTTTTTTTCTTCATCATTTTCCTTTTCATTATTTTATTACCATGCTCCTTATTTTATCATTCCTCCCATGAAACACTAACATAACATGTTTATAATACCTTTTTACCCATAGCACGGCCGGCCACCATCCCAAGTTTTGGGTATTTTGAAATGCAAGGACAACATTTTCTAGCATGCATCAATAGGCCACTTTAACATTTGCCTAGCACATTTCTAAATTTTCTCACACAAGTCCTATTTAGCAAAATTCACTTACAATTAATAAAATTCAAACATGAAATTTTCACACATGCCTATATATATATAATAAGCATCAAATATAATGGTTAATTATTTTTATGACTCGGTCTTGTGGTTCCGAAACCACTTTCCGACTAGGGTCAATTTAGGGCTGTCACATAGTGGTTTTGAGACCACAAATCTGAAATAGAAATATATATTTTATGATTTTTATAAGATAATTGATGTATTTCTATGCTTGTGTGAAAATTTCATAAGGAAATTTTATGTGAAAGGTGTTTAATTGGACTTTAGGGACCAAATCGAATAATTTGTAAAACTTGTGTTCTAGAAGTAATTTGCATGAAATTGAATTAGATTATTAAATAGAGGTCCTTAAAGAGTAAATTGACCAAGTCCTAAAAATTTGGACAAAAAATGGCCTTGGTTGGGTAAAATTTGAAAGAATAATAGTAAAAAGGGTATTTTGGTCATTTAACGGTAAAAGGAATTAAAAGACAAATTTTAAAACCCAAATGTGTCCCTTTCTTCTTGCTTTAGCCAAATGTACTAAGAGCAGCGATGGTTAGGGTTTGGCCAAGCTTCCAAGCTCAATAGTAAGTGATTTCGAGCTTCGTTTTTAACGTTCTATGCATTTTGAAGTCCCGGTAACATGTTCTACCTATTTCTACCATTAATTTGAGCTAGGGTTCATGTTTAAAAATTTACCCATGAATGATAGGCATGTATTTTGATGTTTAATGGTATAATATGAAGGCTTGGTGTGTAATAAACGACTTTTACTAAGCGGTTTTTGATGAAAAATTCCGAAAGGACTGTTTTGTAAAATTTGTCATAAAAGGGTGACTTAGTGGAAATTAGGGGCTGCCATAGTTATGAAAATGATTCGACTAGGCTTGAAATGCAAGGAAATTGAATAAAAATCATTTTACGAGCCTTAGGGCAAAAGTGCAAATATGTGAAAGTTTAGGGGCCAAAATGAAAATTTGTAAGAATATGATTTTTGGACCCATATTAATAATGTGACTAATTAATTGGCTAAATGTGATATTATAGATCAAGGAAAACAAAATTTGGGCTTAGAACGAGGTTGAACAAGGTTAAGCACAAACTCAAAATAAACAGTCGCACTCGAAACTGAGGTAAGTTCATATGTCAATGATAATGCAATGATATTATCATTCATACTTGAACTTAAATTGATGTATTAGCATTGTGTGATGGATATTTATTTAGTTGATATAAAGATTATATATTGTAACAAATGCCTAAATATAATTATATGCAATACCATGTTTATTTCATGGACTAAAGTCTAAATAAACATGGAAATGTGTTGAATTGGATGTACATTGCATGATCAGCTATGCATAATGAGATACTTGATGAAAAGAGAAAAATCCCGGTTGAATTAAAAGAGAAATTCGATGGATAAACCATGGCTTACATGACTTGAGATCCTGCATTTGTTGCAGAAAAGAATTTAGCTCGGACGGGTAATCTGTTGATCTCAAATATAGAAAGGATCTAGCCCAGACGGGTGTTCCTTGAGTGATTGAGTCTCCCGAAGAATATGTGTGCATTAAGGATTTAGCCCAGACGGGTAATCCAATTAGGGTCTGAATTTAACCTGGACTGGTAATTCAGATCCGACTCATTGATAGTGCTTGTCGTTACGAGGGATTTTGCCTGGACTAGTAATCCCGACATCACTCCATGAGTTTATATTATGGGGGATTTAGCCTAGGCTGGTAGTCCCGCTGTAATATGTAAGGCTCGCGGGAGTGCACACTTTAAATGATCATATGACTTGACGGTAAATGGATAATCCATCAAGATTTCCAAGAAGTTCAACGGGTATCATAATGAATAATGCGATGAAAGTCCCGAGATGGGTGTGGTGATAAAGGTAAAGTTAATTGATATGCTATGGATATGTAAAAGTACGTACATTATACTCATAAGTGATGCCTTATTGAAATGTGATAAATGTTGAGTAAGTGAATTCATGCATATGTATGTGTATACATGATGAACAAGTGAAAAGATTTGAAAGATGAACCATCGTTATGCTTATGGTTATGAATTGTGTTGAATATCATGTTAACTTACATTATTTAATTGAATATGGGACTTATGAAATAATGAGTCCATGATCAATGTGACAATGAAGTTATGATAGCTATTGTAATATCCTGATTTTGGGCCTAGTCGGAATAGTGGTTTCGTGACCACAAAATCCGAGATAGAAATAATTATTTTATGATTATTTTGAGGTCGATGATATGATTGCATGATTGTGTGAAAATTTCGTGAAGAAATTTTATGCATAAAGTGCTTAAATTGAAATTAGGGACTAAATTGAATAATTTGTAAAACTTGCATTCTAGAAGTTTCTAGTATGAAATTGTTTTGAAATATTAATTAGGAGGTCTTAAATAGAAATTTTACCAATTTCTAAGTCTATGGACAAAAATTGGACATGGATGGAATTTTTGCAAAGTTTAGTAGTAAGGGCATTTTGGTCATTTAGGGGTAAAATGAATTAAAATACAAAATTAAAAGCCAATTTTGCTCATCTTCAACCCCATGGCCGAATGTAGCAAGGAGAAACCATGGATAGGGTTTTCAAGCTTCCAAGCTCGATTGTAAGTCCGTTCTAGCCTCGTTTTTAATGATTTTTACGTTTTGGAGTCCGTTAGCTCGATTTAGCTTATGCTAGCAATAATTCAACCTAGGGTTCATATTTGGAAAAATACCCATAGGTGAAATTTATGTATTTTGGTGTTTTATGATAGAATATGAGGTTTTAAATTATGTTAGACAACTTGTGCTACTCGGTTTTAAGCGAAAACTAGCAAAGGGCTTAATCGGTAAAAATACCTAATAGTCATAAGTACATGTTAGAGTGAGAATTTGATGTTTCCATAGAAGGAAAAATGATCAGCATGTCATAAAACATAAGAAAATAGGCTGAAGTTTAATTTACGAGCTTTGGGGAAAAAGTGTAAATATGCAAAAGTTTAGGGCAAAGCGTAATTTTCCAAAATATGATTTTGGGTCAATTTGAATAATGTGAGTCCTAATTAGACTATATTTTAAATGATAGAGCAAGGAAAACTGAAATTCGGGCTAAAATGGAAAAATACCAAGTTGTGGACGAAATGGTAAAAGTAGCCATTTTCGCATACGAGGTAAGTTCATGTGTAAATGTAGTAACATAATTGTCATTTTAAGCAATTTAATGTTGTTTATATGATATGATGCTGATTATTATCATGAAATATTATGCTTTGTGGTTATTGTTGAATAATATGTAATTATGTGAATTACTTGATGAGTATGAACTATCACCGAAGTATCAAATTCGATATTCCATGGAAGACGGCAATGTGAGATCGAGGAAAAAAGCCCGTTTGAACCTTAGGAATAGATTTGGATACAAGTGACATGTCACTAGGATGGTTGAGCATCCGAACTCGTTGAGTTGAGTCTGAGTTCACTTATGGATGCGAATGTCCGAACTCGTTGAGTTGAGTCCGAGTTCGTGAAATGAAACTAGGCATCCGAACTCGTTGAGTTGAGTCCGAGTTCACTTATGGATGCGTACACCCGAGCTCGTTGAGTTGAGTCCGAGTTCACTTAGGGGCGGGTTACATGATTTCTTGATTACATATGAGGCACTTATGTGCAAATTATCCGTGTATCCGAGTTGTATTCCGATGTGTTCAACGGGTGAAATTTCTAGTGAAATGAAAGAACACTTAAGATGTAAGCGACATTTTGGTAAGTGTTGTGAAATGGACACTTTGGACAGGTATGTTCTTAACCCTCGGGTTGATAATAGATACAACAACGATATGGTAGTAAGATGATGAATGATGTTTAGAAATATGATATATGTTTTGGTGATACCATGCTAATGTTGTTTGGTATATTTGTATTGTTATGTTACTTGTTATTTACATATGAACTTACTAAGCATTTATGCTTACTCCTCCTCTTTATTTCTTGTAGTTTTGAACAAGCCATTTCGGGAATCGGGGACGGTTGAAGGTTCGATCACACTATCCAAAGGATTTCATCGGGTAAATGGCTTGTAAAACTTAAGTATGGCATGTATAGCAATATATTTATTTTGTGTAAATGATTTTATGATATGGCCATGATTGGTTGAGAAAATGTTTGATATTGAATTTAGATCATGTTTGATATCATAGAAGTTTAATAGGTTATCTAGTTCATAATAACTCATGAAAAGATGAAATTTGCCTTAAAAT